>NC_071590.1:6716071-7031250 GCF_024509145.1 Vidua macroura | reverse complement strand
CAATATTCTAACTCCAGGTTTTGTGCAAATGTGTGTGAGCAGCTTCATTTTTTGATGATTGATGGAAAGACTCTGCAGTGGTTTGGGCAGTTCTCTGGGTAAAACCATCACATTAAAGGTGTTCAAGTGGGATTTAACTTTCAGATTGGGATATGTCTTGGGGTGTAATTAAAATAAATTGGTACCAATTACATTAATGGAGTTGTACAGATCACAGCTGTGTACCAGGTTGTGATTTAAAGAAAAAAAAAAGCAAGTTTGAAAAGTCAATTTGAGAATTTGAGAAAATGAAAAATATTAAAAATAAATTAGCTCCAAAGTACATTAAGAGAAACTTAGAGATCCCTGGATCACTCTTATGCACCAGGCTGTGCTTCTGAAGGATTTCTGGCTGCACTTTGGAGGATCCAGTTTGGAAATTAATGTGAAAATTGCTGTCTCTGCCTTATTGACTAAAGCTGAACCAGCTGCTCGGGCTGAAGTGAGTTTTACTGTGGTAATTCCATCTTGGTGGCTTTGATATTTTATTCAGAAATTCCTGGGAACACCTCTGTGTTTCTCTGGGAGCAGAACAACTGTCAGAAGAAGAGAAGTAGGATGGTTTTGTGTGCAAATATTTTCTATAACTCATTTTGATTCCACAGAATTCCTGGGGACTCCTCACTGACACAATATCCTGCAGGACATCATTTTGTGCTGGAATTTGAGTGAGGAATTTATTAATACAAGGGTTTGCCTTTTAGATTGTGACTTGGAATTCTTGCAAGGACTGGTTGCTGATTCACAGAATATCTTAAAAAAAAAAAAAAAGACCAAAATCAGTGCTAATAGCTAAAAAAGCAGGTTAAACAGTCTCTCTGATTACCTGGACTTGCTTAGAAATCTTCTGAGATTGCAAAGAACCTTAAGAGAAAAAAAAAAAATTATTCCCATGAAAACTCCATGGTGTTAAATGTCTGCCAAAAATCCACTGCATTACCAGTGCTCCCCCCACCCTTTAGGTGGTTTATAATTTATTAATAAATATGCCTAATCATTCTGGAGGTGTTCTCTGCTTCTCCTCAGATTCTTATTTCCTTTGGCATTTCTCAGCTGCTGAGTTATTGTGGCAAATCTTATGTGTTTACCCCATGTTCCTATTTTATTTGTCATTGTTCAAGGGCATTCATCTGTCTCTGCCTAGCATTCCCTTAATGTTTTTCACTTGTAGGAGGAACACTTCTAAGTGATAAAGTACTCCAGATTTCCCAGTTTTTCCCCTCTAACACAATAGATCTTACTTTAAAGATAATTTTAGAGATTACTGAAATCTCTCATTGCATGCTAGGATAACCCAAAACTATTTATTCTCACTATCTGAGTCAACAAAATAGAGAAATTCCTTTACAGAGATAATTTTTTTTCCTTTCACCAGTGCTGTACAAGAACTTAAAATAGGAGGTGAAATCATCCTGGATAATGTATTTTAATTAAAACTACAAAGAGAATTTAGGTAGGTAGAACATAATTGCAGTTGGATGATTCCCAGCCATTATTTTGAAAACTGACTTGGGACCTTATATAACAAAGGCCTGTTTTATTTAATAATAATTTAATTATTCTAGTGGAGGGCGTAAACCATGTTAATGAAACTGCATATGAAAGTAATCTGTGGCAAGAAATAAAAACAGCCAGGGAATTTACAAACAGCAATAGAGAAAAACACATAATTGAATTTACGTTATGAAAGGGAGATAACAAAGACAGGAGAGAAGAGTTCCAAACACCTTCAGTTCTTCCTTTCCTGTGGAATGAGAGGATAAATCCTTGTGAGGGGAATAACAATTGGGATTAAATTAGATATGAGGAAGAAATTCTTCCTTGTAAAGGTGGTGAGTCCCTGGCAGAGGTTGCCCAGAGAACTACATGTGTCAGACCTGAAAGCTAAAAATATTTAGAATCTATTTGGGTTAAAAACCCCCAAAAAACAACCAAACACCAAACACAAAACTCCAACCCAAACTTTATTTTTCTTGAGTTACGTGAAGGACACAGTGCACCAATGTTGTGCCAGTGTTACTCTGTTCTCTGGCATTTGACTGGGGTTGAAAATAATGTTTTTATTTCCCAAATGCATTCCTTACCATCCTGATCTGTAATTAAGTGTCTAATTAAACCTGCTGCCTGCTTTGATGTCTGCACAGGCTCCTAAGTCAGGAGAACAGAGGGTTCACTGTAACCCCTAAAATTAAAGTGTGCACAGAGGCCTGAGCACAAGGTCAGAGGAACAGCATTGCCCCAGACACACCAAGGCCCTTCAGCACTGAGATGTCAGATTTTAAATGATGTCAGATGTATTTCCCCACTGGAATTCATCAGCTGGCATTGCTCATCACCTAAAGTTGAAATAGCAGTGCAGAAATGTTCCTTGCAGCTGACAAACACAGGGCTGTGCTTCCTGTGGCAAGAGATGCTTGAAGGAAACACAAGCACAAGTGTCACCACTCAGATAACTTTTAAGAGCAATTATTTCAGCCAGTGTTTAAATTTCTGTAAGATATATTGAAATGAGAAAGATAATTTCCAACTAAAGCAAAAATTTGCACTTTTTTATGCCTTCAGTGCCAACTAAACATTGCAGATTTCTCCTAGATGAACTGGATATTTGGTAGGAAATATTTTTCTGTATATTTTAGGAGGTTTTTTTTAATGTTCTGAAGTTGTTCTAGAGGGAAAGGCAAGGATAATAAAAGCCTTAAGAGATCGTTCAGGCCTGGTGCCTCCAGCAGGCCCGAACACGCTGGGCCTATTCATGCACTTGAATTTAAATTCTTCAGCAGCTTCCTGGACAAGCAAGATCTTGAATTCTGTGTTCAAATAATGTGAATTCCCTTCTCCAGTGGTTTTTTTGGGACAGATGTGCTTCTGCCTGAGCTCTCCGTGGGTTTTTTCCCTCACCCACCCAGCCTGGGCTGCTGCTGCTGGAATGAATTTCCTGGTGCCGATGGCGTGAGTAAGTAATTAATTCATGTGACTAACGAGGGCCTTTGCTGCACAGCCAGGCCTAATTGGTTTTGTCAGGAATAAATCTTTAATGGTTGCTCTGGCCTCTCCTGTGCCCAGGTCACAGCTGGATCGATCCAGAGCAGGATTCTCCCATTCATCCAAGCAGCAAAATGGCTCCGGGGTGAATTTATTGTGCCCTTTACATGTCCAAAAGGCCTCCAAAAGGGCTGGGGTGGGGATTTTAGGAAGGCAGGACAAGGGGAAATGGCTTCAAACTGAGAGAGGAGAGGTTTAGATGGGATATGAGGGAGAAATTTTTGGCTTTGATGGGATATGAGGGAGACATTTTTGGCTGTGAGGGTGGTGAAGCTCATGGAAGTTGTGGCTCAGCGTCAGTCTTGGAGCAGCTTGGCCCAGTGGAAGGTGTTGGACAAAATGCTCTTGAATGTCCCTTCCTACCCAAATCATTCTGTGATTTTATGATTAAAAAAAGACCTAAAAATCATCAGTTTCATACTTCAGTCAGCATTTATTATGATTATATCCAATACCTGGTATTTGTCGTCAATGTGCTGCTTGAATAAGAACCCCTGGGTGAAATAAGTGCCATGTGCATTAATGATCTTCCCACTGCTGTAATTTTCAGTAATTTCAGTATTTTCCATGCAAACAAATATTCTTTGTGTGTGTTTATTTCTTTGAACTAAAAAATTAGCCCTTTTCTGCTTCTACACAGACTGCATTTAAATTCTGTTCTATGACAACTCCAGCATTCATTATTTTAGTAGTTCTCAATTCAATTTTTGCTGTGACCACAGATGGAAAATGCTTCTTCAAAACTTCCATTTATATCATTGCAGGGAGGGAATGCACAGTGAACCAGAGAGCTCATCTTCCACTACTGAGGGTTTTGGGTTTGTTTGTGTAAGACTGGAAATGATTTAGGAGGTCAGGAAAAGCTCATGTAAAAGTCTTTGCTGGCTTTGAAATCCAATAGTCTAAACACAAACATTTACACACAGACCTGGAAGCCTGAAGTACAAAAATGGAGCAGCAGCCCTGGTAAACTAAATTCTGGAATCCAAATATTTGTTCCAGTAGTTTAAATGTGTTTGAAAGTGCCAGCAAGTCAGTTGCACTTCTGAAGCTTTGTGTACATGTGATATTCAGTGTTTTGTCTGTTCCATAGTTCCAGTTAATCACTGCTGGGTTTAAGTAGCTCAGTGCTGTGCCTGGGGTTTGAAAGATTGTGCAGAGAGAATTCTCCTCATATCAGTTCCTATCTCAACAAAAGCAAGTGAATGTTCAGTGGTGATGTTTTCATACCAAGGACATGCATATATGGGAGGCAGAAGTCTTGTAATAATTTGGCCTCATGAGAAGAGAAAAGAGCTTCAAAACATAATTCCAATATAAATGGTTATTTGAATGTTTTGAAGTTTAAATGAAACCTGCAATAAAAAAAAGGTTAAGCTAATAAATCCTAAACTTTAGAGTGCAAATTTTTCCTAATCATATGTTGGAGAGGGCAGCTGTGAGCACTTTTTTCTGTTTGGTAATAAGATATTTTTATGGTAATTACACTTAAGGTTATTTTTTTTCCAAGACAGGTTTGCATAATCTCTTTGGAAGAGGCTGATGAAGCAGACAGCATTAGCCTTGGACTGGGAAAACTTCATTCTTTCCTTTCTTTCTCTCCCTTTTTTCAGAGTGCTGCTTAAAATGGAATTTAATGCTGAAGTGTCTGAAATAGATTTGCAGTGTGTGCAAAAAACTGATTTTATGGTAGGTACAAAATAAGGTGTCACCAGCTCTAAGGAAATATTTATGTGCTATCAGAATGTCAAGTTATTTCGATAATCAAAATAAGGCACAAGCTGAGGGTTATTCTTGTATATAAATTTTTATAAAAGTAGTTAAATAAACATAATTTCAAACCTGTTTTTAGTAATTGTTCTGGAATTGTAATTTATAATATAACTTTCCTCATGAACCCATATGAGGAATGAGTTTCAATGAGTTGGTTTTGTGTCTACCAGGATCACTAATGCTAAACTGAAGCAAGACAATAAAATTTCAGATGTAGGAACCTGAAGGGGAGCAGGAATGGAAATCCAAACCCAGACAATTTATATTAGTTAATAACTTGCAGGATTGTTTGTTTGTTTATCTTAATCAGAACTTTTTAAAATAAAAGTTATTACAGGACTTTTCTTATAACTTCTGTGAAATGTCCAACCATTAATTTAATTCCATTAAATATGGAATGCATCAGAGAAAATACTTTTAGGTGCTTGAAATAAAGAACTTCATAAAGGGAGGACAAACCTCTGGTGTGGATACAAGAAACTCCAGAAAGCACAAGAAAAAACATGTAAAAGTGTTTTTTTTTCCCTTTTGTTCTTTATGTCTGATCATTCTTCAAAGACTCATTACCAAAAAAAATTATATAATAACGTCTGACAGTTTGATTTCTTTATTTCTTCCTCCCCCTCCAGCTTGTGATCATGTGTGTGGTCACAAGCATGGAATATATTGGTGCCTCTGAGGGAATGGCTGAGCCTGAGGCCACAGAGGACCTGAGTGACACACAGGAATTAACAAATCATGGATGCGTTGTTGTGCCCATAAATGATAAATCTTTGACTCACAAAAAGCAGTTTTGCTTTTCTCGCTTTCAAATCTGTGAATGTGGAGCTTCACAGATATTTAACTCTGCTTGATAAGGTTGTCCAGATTCCTAGTGTCAGTTTTGATGGATTTTTTTCACGTGCCATGGGTTTGCGTTAATCATAAATATTTTATTACATTTCTGTCATGTTTTTAGAGTGATGAGCCATCCCACTGCACTTCCTCTGGTGTGTTCTCATGCATTTTTTTTGTTGTCTCCCTCCACCAAATATAAAACACTGGCAATGCTGCTCATTCTGCCAGGAATATCTTGCAAAAGCCCGTGGTGTTGTGGCCATGGTGTGGTTCACTGTGTGCTACTCAGGAGGGGAATTTGTAAGGAGTTTAAAAATATTTAACAAGAATTTGGTGCAAATAGTGACTGAAAGTCATGGGGAACCGAGCATCTCACTCCCTCGGGGTGCTGAAAATGTTTCAGAAAATCCATGTGCCAACTCTTTGGTGTTTGCAGAGAAAACCTGCAAAACGGGGAGAGTTTTATCTGGAAATTCCTTGAGGATGGAGGTGTGCAGAATTCCCACTGGGACTGAAGTGCCTGAAATGAATTTGAGGAGTTTGGAGGGTCTGGACACCTGGTGCTGCCCAGCACTGGGAGTGCTGGTCCAAGACTGGGATCTTCTGTTGAAGTCAGAGCTCACAAGCACACAGAGTCGAGGGAACCCGCCCTCCATGAGCTAGACCTGTGTCTATATTCATAGAGAACAATATTTACCAATTATTCTTATTATTTTGGGCTTAAGAGTGATGGTGACATATTTTAAGGCATCAGAGTAGCTCACAGTGGTACAGAAACAGTGCCTGAGCACAGGGGCTGCTTTGGTTTTGCTTTTCCTCAATGCATGTCTGTATTAAAATGTGTATTTATTGGACTAAAATGTGATATTTTTTTTTTAAAAGGCACTTAGGGTAATAATATCCTTGTAATAATATCTACTCTAAATACTGTGTATTTAGTTGTGAGTTGGTGACTCTTAAATTGCACTGAATATATCTATATATATATATGTATTTATACTGTGTTTTTAATATATCTTTAGTGTTACATATATGCACACACTGTTTATAATAGTATTTTATATGTACATATAATATCATATGTACATATAATTTTCTGTTCCTATACAGTTTTATATACACATACTGTGCTTTATATATGTTGTGTATATATTATACACACATTTATATTTATATTTATATTTATATTTATATTTATATTTATAGTTATAGTTATAGTTATATGTATAGTTATATTTTAATTTATAGTTACATGTATAGGTATGTTTACAGTTATATTTATATGTATATTTATATTTAGAAATATATTTATAATTTTATATAGTTATAGTTATAGTTTAAATTTATAGTTATAGTTATGTAGTTATAGTTATATACTGTTTAGCAGCTTTATATTCACTACATGCTTTACACTTACCATAATATTCTCATTTCTAATAATGTGTCATACTTAACTTTTTCTGCATTTCTTTATCCAAATCTTAAGATGGCAAAAAACTGATTCCCCCACCTCTAATATGTTTGCATAACTCTCACCCTGTTGTTTTTTTTTTTTTTTTTTTCTGGAGCAGCTTGGCCAACCTGGCTGCATTTCTTCTGCTCCTTGTTCTCTTTGCAGGAAGAGGAGTTGGAGTCAAGTGAGGATTTCTTGGTGGTTACGTGAGGGATTACAAAGCTGCACCACGTGTGTTCCTCCTAAATCTCCTTTATCCGTCTGCCCCTAATCTGATTTTAAGTCTGGACTAGTAGGAAAGGTGAGGGTGTAGCTTTAGGCCTTGGTTTGGGCAGAGCTCCCACCTTGCTCGGAGACAGCGGCCAATTAAACCCCTGTGTCTTTATTTTAACAATTCCATCTCCTTTGTTCCATCCTTGAGAATCCCTCCTTGCTTTTCTCGTGGTCTAAATCACCCAAGCTGACTCAAGTTTTAACCTCCTTGGTTTAGTCTGAGTTTACATCATCTGTGAATAGAGATCAGAGAATCCCACAATGGGTTGGGATGGAAAGGACCTTGAGGATCACCCAGTGCCACCCCCTGCCATGGGCAGGGACACTTCCACTGTCCCAGATTGTCCCAAGCCCCATCCAACCTGGCCTTGGGCACTTCCAGGGATGGGGCAGCCACAGCTTCTCTGGGCAACCTGATATTTTTTTGGATTTCTAGACTATTTTCTATAGGGCTGTTAACTTCTTTCTCCAGCTTACTCTGGGTTTATATTGCATCACTTAAACCAAAATTGTTTTATTCTATTTTACTCTATTTTTCTACTTTTTTATTCCAGCTTTGTGGACAATCAGAGGGAGAAGGTTGTTCCTGAAAAACTGGCCTAAAGTTTAGCTCACAGTAGGAACCTACTGCAAGATTTGGTTCAGCATCACAAGAAACCTGGAGGTATCAGTTAAAACACAGATGCTCTCTGGATTTGGCCAACTGCAATTTCTCTCTTCTTTTTTATTACCATAAAAAAATATGGCTGAATAATTCATGTTAATGTTTAGTTTATGTGGCAAAAGATAAGAGGTATGAATGGGAATAATTTCCAGCCAAGTAAAAATTCTACTAAATAGTTTTGTTCTTTTTTATTACAAAAGCAGAGTTTAAAATTTCTTTTTAAATACAGTAAAACTTTGATATTTTCCACTGAAGTATATTTGTTGCTTTGGTTTAGTCTGTCAGCAGCTTGTCCTTTATCTTCTAATACTTGCAGAATTTTCAGTTCACGTTTACCAAAACCCAGAACTTCTTTCAAGGGGACTATAAATGTTTTAATAGGTAGATTTTATATTTTGAGTGGTCTATGGTGGATGTTGTTGCCATCAGTGGCTCCAAGAAATAAGTTAAATTGTTGTGTGCTGTGAGTTCTGTGTTCATTTGCAAGCAGCTTTTGTTAAAGAAAAAAAAAAAAAAAAGGAAATGGAAAAAAAAAAGGCCAAGAATTTGTTTTCCTCTTATTTCTGGAAGACGAAGAAGATGAGTAGCTTGATAAAATGGCGTTGACAAGTTCAGCTGTTAACCATATTCTCTTTAAATAATATTTTAAATTTTTTTTCTATTTTTTTTTTTTTTTAATATCTGTCTGTAGAAAATCATCATAGTAAAGCTACATATCCTGCGGGCAAGTTCTGGGAAAAAAAAAAAAAAAAAAAAAAAAAAAAAAAGATAAAATTGATATTCCCGTTGGCACTGCCATCACCGAGCCAGGGCGATGCGTTCGGGCTGTGGTTCACATCAAGGCGATGGGTTTGGAGCCGGGGTTGCTCAGGTAGGAAGGGGACACCGTGTCCAGCTCCATGAAGGCGGAGTAGAGCGTGGTGAGCTGCAGCTCCGGCGCGCTCCCGGGCGCGCTCCCGTGCGCGCTCCCGTGCGCGCTGGGGACGCTGCCGCCGCTCTCCAGCTGGCAGTGCGAGGGAAAACACTGCGGGGATGATGAAATGAGGACAAGGGGATCCACGGCCAGGCTGTCGTCTTTCAGCTCCTCCCAAAGATTCCCTGCAATAATAAAAAAACAAAACAAAACAAAACAACCCCCATGTTGGTTAGCAGATTTGCCGGAATCCTGGATGCTGAGAATTTTCAACTTTCTGTGCTGAAAGGCACAGACCCACAAGAGAACACTACATTTGACCTGAGGCCGTGGAGAAGGGCTCCTAAATGGAATGACAGAACTGAGATTATGGGTGTGTAGCTTGAATAGAAGTGTGTAATGTGAGAGGGTGGAAAACTTAGAGTTTAAGGTTTTATATATATATACACACACACACACATATATATATATATATATATATACATACATATACATATAAACATACATATACATATAAATATACATATACATATATTTACATACATATATATATAGCAATATAGGAAGAGAGCAATATATATATAGCAATATCTATAGAATATATCTATTTCTATATCTAAATATGTATCTGTATCTATATCTATATCTATATCTATATCTATATCTATATCTATCTATCTATCTACGGTAAGATGGAGGTTTTAGGGTGGTTGTTCTTCTTCACCTTCTTCTCCATGGGTTTGGGTGGTTTTGTGTAATTGGATAAAAAAGGTCGGGTGTTGGTTATTGGGTTAAAAGTAAAAATAATTTGGGTGTCATTTCTTAATTGGATAGTTTAGCCTTAAAAGATCTTGTAGAGAAAGACAGTGAGCCATTTTGTAGCTTGTTAGTAGAATGCTGTAGAACTCATGGCTTGTAAGACTGTAATATAGATAAGAAATGATAAACATTTGAGCCTGAACACGAAATCCCATCTTCAGTCCTGACCTTGACAGAGGCAGAAGTTCAAGAATTGACACAGATTGATTCAGATTTCTTTATATTTTCTCTCCATATGTTTCTTTATATTTGCTTTTGAATCAGTGTGTTGCAGGAGATGTTGGTTATTAAACATCTGTGTGTAGGTGATCCCAGTCTCTTGGGACTGAGGAAGGGAAGAGGTTGTTTAGATGGTTATTATTTGTCTGTCTCCATAAATTTAAATCTGGGAGAAAACAGCGTTAACTCAAGAAAGTTCTTTCTAAAATTCTGTTAGAAATGTGTATTTATGAAGAATATAAGAAGACACCTCAGGAAATATAATTGTTTGGGGTGTAGATGCCTTGGGAAGAGGATAAGAGCATCCTTTTTAGCAGAGATGTGGAGTCAATACTGATAAAGAAAAATGCTAACATGTTAATTGAATCAAATTTACTTCTCCTGGTGCCTTTCACTCCACGATTCTCTTATAACAATGACACTAAATAGTTGTGGTTGAGTAGCTTTCAGGTGAAAATAGGTCTGAATTTAAAGAACACATTCTAAAAACTGTATTGCAGTATTTAATATCAGCAATTTTATCCGGGGGGGGGGGGGGGGGGGGGGGAAGCAGGAACGTTTTTTACATTCCTGGATGCAAATCTGTAGCTTCCTTGGGAAACCTTTTAAAGATTTAAAGCAAAATTGCGTGTTTATATAAAATGTAACCCAAGAAGGTGGGGCTTGTAACAGCGGCGTGGAGATGTGAAAAAAGGGACTGAAATGGATCCTGTGGAAGTTGGGATGGGATGGGATGGGATGGGATGGGATGGGATGGGATGGGAGGTAACGAACCAAGATAAAAACACCTCAAGCACATACCTTGGAGATCAAAATCAGTGAGGGATGGATTAAGAGCATCGATGTCATTGCTGAGGTCTCCCTCCTGCAGCAGCGTGTCCTGCACCGTCCTGGCCGGGGAATGCTCGGGCAGCATCTTCATCCCGCAGCTCGGGGGGCTCTGAGCCGGCACTGGGGAATCCTGAGGGATGCTGGGCTGAGTCCGGAGCTGGCTTTGAGCCTCCCCAGCAGGGAACAGGCTCGGAGGGTCGGGGCGTGTGCTGCAGCAGCGCGGTGGGGATTTGGGGGAAGCCCTGGGGGGATGTGTAGCATCCGGGCTGCTGCCCCCCCCAGCAAAGCGGGCAGGGGGCTCTTGGCGTGCAGAGATGCCGAGGCGTGGATGCCGTGTAATCCCTGCGGGATCCCCGAGGAGAGCGAGGGCTCGCACAAGGAATGGGATTGCGCTGCCATCTGCCTGGAGAGGGAGGCACCTGCAGCGCCCGTCGGGCTGCAGGACACCAGGGAGGACCGCAGCTTCTCGCTCTTGTCGCCTATCAGGGTGTCAAGCTCTTCTGGAAAACAAGGGGAAAGTCCGTGGCTGACTTATCCCTGCAAAGCTTGCAGCAGGAATTGTGGTGTCACAGGAAATGGCAAACAGAAGTGCTAGTTCTTCTATATTAAAAGCTCCAAAGCCTGAAATGGTTTCTTTTAAATTATCGTTGCCAAATGAGTATATAATTAATTCCACTTTTTGGTTTAAAGGTTGGATACTTAGCAGTTAATCTCAGATTTTATTTGATATTCTGTATTTCAGCATTCTTTTTGTCACAGAGTGGTTTGGATTGGAAGGAGTGTTGAAGATCATCTCATTCCACCCCCCTGCCATGGACAGGAACACCTCCCACGACACCAGGTTGCTCCAATCCCCATCCAACCTTGTTTTTTATCTTAAAGTTTAATGAAATGTCAAGAGAGAATATTTTCTTGGTGAATTTGGAAACACCTACAAAACTAGGCCTACTTTAATTCTGCTTTTTAATTTTTTTACTTGTCTTGCTAACCAGGAAAAAAAATCCTTAAATGCTTTCCTAAATCATGTTTAAATTCTCTTACGGATCTTGGTGAAAGGAAAAATTCTGGGGAGAACTGTTTGAGAGCTAAAACACCAACAAATGACTGACCTGGCTTTGCCATACTCTTCCTCACAGCAACTGGGTCTTTCCTCTTCCATTTCTGAAGCTCCTCCTGCATCTTGTCAATCTTGGCTGGATTCAGAGCCCACAAACAGCCCTTTCGAGAAGAATTCCCTGACTTGTTCTCAACTTTCTCAAAGCACTTATTCAAAGATAAGTTGTGGCGCACGGAATTCTTCCAACCATCTGGAGCTGTCTGGAGAAACAAACCCAATGTAAGAACAGAACTTCAAGCTAAAAAAGAAAATAGAATTAAAAATGTACGTATATATAAATATAACTCTGTTTTGACTGGTGAGGTTACAAGAAATGCTGTTTAAGTTTGTACCTTCTGCAGTGAGAAACTTGTACGTTAGAGGGAAGCCACAAGAATGTTACAGTCATGTTGTGTGGGAAGAGAGGGATCAGATTAAAATAGTAACTGATCTTCTAAGCAAAAAAGGTTGTCAGAGACCTGCTGGATCTTTAAAAGTGAATTTGCACATCACAAGAATTAAGTGTGTAAAAATTCGTGTTCTGGAACTAACCAGAAATCGATCAGAATCTATTTTAGAACACCTAGAAATATTTCCAGCTCTTCATTAAAGTACTGTGTCCTACCTGGGCTCAAATTCAGTGTCCAGGCAGACTTCAAAGGGATTTCTCATGCTACTGTAGGTGTAACTTTGTGTGCTGGCCAATTACATAACCAGATGGTTTAATCACAAGCCCTCCAGATGAGATACAGGTTTCCACAGCTGATCACTCATCTCTGTGCTTTGCATTTACTTTTAACTCAGCAGTAGAAGCTGGAAGGTTCCTTAAACTGGATCATTAAAATGATTCTTTTCTTTTTGCCAAAAAATCCTCGTATTTTCTTTTCAGTTTCTCCTAAGAATTGCAGGAAATGAAACAGCTCCTGAAATGTGGGGAAGTTGTCTGTGGCCATTGATTCATATTCATGGATGCAAATATTTGTCATCATAACTGTTTATATCAAGCAGAGAATTATTGAACAGAGAGCACAGGAAATAAATGTGGGCTTGCACAGTATTTTTTTAAATGTAAAAAATTAGAATTTCCCTCTTAGGTTCATTTTTTTTTTCCCCATTTTTACCTTTTATTACTAGGATCCTTCCCTCATAGAAAGCCAGATTTTTGATAATTTGATAATTTCTTTAATCATTGCCTAGTCCATCAGACTTCCTCTTAGACCATCTTTTATTAATGGATCTGAGCCCATTTTGGCTTTCACCTGGCAGACTGTGAATTCTGAACATACTTTGATGAAATTATTTCATCTGGATTTAATTTTTTGGTACATGCTTTTATAAGGAATGTAAAACCTGTTGTTCTGTAGCTTGTAAAGAACTATTGTGTGGATTAAGGCACTAAAAGCCTTATTGATGAGAGGAGGGTCAAATTTAATACTCACTTTCTTCATTAAAAATAAATAGGTGTGGGATTAAATACATACTATTTACTAAAAGAGAAACTATTTCCCTTCAGAGCATCAGAGCTTCTTCCATTTCAGCCCACCTGATGTCAGCATTTCACTATCCTGTCTCATGGGTGAGACAACACAAATTGTAACAGAAAGGAAGAGAAGGGAAGGGAAGGGAAGGGAAGGGAAGGGAAGGGAAGGGAAGGGAAGGGAAGGGAAGGGAAGGGAAGGGAAGGGAAGGGAAGGGAAGGGAAGGGAAGGGAAGGGAAGGGAAGGGAAGGGAAGGGAAGGGAAGGGAAGGGAAGGGAAGGGAAGGGAAGGGAAGGGAAGGGAAGAGAAGAGAAGAGAAGAGAAGAGAAGAGAAGAGAAGAGAAGAGAAGAGAAGAGAAGAGAAGAGAAGAGAAGAGAAGAGAAGAGAAGAGAAGAGAAGAGAAGAGAAGAGAAGAGAAGAGAAGAGAAGAGAAGAGAAAGAAAAAGAAAAAGAAAAGAAAAAAGAAAAGAAAAGAAAAGAAAAGAAAAGAAAAGAAAAGAAAAGAAAAGAAAAGAAAAGAAAAGAAAAGAAAAGAAAAGAAAAGAAAAGAAAAGAAAAGAAAAGAAAAGAAAAGAAAAGAAAAAGAAAAGAAAAGAAAGAAAAACACCTCAAACCTTTAAAACCTTTTCTGCCACAGGGTCATACTGAACACGACAAATCAGTTTTTTCTCCCTTGCAGATAATATTCAAGTAACTTTCTGGTAGTTCCAAAAGTGAATAAAAGTGTTCCTCCCAGGTAAATTGTGTATTTAGCTACTGAGCAAGCTGACCTGGAAGAATATTCTTGTTTCTTGCCCTGCACACAGGTTCCACACAGCCCTGTGTACCTAGACAGGATAATTGGTGTTTCTGCTCAGATGGGAGCGGCACGGGCTTCTCAGAGGTTTTCAGAACGTGTGGGGGTGTAAATTAGGAGATGGTTTTAGAAACTGTACAAGCAAAAAGTACATGGATTGATTTTGGAGGCTGCTGCTGGGAGCTGAGCAGGTTCTTGCATTAAACTTGGGATCGCTGAGCTGTGAGAATTCATTTGCCCAGGTAGGGCTTAACACCCTGAGTGTGTTAAGAGAAAAAACCACCAGTTTTTAAAGCAGGTGTGATTGTTAAATGAACGAACTTTGGCTGCTGGGGCTGCTCTTGAGTAGCTGGAATCTCCTTGCTGTGGCTGATTTTGGCAATCACTGCGTTCAGCACGGTGGGGATGCAAGTGCAGAATCATGAAATCAGCTGGGGAATCCCAGAACCACTGAGGTGGGAAAAGCCCTCTGAGGTCACCGAGTCCAGCCACTGCCAAGGCCACCACCGATCCATGTCCCCAGGTGCCACATCCACAACACCTGAGCACTTCCATCACACCACTGACCTTTCTGCCCCCTTGGCCCACTGGCAATAACTCCAATTAAAAAGATTAAAGCTTTCTGTTAGACTCACTAATCACTACAAAAAAAAAAAAAAAAAGGAGAAAATTATTGTCCAGCCCCACTGATCCTGACCAGCTCTTGAAGTTTAGAGAGTTCAGTGATCTTGCAAAACCCTTTCTCTTTAAATCTAGGTCTCAAGAGAAGGGAGAGGTACATCAAAGACTAATTCAACTTTAGCTGCGTAGATTTTTTTTTTTTTTTAAGGACGTAGGAGTTGGATTGCTCTGTTTCAACTAGAAATGAGATTGTTGCATCATAGAAACTAAATTTGCTGTGGCAGCGAATCCCAGTTAATTTGACTCGGCTTGTCATGTCTCCCAGCAAGGCTCTGTGTGCACTTGCTCTCTTTTTCTCTCCAACCTAAATTGCTTCCCCTCTCCCTGCTGTATCCTGCTTTTTAGTGAGCACTGGTAGCAGCAGCACAATGTTCTTCCCTGATTTTTATGTCATTTTATTTTGCTGAAGATTCTCCAAAAACAGGGAGGATGGAGGATATTGATATTATTTTTTGCCATATATTGGTAATTCTCTGCTGTAAAGACCAGAGGCAGACAGGGATTGATGACTGTGAATGTAATATCTGATTGCTCATTCTCCCCTGGTTATTTTAAGGACGTTACAGTCAAATACATTTGGCTGCATTTGTAAGTAAAATGCAAAAATAAAGTGCTAAAAAATAGGGAATGTTTGGGTAGTACCCGCTGCACAATTCTTTTCCTACAGCAGTAACCTCATTCTCATCAGTTTTTAAATGAATTTAAAAAAAATACATGAGGTTCTGAAAAACCAGGAAGGACCAGGATGGTGACACCTGGCAGAGCCACAGTCCTGAGTCTGAGGGATTCTGCCCATGCTGGCAGCAGCAGCATTTGGTTTAAAGCTGCTGGTAAATTTTATAATCAGTTGTGTTGTAAGGCAACCGAGAATTCATTTCAGTTTGATCTGATGAATAAACATGCCTGTAAAAATTATCAGTAATATTCCCACCTCTCTGCTTGAAACTATTGCTATTTTCCTGTGGATTCCACTGGGATTTCTAATGGTAGATTTCTTTATTTTTTTCTCCCTTCTCTTGCTTGTAAAAAATGATGGAGTAGTTAGTGATTCCTTTGGAAGGAAACCTGGGAGTACAGGAGTGTGGATCCTGACAGTTCTTCCTCTGTGATAATGTGTATTTTTCTCTGATTATTGACACATTCAATTTTTTATTTTTTTTGTGTGTGTGTGTGTGTGCTCTATTTATCCTCAGTGTCCAAAACCACTGCAAAATTGTATTGGAACATTTATTTTTTGTTATTCTCAGTGTTCCTTTATTAGAAATGTTTGAACTGCCCTGCTATGGCTGTTTTAAATTTGCCTTGATTGCTGCAGGGCTATTTGCAATAGGAAACAGGACAGACTCACTGGGTTTATTTTCATTTCTGGGCCTTGCTCACAGCTGAGCTCACCCACTGTGGACTTCAGTGAGGTGCTTTTGAAGAATCAGCAGAAAAAAAGCCCTGAGTGGAGCAGCACTTGATGATTCCATTACAGCTCTTTCAAAAATCCTAACTAATCCTCCTGCTCTTGGATCCCTGTGCTGACTGAGCACTTCCCAGTGCCATTCCAAGTGTGAGGAGCCATTCCCTCCTAGCAGGGATCCAAATTTCAGCAGTGCTGCTGCAAACCATCCACCCTTTCCCTCCCCAGCTCACCATGTCATTATGAGCTTAGTGCCATTATCACACATGACACTTTTCTTTGTGCAGGGCATGCATGGGATGCTGTTGCCCAAGATGAATATCCCAGCTCCAGGATGGAGTGAGATAACCTGGAATCCTCTGCTTCCACAGTCTGGAGGTGCTGCTGGTGGCAGAGGAAGCCACAAGACCAGTTCTGCCTGTATTTGAGATCTGAGAGGAAGCAGTGAATGTGCTTTTAAAATTATTTACCCTTTTTATGGGCTGCTGGTGAGGAATGGTCAGTGTTACACGCCCAAGCTCACAGCTGGAACAGTTCTTCATATCTTTTTGAGTTAAATATTGACCACATCTCACATTTCTGCCTAGGTGCAAAAGGCTGGGTAGCTTGTGATCATGAGAGTATGTAGTGTGTAATTGATTTGGTATTAATCTCCCAAGAAATAATCCCTTTTCATAGCTGGAATCCCATCCCTTATTGCCTCTGCTGACAGATAAGCTTAGAGGGACATTCCCCTCCCTATCCCTGTGGAACTCACCTTAAAGTAAGGGAAATGTTCCGTCATGAAATTGTAAATCTCACTGACTGGCAAACTCCCTGTCTTGCTGTTTTTGAGAGCCATGAAGATCAGGATGCTTTAGGGAGAGAAAAAAAAAGCATTTTAGCCTCTTCTGCCTGACTCCTCACAACCAAAAGTAGATCATTTTTTGCACTGTGTGTAGTGACTCTGACTTTCACTGCCATAGCACAAGTACAAAGATGATTTTATGTTTCCACTCTGTTGTTTACAACAATCTCCTTAACTCCTACAGGTAATTCTCCAAGCTCATCTAGAAGGTCCAACCTGGGTTTAAAATAGAAGAACATAGAAAGTAGAATCAAGACCTTCCAATCCTGCTGCTGTGTAGTTATTGAAGGTTTTGTTTGACTGCTGAAGGCCACAAAGAGAAGCAAACTGACAGTGACAGAGTGATAATTACAATTTAATTGTCTGATCTACTTTGGGGGCTAAACTGCCATAGCTGATACGTTTTCAAGGCATTTCCTTGCTCAAGTAACCAGGGAAAAAAATCAGTTTTAATACAGGATAGACAACTAAGCAGCACCAGTCTTGTGCTGATAAAATTCGCCACACTTAAAATTTTGCATTAGAGAAACGTCTCACTTTTTCTTTCTTTGGGGAGTGATCAAGACTGTTCCCCTGCTTTACAACACTTAATTTCTCTGTGCCTTGGCTGGCCCCAGAGTCTGGAACGTTTTGTGATCCACAGGGACAGGACAGAACACCCCGGGAACAAGACAAATAGAGCAAACGTGTTGTTGCAAACGATGCTGGAAACAGGCCAGGGGTGAACAGGGTATTTCCTGTAAGGTGAGGGCTTGGAAAAATATTGGATTACCTGTAGGAGTAGATGGGTTTGGGGAACAGAGGCTGCTGAGATTCTTGGCTGCTTTGAGGAGCAATCCTTTGGTAGGGGTAGTGCGAGGAAGCGATGTAAGTCACGGGGTAGCTGCCTCCTGAGGGGTACTGGGGGGACAGCAGAAATGTTATCTACTTTAGCAACAACCTCCCAAAAATCTTCCCTAATAACAGCGTTATTTCTGAGGATATTGTATGGGAAAGGGTATTTTCTTCTTTACTGCCTGCTCTGTGAAAATTGTGAGGAGCTGTGTCCTATTAATTGTCCCCAGATAATTCTTAATTTTATAGCCCTAGAGCTTATCTCCCTCCAGCCATCTCTTTTGAAGTATTTCAGCCTGCTCAGCCTCCCCTGAACATGCACACAAAGAATGAATGATGTCATTTTATTGACATTAAACCCCCAAACCACCAGAATAAAAAACTTCAATGTTTACATTAGAAAAACCATTTGAGGAAGTAAATCTGCTAAAAATGAAGGAAGAAACAGGGAGGTTTTGCCTGAGCCTTATTTGGGTTTGTGTGCTTTTTTTTTTTTTTTTTTTTTTTTTCCTTTTTTTTTTTTTCTTTAGGTGGAGAGGCAAAAACTGAAAGCATATAATATTTGCTCCTAAGGGAATAGCATCCCAAAATCTCTGTTAAAATCACTGTTACTGTGCAAGGCAGGGAAAAAACCATCAAACAACAACAAGAACTTTAATGGATGCACCAGAATATATTTAAGATGAATGTATTATTATGGAATAAGTCAGTGATGTCATTCCAGGGGTCAGGAGAGCAGCACATGAGACATTTTTGGGGTGGTTTCACACTGCCTATCTCGTGCTGAAGCTGTTGGGCTGTTCCCTGTCTGTTCCTTTCACAGTCAAATCCAAGGAAAAGCCTTCTCCACATGGCCAGGAGTTCATGTGCTGTTAACCACCACCTCAAGTGACTTTTCCACTCCATTTTCTCTAACAGAAAGCTGAAAAGAATAGCCAGGACCCCTAAAATCAGACAATATTGATGCCACTCTTGCCCTTCCCTGGGACCAGCCACAGAAGCTCCCTGAGGAATGCTGACCTAACTCTCCAGCAGATCTCTAAACCTGTCCCAAGACACATGACAGTGATGGGATAACCAGGATAAAAAACCAGGTGAAAGATGAGATGATCCACACAGACAGCCTGGACTGCACCAGAGTTTCCATAGATTTGTTCTCAATTTTTTAACGCAGCACTTGGTCTTTTTCTTTCCTGAATATTCCACGTTTTTCTCCCTCAAATTACATTTAAACCTGCTGCAAAGAGACTTTCAGGAGCAAAGAGGAACATGATGGTAAGGTAAGATAACATCAGCTCTCTGGGAGAGAGGAATTTCTGCCTCTTCCAGATGAATCTTTCCAGATGCCAGGGGTGAGGACATGGCCAAAATTAGGAGTCCTGTCACCTGCTGTTAAAAAATCTACCTGGCTGCCTTCCCTGGTACTCAAAGGTTGCTGAGCCCTGTCCTGGTGTTTCACTGCTCAGCTCCTGTGCCATGAGGTTTGTGTGGTTCCTCTGGGAAATGATCATGTAGCTCTCAAGACTCATTGGGAAAAATCCCTTGGACATCTCTTCAGTTTCTAATTCTAATTCCTTTATTTTTTTGGATCAATAGTTTTGATTGCTCTTGGTCTTTGTCCCCTTAAAACAGCAAAAGATTCACAGTTTATTTATTTGTTCTGTACTCTGAATAATTAATGTAATTTCCTCTGTAATTTTATGCTGGCTGCTGGAGTTTTTCTTGCCTGTTTGCTTTTATCTTTCTAACACTGAACTGCCTCAAATGGAATGTGGAAAACCAGACTGAATAGACTCAGTTGTTTGCATGGTGAAAGAAATGAAATGTACATAATTAATCATGTCCTGCCTTGTTAAACCAAATATTGGGCACAATTAGAGTCTCCAGAGCAGCTGTGAACTAATTTTTGTGTGCAGTGTGGTGCTCCCTGCCTTGTGCACTGGCTGCAGATTTTTTCCCAAGACTAGAAAACCAGGCAATTCCTACAACAATTCTGATTTTTATTGGTCTGGGTGGCTCTTTGAAAGGAAACAACTCTAAGATAGGGCTGGTTTTGATGTCAGCATGAAAGGCCAGAGCTGGGCGTTTTAGGGATTATTTCTGTTTTATTGGTTCCACGAGTCCTTTTTGAGGGAAGGGAGGCTGGGGAATGGGCTGGAATGACAGGCTGGAGCTGGTTTGACAGTCTCCCATGGCATGAAAGGTGTTTTATGGTGGGTGGGTGAGTGACTCCAGCCAGTGTCTGCTGCTCAGTCGGGTCAATAATCACTCATTTTTCCTCTGAGTCACCACTTCTGTTGTGTCCAGCAAAGGGGAAGGTGAGGCTGTTTTATCATCTGGACAAAATTAATGAAGGGACTGAATCCCTCTCATCCCTCTAATGAGAACTGAGGCTCAGTTGGAACATCCTTCACTCCAGGGCCCGTTCTCCAGAGTGGAACTTCCTTGGAGTGATTGAACTTGCACTGCCCCATTCCAGTTGGAAATGTAAAGGGTTAATAATGGGGCTGCTCCATGCAGGGGAGGTTATTCCACTTTTCTCAGCTGCATCCTGTGCTCTTTTCATTTTCCAGCATGTGATCATGGCACAGGGATAGCAATTCTACCTCTTTTACCTATTGGGGTTTTTATAATTTTTTTTTTAAATAATTTTTAAAAATTTTATTTTATTCCTGAGCAGTAGAACACATTGCCAGACTTTTTCTATATTAACATTAAGCACAGGTATTGAGAAGTCTGACAGAAACCTGCTGCACTTCAGAGATTTGTCCCAGTGCCAGCCTGCAGGTGGATGGAGGATTTTCCTCTTGCTGCCTGTTGGATCTTGCCTGGCAGCTCCCAGGAGCTTTAAACCTGGAGCTTTTTGGAATGTGATCAGTATAGAACCAGCGCTGGTATCAAATCAGCAGGGACAGGGGAAAGGTGCCTGCTGCAGAATGGATAAAGAAATTAAGAATATTCCATGAATTCACAAGCTAAGTGAGGTTTCTGCACACAGAAATGGCATTTTTATAGTGAGTGAGATATATGGAGCTGTGATATATCCACAATGGGTTGTATCTGCAGCAGAGCTTTTTTTTGGCACCATTTTGGGACCATTTTCTTCTAAAATAACAATAATGGATTTGTAAGTTAGGATGGTAGTGCAAGATCACATTTCCTTTTATTCTATTTAAATTATATTTAAATTATATTTAAATTATATTTATATTTATATTTATATTTCTTATATTTATATTTACATCTATAATTTCATTTTCATTTTCATTTTTATTTTAATTTTTGTCAATTATGCTTCAGCTGACTGATTTTTCTCTGGGGATGATGTAAGAGGCAAAAGGCTTCAAAAGAGATGCGTGTGCCATCAAGCACAAGGAAAGTGAACATCATTTTGCTGTTCCAATTTTACTTTAAAATATTTTTCTATATTTTGTCTGAATTTTAACAATCTATTTAGTTTTTTTTTCCTGAAGTTAAAGCACAGTTAATTAAGATCCTGAAATATCAAGAGTTATATTAATAATTTACCTGGCTCCAAAGCAAATTTTCTCATGTGTAATGGTGAAAATATAAATATGCAGTACTAAGATTCCATTTCCACAAGTTTTGGGTTTTTTTCCTTCTTTTTCTTAATGACCACCTTAAATTGCATTTAGCTGTGATTCTTTTTAGATCTTATCCTCATAAACTGAATATAGGCATATAAACACGGCTCTGCAAACCCACACGTTTAAAGCTATTTAAAAATCCTTTAAAAAATGATTATTACCACAATTTTTGTACCATTTGGGTGCTAAAAATCCAGGGATTTTGGTGCACCAGCTGTACTGACCTGATGGAAAGGGTGTGAGGAGCAATACATCTGCTGCACCTGGGGCTGGTAGCAATACAAACCAGGCTGCCCTTCCAGGGGGGATGTCCTGAGCTTCATGTCTGAATCCTGCTGCAAAATAGGCAAGGAAGGAGTCATTAGAGAAAACAGCTGAATTTATTCATAGAAACAGGATGATTCTGTTAGTCGCTGTCTGGATTTGCCTTCATTAGGATGACTTTTTGGGGCTTCATTGGGTTTTAGTAAGGGTTATAGAATATATATATATATATATATATATATATATATAAACCTTAGAATATATATAGAATACCCTTGGAATATATAACCCTTAGAATATATAACCCTAAAATATATATAATATATAATATTTTATATATAATATATATATAATATATGCATGTATATACATACATACATATGTATATATATAGACATATATTATATATATATATATACATCTATATATACATACATACACACACACATATATATACACATCTATATATACATATACATATATATATATACCCATATATACATATACCCATATATATATACACATATATATACATATATACATATATACATATATACATATATACGTATATATATATATATATATACACATATATATATATACATATATATATATATATATAAAATAAATAGAAGTTGGTTTATGTTTTAATGGTGCAAATCTGGGGATGAGCCATCCCTGGAAGTGGCCAAGGCCAGGCTGGAGCACCCTGGGACAGTGGAAAGTGTCCCTGCCATGGCAGGAGGTGACACTGGATAATCCTGAAGGTCCCCTCCAACCCAACCCCCCCGTGATTCCACGAAGACATGAACCAACTCCTGCATTTCTGTAATTACAACTTGAAAAAAGGAGCTCCCAGGCCACATTCCATGCAAAGAGCAACTCAGAAAACGTCAGGCTCTGTTTATATTTTTATTTTTTTTCCTCCCTGCACACACAAACCACACACTCCAGCTTTCATTCCTGAGTGTGCCCAAGTGTCTCCCTCGTTTTTTATTCTCCCTGATTTTATCTTGCTGGCTGGCAGTGCCTCCAGCTGCCTCTGGAATTTTGGCATTAGCTGGAGGGTGAGGTCTGTAATGTACAGGAAAGAGGTGGCAGAGAAAAATCAGACTGGGCTGGCTACTGGCTTCAGCCAAGATGCAGGAAATATGTAAAAATGGAGGAATTCCATGAGAAACTTGTTTTTTCAAGAATCCAATAGCACTTATCCTTCTGTTTTAAAACATGGCCAGCTTTTATGGCATTTTAGTCTGTCTAAAATATAATAATAAATAAATATATATATACACACATTATTTCTTATATGATATATATTTTATATATCATGCATGTAGTATATCTAATAAATATAAAAATATTCAATATTTTTATGTTATATTATTAGAAGCACAAATTAGACTTGGTTTGACATTCACTACTAAAAACTATCAGTGTTACCTTGGTGACCAGCAGATGAAGATTTTCAGAAATCCCAACTTTCCAGCAGCATGGAAGTGATTTAAAAGTGGGAAGTTGGGTGCTGGCAGGACCCAACAGGGAGTAGCTACACCTGCTTGTAAAGGGCTCCTGCAGTGCTGCCTTTGCATCCTGCACATCCTGCAGCCCAGGGATTTGGGAAGAAAATGGGAATTTTTTTTTTGCCAGCTGCTCATAGGTTTTGCAGCACTGAACTCCTCTGACCTAGATGAGTGTTTATCCAGGAAATAAGAGATTTAGATCAATTTCCTCCTTAACCTGGATGGCTTCAATCCCCAGGTATGTTCCCTGACAACATCTCTCCATTCCCTGGTCTTAATCCAATTAAGACTTTTTTTTTTTTTAAACTCCTCTTTCGTTTGGTAGCCCTGAATTCTTCCTCTCCCAGCCATTTAGAACCAGCTCAGGGCTCTCCTCTGGCAGGAGGAGTTGTTCTTTTTGGCTGCAGGAGATGATCAAGATACACTTTACACCTTGGACCACAGCAGAGATATTGTGGAGATACTGGAGGGTAATTTAATTTGCTTTTCAGGGTTCTCTGCTGCCCTAAATAGGCAGTTGCCTCTATCTGGTATTGAAATTAGCTCAGGTAACTTTGCACTGCACATACAAATGTCAGAGCTGATCTTTATTTTTGGTGGCACTGATGTCTTAGAATTTTCTCTTCTATTTGCACTGAGAAAAGTGCAGGAGAGCTGAAGTGTTGGACCAGATCTGCTCCAGCCTCATGCTCGAAAACACCTTTTTGTGAACTTTTGTCTCTAGAAAACCCCAGCTGATGACAAATCTTGTTGTCAGGGAGCATTTGGATATTTGGGATTCCTGTACCCCGTCGAATGGAAAATCATTTGTCCTTATGCATCTTTCTGAGGATTGTTTTGAGGAAAAGCCCAGAAAACAGAGAATTTGGACAAATAAACATGGATATGTCTAAACCTGCTTTTCCGATAAACACCAACATAGCCATAACGAGAAAATACTTCCAAAAGCACATTTTTACCGTTGAAAACAGGGAAAACAACAACAAAACCCCACTGACCATGACCTGCGAGCCGTGCTCCTGCCCCGTGCCGCTGTACTGGAGGCTGCTGCCCCACGGCTGCTCCGCGGAGATATTTGGGATGTGGGTGGGAAACGCCTCCGGCTCCTCAGCGCCCGCAGATCCCGGGAGAGCCTCGAAGCCATCGATGCTCCTGTGACTTTTGAAAGGAGAAGCTTCTGGCGGCAGGGCCTGGTGCGCTTCCTGGAACACATCCTCGCTGAGCTGCCTCTTGTAAGGGTGGAAGGGGTTCCTGCTGCTCTTGAGGAAGCGCTCGTAGCTCCCGGCGCTGTTCTCCTCGTAGCTGCACCGCCGGAATTTCTCCGTGCTGAAGGACGCCCTGAATTTGTTCTTGCCACAAGGGATCCCTTGGCTGGCAGGGTACCTGCCCTGGGTTGGGTCCTGGCATGGGGAAGCGGGGCTGGGGCTGTGAGAGGATTCCGAGCTCGTCCTTCCTGGCCTGGTGTCTGCCTCATAGGGTGGGCAGCTGTAACTGGGGTTATCCTGTGATGGGATATTGATATTCAGTTATTTAAGGATAGGAGTTGAGTTTGAGCAAATATCTTATCATCTTCATTGTCTAAGTTATTTATTTACATAAATTTTAAAATACAAAATTTATATTTTCATGACATTAAAAGCTGCAGTGGAATATTGATATTTATTTTTTAAGTTTGAGCAAATATCTTATTATCTTCATTGTCTAAGTTATTTATTTACATAAATTTTAAAATACAAAATTTATATTTTCATGACATTAAAAGCTGCAGTGGAATATTGATATTTATTTTTTAAGTTTGAGCAAATATCTTATTATCTTCATTGTCTAAGTTATTTATTTACATAAATTTTAAAATACAAAATTTATATTTTCATGACATTAAAAGCTGCAGTGGAATATTGACATTTATTTTTTAAGTTTGAGCAAATATCTTATTATCTTCATTCTCTACGTTATTTATTTATAGAAATTTTAAAATTGACATTTATTTATTTAAGGTTAGTATTTAAGTTTGAGCAAATGTGTTACTATTCTCATTGTCTAAGTTATTTACTTATAGAAATTTTAAAATATAAAATTTATATTTTAATTATGTTAAAAGCTGCGATAGAATATTAACACTTATTTATTATAGTTTGAGCAAATATGTTATTATTTTCATTATCTAATTTATTTATACAAATTTTAAAATTGACATTTATTTATTTAAGGTTAGTATTTAAGTTTGAGCAAATGTGTTACTATTCTCATTGTCTAAGTTATGTATTTATAGAAATTTGAAAATATAAAATTTATATTTTAATTACATTGAAAGCTGCAATGGAATATTGACATTTATTTATTTAATGTTAGGATTTAAGTTTGAGCAAATAGGTAATTATTTTCATTATCTAAGTTATTTATTTATAAAAATTTTAAAATACAAAATTCATATTTTAATTATGTTAAAAGTTGTGATGGAATATTGACATTTATTTATTTAACGTTAGGATTTAAGTTTGAGCAAATATGTTATCATTCTCATTATCTAAGTTATTTATTTATAGACATTTTAAAATATAAAATTTATATTTTAATTACGTTACAAATGCATTTTTAATGGTAAGTATGAAATGACCAGTTCTAACCACCTTCATGCAGAGAAGCCCTTAAAAGATCTCGGCGGTTTTCTGGTTGCTTGGTATCCAAAACTATTCAGCAATTAATTAATAAAAGCGAGGCCAGGTTGGACTGGGCTTTGAGCAGCCTGGGGCAGTCAGTGGCACAGAACTGGATGATCTTTAAGGTCCCTTCCAAGCCAAACCACTCAGAAAACTGAACTGTCCTTGAAAAACAAGGACACCTTGACTCTCTGGTCCGACCATTTCAGGGAAAAGCCGAGGAAGATCAAGTGATGAAAGGTTAAATGGCAGGAATGTGATAAGTGCAAGTCTTGTCGCCTGCAAGTTTAGTCAAATAAGCTTGATCTCATCCCCTGATGGGCTTCCAGGCTCCAGATTTGTTGGTGGTTACATCACTTCCCTTCATTAAGGTGGCCACACTCATTTGGAGACACAAGACAGGCTCTGGGCAGACACTCCAACCTCCCTGTCTCATCTCCTCCCCTCCCTTCTGCACTCCAGCAAAGAGAAAACAGCAGCTACTGAAGTGCTCTTTAATCTGGAGGAGAAAGGCTGGAGCAGGGCTGCAGTCTGGATCCTGGCACTGAAAATATGCATATTTTCCTTCCCTGACATCAGGGACGAGTAATTAGTGGGAAGCCTTTGAGAGGACACACATCAGGGTGCTGTGCTCAGGGAGGGGGGAAATGGAATGTCCTGTGCGCCACAAAAAGGCAGAGCAGATGATTGAGGGCTCCCTTCCCTCCTTCCCTCTACAAATCCGAGAAATCCTACAAGGAAAATCAGGATAAACCCAGTTCTTTCTGCAGTGGAACACAGCACAGCTTCCCCAGTCATTTTTAGGAATGCAACAGAACATTTAGCTGGAGTTTAAGACTAGCTGAGCAGGATAACTCAGGTTTCTACCCTTCAGGAATAAAACTTCCAGTATTTGCTTTGTCACCAGTAGGTTTGGTGAGATTCAGCAAGAGCTGAATGCTGATTCTGATCCATGAAGAAAGAGAACAGGCCTGGGCCAGTTTACTCACACTCTGCTGAACTGGGGATATTGAATCCCCCTGTGCCTTCATGAGGTCCTGCTGGTCCCTTTCCAGAGTGTCCGAAGGAGAAAATTTAATACTGGACTGGTCCTGGAGTAGCGAAACCATCACCAAACCCACGAAGGACAGAAATCCTGTGAAGGCAAAAATCAAATTACAATAAGCACTTCTTAAAACTTGAACTGCGACACAAACCCCTTGTTGGGTGCAGGTGACTGCACAGGCTTGGATCTGCAGCTGGAGCCATCCTGAGGAATTCCTGATACAGTGGAATTATTTTTTAGCTCCTAAAGAAATGCTCTGTAGATGCAATTCCAATGAAGATGTGGTGCAGGGTTTCTATGGATTCACCACACAAATTTTATAAACTAAGCACTTTCTTTGTTTTCTCTAGGATCATAAATTAATGAAAATGTATTGTTTTGGGGTTATGCAAATTTAGGAATGTCACTTTATTGAGAGATTGGGATATAAATGCACTCCAGTTGTTTTCAGAGGGACTATATTAAAAAAAAGGATATTTTTCTCTCATTACTCAGACTAATGGTTACAACACACTTATATTTTCACTTTTGTTTTTTATTAGTCCCAATCCCTTCCGCCTTTCTGTTCTGTTTTGCATGACTTAAATGTATCTGAGATATGTAAATAACTTCATCATTCCATCCCTGTTTTTTGTTAGTTGGATCTCCTCTCAAGTTCCCAATCTTTGATCTTTGGATATAGGAGCCATATCTGATGGTGTTCTTTGGATTAAAAGGAATAAATTTAATCTTCTGGTCTTTTATTTTCCTTGTTCACTGTAACCTTAGAGTAAAACAAAAGTAGAACATGCATCCTTTTATGTCATGCACCAAGTTTGTGGCTGCATGAAGGTGTTCATTCTCAAAATTTTGATTTCAGGTGAACAAATCAGGGGAAGAAAAAGCCACTTTAATTCAAGAGTTAATCTGCCAGGTTTTTGCCACGTGTTAAAATAGCTGTTAGGTAAATATCTAAGGGGTTTGTTAGGTTTGCTTAACAAAGACATATCACCTAAAAATGTGGAAACCTTTTTTTGCCTTTATAGTTCAAAGAGAAATCTGTATTTATGATGAGTAAGACTGCACTGCCTGGGGGGATGGAGCACAATGGGGCTTGGAAATCAAGCAGGAGACCTGTAGTAATACATCAGGAAAAAAAAAATGATGTGAGATAGAGTTCAGAAGTGTCTCAGGCACAGGCTCTTCTCCCAGTGGCTTAACTGGAGGCTGATGAGGAGAGAGATTCCTCATCTTGAAAGAAGCAGGTGGGAAAACTGTCAGCTGGGAAGGATGTGTGAGTGTCTACTTGTAATTTGTAAGTGTTCCACACTGGCTGCCCTCCCACTGCTGCTTCCCCACTTATCTTCAGGTTATACCAAGCTGTCTCTGACCTCTCTTTTATACTGCAATTTTTCAGCCCAGCTGCCTCATTTGTGGTCTGGAGTATTTAGAGTTTTATTAAAAGCCTTTGCACAGGTACAGTTCTTGCCGGTGGCTTCTGCATTGTGAGAGAATTTTTACAAATCCTTTCTGAAAGCAAAGTGAATTTGTCAGGGTTGTTTGGAAAATCAATACAAAAGGTCCAGAAAAACCAAATCATTCTTGTCCCATCTGAGACCTTCGCCAGGTTCTGTTGAATTGCATTTTGGTAGGAAAGGAGTCTTAGTCACATTTTAGACTATAAAAATTTCCCCCTGTGTGGGGAAACTGTTTTGTTTTTATTAAATGAGAAGCAGCCATAGGGAAAGTACTTTTTTTTTTTTTTTTTACTGTTAAATGAGAAGCAGCCTTATACCACAGCAGTGTTGGGCTGATAATCTGTATTCAGTGGTGGTTATTGAATGCCTTTGTCAAGAATCCATTCTGGAGGATCTCCCATATGGGGATGAATCCCAAGGCTACAATCCCAGTGCTGTTTTCAGTTTTCACACTGGCACCAGCAGCTCAGTAAGAGCTGCAGCTCCAGGTTCTCCTCATCCTGCAACGTTGTGGATGTGTCTTGCTGTGAGAGAAAAACCTCTGGCCATGTACTTCTGATTTTCATTTTATTCTTGGAGTCCAAACTTCTTGCTTCAAAAGCCATTTGCAACTTCAGCCTCACTGATGTGTCTCACAGCAGGTTGCAAATGCACATCAGTTTAAGCTGCCAAATCAACATACTGAAAAATCTTTTTGCGGTCACTGTTCATTAAATCTTTTTAAAATGTCCCTTAGAGACACTATGTTATATGTTATATGCTATATGTTATATGTTATAGTTTATAGGTTATATGTTATATATGTTATATGTTATATATATGTTCTAAGAGAACATATAACAAAAAAACAACCAACAAACCAAAACCCACAAAAAAAAAACCCCAACAAAAAACCCCAAACCAAAACAAAAACCAACTCAAAACCACTTTGCATTGTTAATATAGATTTTAAGCAAACAGAAATCACAACACTCACTGACAAATCTTCTTAAGGAGCAGAAATTACAGCCAGGGGAGGTTGCCAATAATCAGGATTACAATAAATCATTCGCAACAAACTGTTCCTGGGAGACAGAGCTTAAAGAAGTTGTGGGTTGCCTGGATGTAGGATGTGCTAAAGCAAACAATGATGCTTTGATTTGGAAAGAGGTATCTGATTATCCCAGATGCAGCTGGAACCATTTCATGTCACTTTGGCTGCTGTAAATGTTGCGTGACCATGCAGGCTCCTGTGATAAGATAAGTACCTCTAAAATAAGAAAAGAGTGAGAAACTGTAACCTCAGCTGGGTGTTGGGGTAAGCAAGGCAGCAGCAGCTGATCTATTAGCTCTGCATGACTGAGCCCCGTGGCAGAAATCCATGGCTTGAACAATCCTTGGGTTTGTGTCTCCTCTGCCTCTTGCAGCCACCTGAACTCGCTGGAGGTTGCTGTGAGTGCCCTCTGCAGCCCTTGGGGCTGGGATTGGTTTTCACAAGAGGTGTTTGGATGTTGCCCAGATCCTCATCCATCCCCTGTGCCTGCTTTAGGCAGCTCCTTGGGCTTGGTTTGACACCAGCTTGTGTGACCTGCTCACATCCCTGCCCAAACCCCTAAATCATCCTTTTCCCCTCCACACCATGCTGATGTTTCCCAAATAACTCTGTGGGATCTTTTTTCCCCCCCTCAAGTCTTTATGAAAAAAGGAGCCACGAGGTTTCAGAGTCCCATTTTTCCTTTTACAGTTAAAAATCCATCACATGTCAGTCAATGATGTCGTGTGCCAAATATCACAGAAGTGCCCACAATGTTGTGACTAACACTTGTCATGCAGACAGGAATACTTCTACACATAATTAATTATGGAAAACGTTCAGAAAAGGGATTTGCTAATAAGAATCAGGAGTTTTTTGAAAACCTTTTAATGAATTCAGGACTTTTCTAAGGTTGTTCCTGCCAGGTTGACACTGGGAGTTGTGCTGGCTCATCAAAGCTGTCACTGCTTTGTTGATCCCTGACGTTCCTGTCACTGAGGCTTGCCCTGTTTTTAGGAGACATTTTCAGGAACAGGATTGGAACCTGCACAGCCCAGCACTAAACTCTGGTTTGGCCACATGAATTCCTCATTGCTTCCCTGCTCCTCTTTACAGGATGTATTGGACCTTGATTACAGGATACTTGAATAACTTTACAGAGCTTCTAAGGACTGTAATTTCTTTTCTTCTGGATTTAAATGTGCCAGTGAATTTGTTTCATTTAGTTAAATGCTATTTTTGCTTTCTTATTCAAGGGTTCTGAGCTCAATTTCTCTCACAGTTAGCTGTGATTGCTGCCCATAATTCGCCACCTCTGGATATTTAGATATTTATTTACATTTTTCACATTTAGAGAAGAATAAGGTTAATGTGACAATCTCAAGGATGAGTGAAAAAAATTTGCAATTATAAGACCATTTCTGCATCCAGCAACATGGGATGTGTTTTGCTGCCAGCTAAGTAGTAAAGTACTGAATTCCTGTAAGAGAAGGATGGCATTTTTAATTAAATCACTCCTGAACTATCAGGGCTTGTTCATTAAGGGCTACCTGTAGGCAAGGCTGAATACCAGGTGAGTACTGTGGACTAATTGCCACCATGTCCAGGTGTGCTGTCCAGCAGGAGTGCTTGGGAACTCTGGAACATCCAGGTGCCTCCTGGATGAGGTGGGGAGAGTGTTTGCAGCAGGTTTTTAATCTGCTCTAGGAACACATTTATAAAAAACTACAACTCTCTGTAAAAATAAACCCTCTAAAAGGCATTTATCCCAAATCTATTTTATAGGAAAAAAGAAATTTAGAGGCAGATTTTTTTTTTTTTGGCATTGCAGAAAATATACAGGTGGTGTTTCACTGTGGTGTTTGGCCCAGGTTCCCATCCTTACACCAGCATTTTAAGTTTTCTTCTTTACTTATATTTTATCCTGCAACTTTTACTTCTGATACCAACAGTGAGGACAGAGGGCCATGTCTGTCCCTGCAAAGAACTTTGTGAATTAATAAATTTTTCTTATTTTCCCACTTTTTTCCTGGATAAAATGTAGTAATTTCTCATTCTGAAGCCATTCCACACCCTAGATTATACTGCAGCCATTTCCTGAAGGAATTCTAGCTCTGCTGACACCTTTCTGGGATGGAAAGGCCAAAACCACCTGTGGTGTATAAGATGTAGGCACACTATGGTGGTTGCTCTCCAAGTACACAGAAATTCCCTCAAAATAGAGAAAAGCAGATTATAGGGTTTATTCTCAGCTTCATTGCAGGTCCTGTTTGTTCTGGAAATGGATTTTACCTCTAGTTCTAAAGTATTAATTGATGCAGAAGTAGAAAGGCTGACAAAAATTCACACACTGTGGCTGAAATAACACTGTAAGGACGTCCCTCTTGTAGACTGGGCAGACTCATCATCTGGGAAGTTATAAATAGAGAAAAGTCCCTCACAGGTGCTGAACTTGCATAATCAGCCCAGCAAAGAAGGAACTCAGCCCTGAACAGAAACCAGGCATGGAAAAATGTAGCTGAGAAGGTGAATGAGTTTGTCAGGTGCACTCGGTTTTCCCCTCACCTTTTCCCTCCTTATCCTAAACTCTGAAACACCTTTCCAACTCCACCAGTTAACCTGTAAAATAGATGTCAGCTCTCCCTGCCAGCCCTGCAACTCTGGCAGTATTTTCAAACCCAATCCTTTGCATACCCTGTCCTGTTTTCTGGATGAATGGTTCTGCTGCTTCCTGAAGGAGGGGTGTGAAATTTCATTGCTTTATTGTAGACATCTAAGCATGAAGTCAGACACGGTTCCAAGGGCTGGGAGCAGTTAATATGATACAGAAACTGTGTGATTCTGTCATGAATAACCAGCTGGGTTGGCAGGAAAAACCAGCACAGGAGATAACGGCGTTCACTGATGGCAGCAAATCTGTAACTGAATTCTCTGGGCTGAATTCCGAATTTTGGGTCTGGGCAGTGCCAGTGAAGAGATACCACAAACAGAGCAAAGCTATCAACACAACCATGTGACTAATAAAAAAAATTCCTAGGAAGAAGAAAGGCTAAAAGCAGCTACAGCCAATAAATGGGATGGTAGATAAGGAGGTGCCTCCTTTGGCTCAGGAATTCATCACCTGCAGATTGATCCCACGTCACCTTTCAGATCCCACTGAAAGCTGGGAGAATGTAGCAGGGAATGAGCACTTTGTCCTTCTCCAGGCATCCCTCACAGTCCCTGCACCTGTGCTTCACTCTTACCTTTTTTACAGCCCTGTTTCACACCATCATTTGTGAGCTTCAGTGTCTCTTTCTCCTATAATTACGTGTTCTGTCTCCCACGTATTCCTTCATCCATCCTTTCCTTTCCTCTCCCTGCAATGACAGTCTGGGTCACTTTACTTTCTTCTACCACATTATAAAGTCTTTTAATGTATTCCAATGTATCCCTTTCCTTTCTGTGGCTATTTTGGTTCCTAGTTTCCAAAGCAGTTGATGGGCTATCCACAATATTTTCTGTATCCACAACATTTTGTATAAGGTTATTTTTTTTTTTTAGAGCCCACCACTACATTTGAATGAAAAGGCAAATACCAGCTGGTTTTAAAACCAGATGATACGAGTGGACATTGGTTAGCATTTCCAAAAATGTGAGCAGCACTGAATGATCTAATAAATAATGTGGGTCAGGGATTGTCAGCTCCTCCAGACCCAAAACACAACAAGTTGTGGCCCTGCTCCTTGCTGCTTGTGCGTAATAAAAGATGAATAATGAGCAGCTGTTCCCATGAATTACCTATTGATAGCTCAAGGGCTCTGAGTGCCACGATGCACCCCATTAATCCTCTCTGGGGAACGGGGTGTAGGGGGGACACACAGGGGAAGGACTTTTGGGAGCCTCCTAATTTGTTTTAGGTTCCTTTTTCTCCCCGGGTGAGTCACGCTCATCTCCCTGGGACTTGAGAGTTCATCTTGGGATCTCATGCCATCTTTCTGTCTTTATGAGAAGGTGGGGATGATGATCCACCCTAATGGTTTCTGTTGCTGGCTGTGGCAGCATGTTTTATGACGGGTGTGGTACATTCCCATTTTCTCTGTTGTGCATGTACAGCCCCACCCGTGGCCACTCCCACCCTCCCACTGGGAATCGCCCACAGTAAGCTCTGTAATTACCTTTATTTGATCTGAGAAATGGATTTGGGAATCTTATTATTACTCAGCACGGTCGTAAGCTGAGTATGTTAAAAAAAACAAAACAAAACACAAAAAAACCCCCACAAAACAAAACAGAAAAAAAACCCCCAACCACAAGAAGCCCCCTTTGGATGGCTGATTCACAGAGCAGGGATGTGTTAAGTGCAGAAACATCAGAGACACCAAAAACCAAGTTCAGGGGCTGTTTAACTTCTGTTTGCTTGAGTTTTTCTTTGGAAATGTCAGACTACAATAGTCGTAAACATGTAGAATTTCACCTGTTTTGGGTTCCCAATGTCAGCAGGCAGAGCTGCCCTGAGTTGGAGTTTTCATTGGAACAGATTCTGTTGGTTTTACACGGAATTGAATGGAAACAGCTCAAACTACAGCTTGTGCATGTTTTACATGTTTACTCTGGGCTGTGCAGTGTAGTTTACACAAGCCTCTGAGCTTCTCAGAAAAAAAAAAACCTGAACTCAGAAAAAAACCTCTGAACTTCTCAGGAAAAAAAAAAAAAAAATGCAGCACTTCTTCAAGCATTTATTTTTTGGGGGGAAAACTTTGAAAAAGGAGAAAAAAAATAAATCCACGCAAACCCCAAGACTAAAGCCCTGCTCTGACTTCAGAAGATCAAAGGTCTTTCAGCATCCATGCAACAACCAGTAGCTAATCCAGCCACTGACAGGAGCACAGCTGATGTGGAGTGATGTGTTCTGCTGACACCTCTTCCTAGGCATGCATGAGAAATGGTGCATCTAGAGCAGGAAAAATGGAGGAACAGGTCATGGGGAGGGACATTTTTTCCTCACCTTCCACTCCTAGCAAGAACCTCTCTGTCCACAAAGCTACAGTGCTGTTTTTTCCCACTGGTCCATACTGGTTCTCATGTTAAGTTTTACTGGGGAAACTGGGCTGATGGTTTGCTTGGGTGAGCAGGAAGAGCTTTGGACAAGATGCTTCCTCACCAGGTTTTAAAGGAACCAAACATCCGCTGAAATCCTGAATATAGACAGAAAATCTCTTTGCATGGATGAATACTTGGTTGAAAGAGAAAATAGAAGGTAAAATGTGCTGGGGTGACCTTTGGGGGTCTGCTGAGATTTTGTAGGGATTAAAGTATTCCCAAACAAGCTGGAAAAGAGAGGTGGAAAGCTACATGACAGAATTTGCAGGTGATGGTGTTGTTCTGAATGGTTATGATGAAGATGAAGTGGGAGGAACAGCAAAAAAAAGAAGATGAGTTTCATAGATGGGGCATGAACCTGACAGGTTAAAAAGGAGTGAAAAAACCTTGTCAACCAAAACAGGGCTGCAGTTCTGCACCAGCTCTGATATGAGAGGTCTGATTTAAACACATAAACCCACAGGATATTTCAATTTCAGTGCCACGAATTCTCTGCAGTGTAAAAAGTGCCATAATCCCAGAAGTTACAGCTACAGCTGGAGCAAACACTGCTTAGGGAAAAGGGAGAGACAGAACAAAATTGTGGGTGAAAAAAAAAAATTAAAAAGGCAAATGTCTGATTATCCCAACACTCTTGTCTCCCTTCCCCCACAAAATTACAAAGTCATTGCAACCCCAGCATCAAGTTGAGAACTCAGTTTTGTAATTTAAAGCATTGTCTTTGGGATTCCAGGAGAAGCACGAGACAGACAGGCTGAGGAATAAATGAGGGCCAGTTTGGAGATGAAATAACCTTATGGGAAAATACAGCCTGACATTGTTTTGCAAAATGAGTAACATAGAAATATGTTAATCCTTTAGGGAGGAATAACTGCTGGGAAGAAGATGAGATAGAAGTGACTTGAAATTAGGAAGACTAAAAGAAGTGGGGAGGGGGAAGGAAAAGCAAATCTTATGTTGTGGATAAAAGCAGAGGTTGTGCATAAAGGCATTAAACTCCCCAGGAAGGGTTTTGTAAGCATTGGAAAACTTAATATTTGCTGTAAATATAAGTACAAAGGAAATTCTCAGGAGAAGATCTGAAAATGAGGGAAAATATGAAATAGGCACAGCTAAACCCATCTGTTTTTACAGTCCTGAGAGTGTCTCAAACCTGTCAGTTGTGGCCACATCATCCCTTCCCCCAATTACCCTTCTCTGCCTTCACTGCCAAATGTCCAAGGCTGGTCCTTCCCCTTTTCCCTGCCCACTTCCCAAGCACTCCCACCTCTGCTACACCCACCTGTTTTCCCAATGCCTAATTTATTCCTCTAGCCTATTTCTGTCTCACTGTCCTCACCATGAACAGCAACAATACCAAGAACAGCTGTTTGGTTTAGAAGAGAATTTCATTTTATTCTTCATCTGCTTTAACTCTTTTGGGAAAATTCTTTGTGAAAGTTGTTTCTCCTAAAAGAAAAGCAAAACAAAGCTGGTTCTTTCCCCAGTTCTCTTCATTCCTGAGTGTTTGGAAACAGATTGTTCCAGCCAGTGGGATTGAAATGTGATTGAAATGATTGAAATGTGATTGAAATGTTTGAAGCAAAACTTTTGCAAAATTTGTTTATCTGGGATGGATTTTTCCAGCCTTGTGAAATGTCAGAGGCTTTTATATTCATTCTAATTTTTCCTCAGCAGAACCACAGAGGGGAAAATGTCAAAGTTTGTGATGTGCAGACCCTTGTTTGAGGGATAAATGAACCTCTTCAGGGCTTCAGTCTGGAAATTATTTTATCAAGAGTAGCTAAGAAATGGAGACCATGATAAAAGCCTTTTCCATGCTTAAATATCTCAACTTCTTAATGAATATCTGAAGCAATAACATCCTTCAAGAGCTCTGTTGGTGTGCAAAATAGCCCTTCTGCTTTCTACTCTTTCTGAGCAAATTCCAAATTCCATCTGGTTTGTGTCTCCCTGTACTGAGTGAATCCCTTCAGGCTGAGCATGTCCCCTGTATTGATAACTGAGACAACAAATGTGCTTTTACTTTTTTCCATCCCAAATTATGGTTCTTGAAGATATCTTGTGGCAAAGTGTGAATAAAGAGAAATAACAGCTAGATTAAATTAACTAGAAAATGCAAAGGAGGAATTCAGTTCTGTGAATTTATGAACACTTCTCACTTACAGGAAAACCAAAAAAAAAAAAAAAAAAAAAAACAAACCAAAAAACCCAGGGATTTCTTTCACCACAAAACCTGAGGCAATAACACCCTTGAAATAAGGGACAGGAATTTCACAGAAACAGCAAACATCCCCAAACTGTGTGTGCAAAAACACTTTTGCAACAAACACTCAATAAGTAGTCCCTGTTTCGTTGAGGAAACATCATTTAAGCAAGAATATTGAATTGTGTACAAGACCTTGAAGCTGTTACAAAATTCTTCATAGAGATGAAAATTGGAAGCAAGAAAATGGTTGAAATTAAAGAAGAATCATCCAAGTCCTGCATTTTCCTGTACCATTGTGCAGTTTATGAAGCCCAAGAGATTCTTTCTGGGAACCTCATTCCCCATCTGAACATGGATTTTGTCCATTCTCTCCTCAGTGTGAAAATTAACTCTTTTATTGTAACAGAATCTTAAATTTTGGGGAGCAGCTGGCTCTAAAGAGGTTGAAACTATGCTCATTTCTTCTCTTAAAATATTAAATTTCAGCGATACATAAAACATAATTAACTGATCTAAGGGGATTACCACATTAAAGGCCGAGACATAAAACTAAACCTATTACAAAAGTTGTTCTGTTTTCTTATGCATAAAAAAAATCATGCAAATTAAACTTTCTATAGGTGTTTGTTTTCAACACATAAAGCACAGCTGATAAAGAATATTCATTAAGAGACTAGAAATGCAGTTTTGTGTTATTGCTGACGAGGTCCTGTGACAAGCAATTTCAGGAGAAAAAAAGAATAGATATTTTAATATATTATTAAATAATATAAAGAAAATCTGCTCACAAATCTGTATCAAGTTTGATAATGGCAACAGCTCAACATTTTGCCTCCTCTTACAGATCTCTGTGGGTAATCAAATTTTCACTTGTTCCAGTGTTTTTGTTTTCTTGGATTTTCTAAACAACTATAGGACTAAATTTATAATATTATGGTATTTTGGGCATTATAGAGAGTGATGGGAAACCAGAACAAGGAGTCATGGATTCAGTAGGAGAAAAAAGATGTCAACATGGGAAAGTAGAAACCTGAACAAAGAGACTTTGTGGATGTTTATTCATCAGTTAATGAATAAACTTGAAATTAAAGAAAATGTCTTTATTTAAGACCTTTTGCATTCACATATTTACACCCTCTGATTTAATATTTTTTTTCCTGTTAAACCCACTATTTTATATTGTGGCAGCTTAGCAGTTATTAAGTGGGAAATGTTTTACAGCCAAGGAGATTTGTGCTTGGGGTGAGTTTTATCTGAGTTTGTTGTAAAGGAATTTCTGTGTGAATTTTTGTCAGCTTTGGCTGCTCTTTGCTGGTGAAGAGGCACAAATTTCTATGTGGAAGCAACCTCATACTTTGCTTCCTTTGTTAACATTTTTTTTTTGGTGACAGAAGATCTCACTCCACGGTCAAAGCCCATTTTCCTCCATGGCTGGGAGCCTTTAGAGCAGAGCTAAAAAGTGTCTGGTTTTCAAAGCCTTGGTTTCCAATTCATACCAAGATCTACAGAGCAGAAATATCCTTGGGGAAATTCAGGAAAACTGGGCTGGAAGGGATTTCTGGAGGTGATCTGGTCCAGCTCTCCCTGCTCAGTGCCAGCTCAGCTGGGTTAAAGTGGAGACAAGAGCAGGAAAACAGTTAAAAAATAAAAAGCACGTGCCTGGTTCCTCCTGTCAGGGAAATCCAGGCCCTGTGTCTGCTCCAAACCTGTGCATGATGTTTGGGCATTAACATCCCTAATGAGCCCAACATCAAACTTGCTCAGCCAGGGTAAAGGAATTCTTATGGGTTCTCTCATTTGCTTTTCTTACAGTCTTCCTTTTCTTCTCTCTCTCCAAATTAAAAAAAAATGCCAATTGTCATTTTGCTTGTTGTGATCCCTGGTATCTTGGGTTTTTTTGGGAAACTCGATGCTGCTGGAATAGGGAGTGTGCAAGAATTGTAATTTTTATCTCATCAAGAATGCAGATGTTTGCATTGGCAGTTAAGAAATAAAAGCTTGATTCTTACAGGTTTCTTGTAAAACCACAGGCAAGAATCATAGACACATCACATGCTTATTTCTCAGAATTTTAAGATGTTCAATTTTATAATCCATATTAATTTCATGGAGTTCACTCCTGACACTTCCCACCTTCACTTTCAGTTTTCACAGATTCCACATTTTCATTCTCTCTTAAATTCCACTTTGCCTTTCTTTCTCATTTTTTTTTTACCTTAACAATGTGTTTATGTGTGGGAAAATATTCTATTTCTGTATACCTGATATTTTACTATTTTTGTTGGACAGATTTTTAAGAATGGCTTTTTCTGAGGAGGCTTTCAACAATGAGGAACATCATCAGTTTAAGCCAAATTTTGCAGCCTCCTTTGCAGTCCAGTTGAGCATTTCTGCATGGATAAACCTGACTTATTTTGCCTGTTGAAAACAGTTCCCTGCTGTATTTTTGTAGAGTCAGAGAGGAAAAGGAGCAAGTGACAGAATTATGCTGAGTTTTAGCTGTTAAATTTGCTGAACACTGAGCTGTAGGGCACTCTCACCTCAGTGAGGATGGGCAAAAATCTAGGAAATTTTACATTTTTTAAGGAAGAATTCTAGAGTGTTTTAACCATTAAATGAATTTTTTTTTTTTTTTTTTTTGAGGCAAAGAGCTTTTCCATACAGGTATTTTATGCTGTGTGCTGAAGTGATGTATACCCACAAACAGTAAATTTCCATAGATTTAAATAAGTGGTATTATTGCTCAACACCCCACAGGACTGTGTGCAGACTATCAAAAAAAAAAAATTACTTTGCATGAGTGGCTAATCTTGGATAAGTTGGTCCTGGTTTATAATTTTTGAGTCCTTTGAAAGGTTCTTATAAAAGATGTTGGACAATAATATTTGCTGCATGTTCCCAAAACAGAATCCAGGTGTCACAAAGCTGACCCCAAATCCAGAGGGTAGAACACGTGCTCTCTAGACACTCTGCATTTCAAAGAAAGGAAAAAAAAAAACAAAAAAAGAACCCATCCCAAATCTATTCCTGGGTGGAAAAGTAGGGCAAACATTAATTACTGACCTTAAAGCACAGTGGAAAACTAACGGGGCATTGCCAAGTCAGAGGATGAGAAATTCTGGAATATTAATGATGCTTGCCTATGATCTCACCCTCCTGTGGAAGAATACCTGTGTTCTCACCTCCCAGAGGACAGGGCTGGGGCTTTTTGAGGTCTTCAGGTTCAGTGGCCCCAATTAATTTAGTTCTGGTGAATTTTAGAGAATCAGCTGAAATTACTGCAGAGCTGCAGGTCTGAGAATTGGCTGGGTACGAGTGGATTTACAAGACTGAAAGGAGGTAAATCACTCCCTGTCATCAAAGTAGAAAAGGTGAGAGAATTACAGGTGGCAGATTTAACTTTAACTCCCAGAAAAGGACAAAATTTTAAACCCACCAAACTAATGGGGGGGGGGGGGGGCGGAAATGGGAAAAGTAGAAAAGGACAACATTTTAAACTCACCGAAGTTTAGGGGGAAAAAAGGCAAAAGTAGAAAAGGACAAAATCTTAAACTCACCGAAGTTTAGGGGAAAAAAAAGGCAAAAGTAGAAGCTATTGTGAATTTGCTAAGGAAGAATTGTCCTGGCAGTATAATTTCCCTGGATAGTCACCTTGCAAGGACAGAATAATACAGATTATACAGCTGGGTATTAGTGAGGCTGCTCTGCTTTTGCCTGTGATGCTCCCATAAGGAAGCTAAGAAAATGTATTTGAGATAAAACTCTAACAAAGAGGAGGTAAAGCTGGGTGGAACAGAGCATTAGCAGGAGTTAGAGACTGGCTGCTGTCAGAATGAAAGGGTATTTGGAGTGGATTTCTTCAAGAGCCTGCCACTACTTGGTATTTTCACTAATGACTTGAGTGAGAGGCTGGAGAGGAGCTCTAATCAGATTTGGAGACAAGTGGAGATGGGAGGCTTGGCCTATCTAGGTGGAGGGCAGGATTAATATTCAAAAGGAGCCAGGAAAAAGAGTCTGCAGACAGCAAAATACAGTCCAGTGATAACTGAGCTCAGCATCCAGGCAGGAATAAGAAACCCTGCAGACAGTGAGTGAGGAGAAAGCAACAATTCTGCATGGAAACATCTTGGGGGCTTAAAGGGTTGGAAGCTGAGCCTAAATCAGGCAGATCATGGCATAATGGAGCAGGCAGCCAGGCTGGCAGGGCTGAGGTGCTGGCACAAACGTGTTCTGTGAGACCTGGGAAGGCAAATCCTCCTGGTCAAGTGGCAGCTGAAGTTTGGGATTTTGGTCAGGGCGTTTCAAAAGGTTGCCCTCCAGTTTGGAGTCCACAGGAGAGGAGGGAGGTTGGTCAGAGCCCTGGGAATTCTGGCTTGTGAGGAAAGGCTCACAGAATTAATGTTGTTTGGTCTGGAGGAGAATTTATACTGCAAGACATTCCAGCTCTTTTTTTCACCCCCCTCTTACTTGCTCTTTGCAGCAGCTCAGGAGGACAGTGCCTCGCTGTTTAATTATTCCAGCTGGGAAAATAGTAAATTATTTCCTTCTATGAATTACTTGCATTCCTGGGAGAACAGGTTCCTGTCTAATATTTCTGGCATCCTACCATTTGCCCACAGAGGGGAATGTTGCAGGGACCTGTCCTGGCAGGTCTGTTGAACCAGCAGTTAAGAGTTTGCAGGGCAGGGATACCTACCCATTCCAGGAGTAAAGTACTGGATAGGTGTGGAAGTTGTAAGCTGACACTGGATGAGCTCCTTTGAGAGGCTCTAACAAACTGGTGAGGCAGCAGTACAGAGGGAAACAAATTGGGTTAAAATGACAGCATGTTCAGCTTCATTACATGACTCTGATGGAACCTCACCCTCGATGCTTCATTCATTTCTGAGCACTTCACCAACAGAAAGATAATAATGCTCTGCATTGCAGTAGCCCTGTCTCATCCAAACATCTTAAAATGATTTTACATATATTTACTGAGCCTCAAAAGGCACTGCTGAGGTTTGTAAAGGCTGCACAGGGATTGCTTTGCTAACCACATGTTGAGCAGCTCCCTGCAGTCCTCAGCAAACATTCAGCAGGGCCCAGAGAATGCAAGTTTGAAAATGTAGAGAATTTAAGTAAAAGACATATAATGACCAGTGCCTGAAGTGTTGTTATTTTGTTCATAGAATGCAAAAAAGAGGAACCAAGCCAGATGGCTCCAAGCCCTTGCATCCTGAATAAAATAAAGAATAATATGTTCTATCACAGTTGTCTGGAGCAGCCTGGTCTAGTGGAAGGTGTCCCTGCCATGGAACAAGATGAGCTTTAAGGTTGCTGCCAATCCAACCCATCCTGTGATTTTATGGTTCTGTGTGGGCTCTTTTAATTGCTTTTATAAGGAATAATAGTGGCATATATTCCCCTGGGAAGGGGGACTTTTTTTTTTTCCCCAAAAAGGGTTGTTTTTGGTTTTTTTCCTTGCAAAAAAAACCCACCAAGCACAGAGCTCTGGGTCATACCCAGGTCTCAGCTCCCTTGGCATGATGGAAACAACCACTGCTGCTATCTCATGTGTGACCAGGAGACTTGGGTGCACAAGATGGGTGAAAAAAACCCCAAAATGGGCAATGTTATGGACAGGACTTAATTGATTTTAAAGAAAATAAGCAGGATGTTTGTATATGGGGTGAGGAGACAGCTGGGGAAGTAGCAGAGGATGTGCTACTGAGGGCATGACTTGGGTTTATGTCTGAAGTGTGGCAGAAGAGTTAATTATTGCCCCAGTCTTATTAGAAGTGGCAAAGTGTCTCTGATCAATAGGACTGTCCAAGACTTTGCTTTTAGTTCCCAATATTCCAAGCAGCATCCTGTGGCTGGCAGCACATCAGGGCATTGATCCCAGAGTGACTCAGGAGGGAGAGCAGCACCTCACAGCTGCTGACCCACAAATCCATGGAATTGTTGGGGTGGGGAAGGACCTTAAAGCTTAAACCTTCCCCCAGAGCAGGTTGTGGTGATTTACTCAGGGTAAATCACTTTACTCTGGCAGCTCCCACCCTGCTCTCAAGCATTCCACCATGAAGAATTCCTTGGGAGGCTGGAGGCAGCAGAGGAGGATGTGATTTGTAGCTCCCTCCTAATCTGCATTATCTCCATAATTAATCTCTTTGTCTTTGGAGCTAATGATTTTTGAGGTGCAGGAGAGCAGGGAGGTGTGTTTGACCCAAATCTCAGAGCTGGGGCTGTCTGAGGAACGAGAAGGGGCAAAGGCCACCACCAGCAAATCCTCTCTGCTTGGAAAAAAATCCACATTTCCTGTGCCTTAGGGACACTGAGCCCCAACTGCTGCTTCACCAAATTTTCCTCACATCCAACCCAAATTTTCCAGACTTTCCAGGGGGCACAGGCAGCAGGAACCAGCTCCAAAACTGGAGCAGGAGCCAGGCTGGAGTGATTTGCATGTGTAATTGTTTGGGTTGTAAGCAGTAGCTGCAAAAATCCTTCATGAGACACTTCAGTGCTTTGAGTCCCTGCTTTTTAAAGGGTAAATACATGTAGTGGTTTTAATTTTTTTTTTCACTTTCTTCGGGTTTATTTGAAATTTTATGCTTTTTAAAATGTCTTGCATGGACTAATGCAGGGCTTCTGCCTCCCAACCTATCGTGGTCACTTTAGGCTGTAACCAAAGGATCAGTTTGGTTCTAACATGAATCAATTATCAATATTTTTTACACGGGCTTGGAAATTTCTATTTCAGGTTTTTTTGGAGGCCTTATCTCTGCCTCCCTGTCCTTGGTCATTTACCAGCACATGAAATCAGGTTATGGGAGTGCTTTCATGAGTGAAAGTAGTTCTGACACCACTTCTTGTGTGAAATATCTGGAACTTTGTGGCCAAAAATATTAGAATATTGTTGTTGTGGTTAGTGTGTAGTTTCCAGAAATCCTAAAAAATGGTGTTTTCTTTTAATTTCTGTTTTACAACACTGATGCTCTGAAAGGACAGAGAATTGAAAGGACATTTTATGTTTTTTTAAATGTATTTTTCTCATTATCCCCTGTACCTGAGCTGCAAACTATTGTCCTAAAAAAGGAAAGCCTGTTGTGACCAGGGATGGATCTGAAGGATTTTGCTCCATGTAGGTGAATCTTCCCTCTCTCTACACTTTCCTCTTTCAGGCCAGTAAAAGCAAATGTTTTATGTGTTCCTGGCAGGTTCCTGTGCTGCACCAACCACAGTGGCATTTTACAGCTGTTTCCATTTACTCCCCAGAGTGCTGGACTGACTCCTGTCTCTGGCACGTGGCTGCAGTAACACCCAGGAACTCAGCAATATCACACCACAAGCTGTCTTCTTGTACAAGCCAGGACTTTCTTACACTCTACTTTTACATTTGAAGCTCAGATTATTTGATTTATATTCACCCTTCTTCTGCCAGTGCCCATCTCCCCTCACCAGGATAAACAATCTGCTTTAATGGTGCATTTTCTTTGGCTGCATATATTATATCTGACAGAAAACTTCACAATCCTTTGCTCCTTCAGAAATACACTTTACCTATCCAATATTTTTCCCTTTATATCCATAATTAGTTATTAACAAAATAAATGCATTTTCAGCCTACACCTCACCCAGTTCAACATGTCTCATATAGTATTCAAATTAGAAACATATGATCCTGATAAACCAAACTGAAACATTTATAAAGTCTAATTCCCCCAAATCTAATCTGCTGTCCAGGAAGGCAAGAGGGTCAAGAGTTGAATGACAGATGGTTGTTATTTATAGGTTTAGATAATTATTGTGTTTGTAACACAAACAGTCCCTTTCTTGCTGTAAATCTAACAGTCTGAAATGAAAAAGTGAAAAGAAAGTGATATAAATAAATAAGAATTCAGTTTCTACTTGCAGTGCTCAAATTCAGCCATTCCTGCCCTTAACCCATCCTGGCTTCTCTCTGGATGTCACTTCAGCCACCTTTCCATATGGGAATAGATCTAAACAAAGTTTTCATCCTCTGCTACCAACCACACGAGGCAGAAGCACCAGATTTAAAACAGCAGTAAAAACAAGCTTGGTTTCAAAACACAGACCTTCCCAAGTTTTTGATTCACCACTGGAAAAGTTTGATACAAATCTTTCAAGAATTGGTGAGACATGAGGCTTCCCATATTTTTTCAGCAATACTTTTCTTGGTTTGTTGTTTGATTCCCCCTGTTTGTTTTTTTCTTTCAGGCAATGAAAACACTTCCAGCTTTCTTTATAATTATGGAGCAGAAGGATTGGATTAAGCTTCACCCGAGACGAGAAAAGCGACTTTTGTCCTTTGGGAAGTCACCTCCAATCTTCCTTTCTCCCAGCACCAATGGATCCATGAACTTACCTGGACTTTCCTTGGCTCCTTCTCCTGCTCCTCTGTGTTGGTGACTGGTAAATACCTACAGGAGCTGCCGAGGAACAGGATGGAGGTGCTGACCTTCCCTTCCCTCAGCCTGGAGTTCTTCAAAGTCAGCCTCAGGGACTTCACATTAAATAGAGGAGCCAAGGCAGGAGAGCTCTGCTCCCCCTTCCGTTTGGCTTTCACGGCTGACTTCTAAAAAGCTGCATGGAGCTGTCAGAGGTTTCCTCTTACCTTTTTACTGAAGCACAACGGCGTGGTGCTGCTCCAGGACAGGATTAGGTCATTCAAACAGCCCTGCAGAGAGAGTGGAGCTCAGCGGTACAGAGGCTCCAAAGGCTGGAAAGATCTGATCTTACATCAGGTGAGAGAAGGCAGCTGGCTGGGCAAGCCAATAATTATGATATCAGCTCTTGCTCGCCTCAGGCAGTCCTGCATTTAATAAGAATACAAATATGACTAAGCTGCATTTTTTTTCCTTGTTCTCTTGGTAATTCCTCAGAGAAGTTGGGCAGGTATTGAGCTCTAACTGTCTGGAAAGAGAGCGCTCCCTCTCCACCTCTCTGTTTTCCTTTTGATTTAAAATACCCATCTGTTACCGTGTTTTGCAAACCTATTATCCACCTGTGGTTATTAAAAACACTCTTTCCTGGCACGGAGTTTGCCAGAGGATCCCAAAGCCTCCAGCTCCCAGAAATAGGTGCCTTTCTTGCATTTGTTCAGCCTGAACTCTCAGCATGGAAAGGAGCCGTGGCTCCACGTTGGAATGTCAAAACATCTCGCACAGTTTAAAGCATCAGAGGAGCACTACAAAACCAGGGCACTCAAGATTTTATTCCTTCCCAAAACCAGAGTGCCTTACACAGTCATAAAACCAGGACTAAATCAGAGGAACAGGTTAGTGTGGGCCTGGTTTTGTACATACATTTATGTGGAGAGGCCTTTTTGCGTGCAGATCCGTGGAGAGGAACAGGAATTGAAATGTGCAGTTGCAGGAATGTGTGTTCCTGCTGCCCTTACCTGGCTTTGTGCACACTCTCCCAATCCCCTGATCACACCTACTGTCATAATACTCACCTACCTCATAGGGTGTTGTGGGGATTAATTAATGTTTGTAAAGTGCTTTGAAGATGAAAAGCCCTGAATGAGTGCTAAATATAATTATCGTCATTCCACAAAACAGTAGAAACATCTCCATGGCCCCCAGGTCATTGTATAGGTACACCCATGTTTATCTCCCACAATTATGGTCAGATACTGAACAAGGTATTGAAACTTTGATAAAAATTCCCTCTCTGCTCTGGAGGATGTATTTAAATTCATGTTAAGTTCATGTTATTCCTGAAGCGTTTATTTGTGATGCCTGTTGGAGAATATTTTACACTGATTTGAGATAGAAAAGCTCTGCCAGGGCATCCACACACCATGAAAACAGGTGGAGGAAAATCCATGTTTTCACCTGTGCTGAATTATTTCCTCTCACGAATTTGCCAGTTTGATTTTATTAAATCTATCAGACTTCTGGTACTAGAAATGAAGACTTTGTCAATTTATCTGCTGAATCTTCTAGTAATGTGGAGTGTTGGTGGATATGCTCTTTCCTGTCTGGAAGATCCCAAAGATAGTGCTGGGTAATGATTTGTCTTTTCCACGTTTGAAGTTCCTCAGATTTGTGTGTCTAAAGCTGTCAGGGAAGGTTCTGAGAGGGCAGGGATGACACCCCACATCTCCACTCCGTTGTTCCCAGGTTCTGCACCACCTTTAATCTCCAGTTCTCGCTGCCGTGGCTGGCACAGACAAATCTGAGATGTTTTTTGTGCTGACAGCCCAGAGGCAAAGCCAGCCCCTGGCCTGGGTGTCCCCCCAGGCTCCTGGGGTGCAGCTGCTGCAGCCAGGGAGCTGCTGGTCCCTAAGCTGGCTGTTTTAACATCACCCTGGTGGGTGTGTTCCCTCCAGCTGATTGCAGTGCAGAGATAAGAGCCGGAATGAAAGTGAACCACTGACTGGAGAGCATTATCTCTTCATTCCCGGGACAAGTATCAGGAGGAAACACCTAGAGGAAAGCAGGGTGTCAGAATTTGCTGCAGATTTTTCTCTTTCTTGCCAGCGTGGGTCACAGCCTTGGATCAACACCCACTTTTGTGGATATGAGGAGCACAGCCCAGCACTGCTTCCTTTCCAGTGGCAAAACAGTTTTGTGGCATTTAAAATCAGTCATTTTTTTTCCCTTAGAGAGTTTTGTTTAAGGCAGTTTGTTCTTCTGGAGATGAAGTTGAACGACAGGAGAGATCAAGATGTTTAAATCAGAACAACCTTGGTTTTGTCAGATGCAGACTAGACTACTGTAATGTGATAACTTTATATCTCTCCTAGGTCTGGGCTCTTGTGGAAAGACTGAGCTGTTGATTTGCTGTACTGGCAGCTATGCTAAACTGTTAAATTCTGTTCCCTAATCTGATATTTAATTTTGGGAGGGGGGGGGGGGGGGAATTAAAATTGCAGCCATTAAAGTTGTAAAATAAATATTCAAAATGCGAGTCAGTGGAACCAATTCAGTGCTGTCTGACTGTGTCTTCAGTCTGAAGTAACAATGTCAGGTGGAAATAATTCCTATCTTCTTCCACCAGGGCTCCTTGCTTTCCCCAGTTTGAGCTTTGTCCCAGAAGTTTTCCCTGGACTGGTGCTTTCTGCTTTCCAAAGGAAGAGGATAAGCTGAGCTCAAAGCTGTGCATGACACCATGTGTGCAATTCAGAGCGTTTGATCAATTTTAACATTAAATATTCTTTGATTCCTTGACATGGAAAAGCACTGCTGACCTCATTATAAACCCCTCCTGCTATTTATAATTGACAAGAACAGTCTTGTTGATCTGGAAATTTGTCAACCAGTAGTTCTCCCTATGAACTTCACTTTTTTGCCCAGCCAAAGCATAAATTAATCCCTTTAATTCAATATTCCTGCTTAATTTAGCAGTGGCATAATTGCTTATTTTTAATACATTGTTTAAATTTTATTATGCAGTGATGGCAGCAGCATTTGTTATCATAAATAGCTTTGTAGGCTTACAATTTTTGTATCCTAACATTTGGATGATAAGCTTACAAAATGACTTAAGACGTAATCTAACCAGCTATTCTGCCACCATTAAATAGGAAAAGTGGCCCAGCATCTCTCCCTTGGGATCACCTGAGGGAAGACACACCTGGGTGTAACTTTACCCGTCTGCTGGGCTGCCTTTAAATAGTAGTTAGGACTTGCTTTTTATCTTCTGAGATATCCCTAGGGAATACACACCTTGGTTTAACCTACATACACTTCAGTCCACTTCTGTCCCTCAGAAGTAATCACAAGTGCATTTATCTGGCAGTTTGATGTGTCAAGAAAAACACACTGGTTAAACTGAGCTTGGCAATGGCAGCATCCCAAATATTTCACCAAATCAGAGAATGGTTTGGGCTGGAAGGGACCTTGAAGACCGTCTTGTCCCACCTTCCACTAAACCAGGTTGCTCCAACGTGGACTTGAACAATTCCAAGGATTTAAGAGAGTACAGTTCTCATTCCCTCTTCTTTTGGCAAAATGTATCTGACTTTGGCCCTGTTATTGCTATAGAGGAGCTGTGAGCTGGAAGAGTGAAGGATAAAATTCGCCAGGGAGATCTGAATTACAGCCTCCAAATCTGGCACACCCAGATTTTGCTCTTTTGTTGGCATTTGCAGAACTTTCAGCTTGCTAATTGTTCAATCTTAAATTAAAATACAAAGAACCATCATTACACACGAAATATCATTTCCTGACCAGTGATTTAGTGCTGCCCATAAAGCACAGCGTGAGGAGCAGTGTGGCAGCCACTGTAAGGTGTTCTTTTGTTATTTTGGAAATGAGGCTGAGCTCAAGATGGTGTTAGACTTGACTCTGTGCCTTTCTGCTCTAGGTGAAATTCAGGAAGGTGATCTAGACATGTGTTACAGTCATTGTGTCACCAGCACTGGGCTTTGCTTAGCATTTTTGACAAGACTGCTCTTAGTGTGCAGCTTTCAGTGCAGAAGAGAGATAATTAATTAAAGAGAGAGAGAGATTGGGCTAATAATTGGGAGTAATAATCTCTGGTTGCCCTCACAGGTTTATTTTGTCTCGCGCTCAGTTATTTGGTCCTTCTATATTCAGTAGCAGGACCCTGCATTGTTCCAGGGTAGCTGGAGCTGGATCCTTCTCCTGTCCTCAGGGAGGAATTCCCGTTCCTCCTTGGAGCTGATCACTGTAGAAATACAAAATTTCAGGCCTCAGAACCAGGTTGGAATGCTCTGTAACAGATCATAAACCTCCTTCTCTCCTCACAGAACCTCAATAGTGAAGAGTTGGCAGCATTCTGTCAACTTTCCCTTTTTTGTTGACACTGCACTTCAGAAAAAACCTTTTGTGATTTTTCCCCCTTTTTTTTTTTTTTTGTTACGAGGTTAACAGAAAGGGAGCAGGCTTTCCTAGCCTGCAGCTGCTGGATAAGTGGTAGCTTGGCAGGCTGTCTTTGTTTGTTTGGTCTTATGGCTTCTGCATTTTTGGCTGCCAGGCTGTTTCCAACATCACAGAGCTGTGCGGAGCGAGGCTGTCGGGGGAGTTTTGGTGACATGACAAGGAAAGGAGAGATCCTGCCTTCCACCAGCTTCCAGAGCATGGGAATTGGATGGATGTCAAAGCCAGGGGTGTAGAAGAATGTGGCCAATGTCACCAGACAATGATGGAATCCCAGCAGTGCTGCTGACATTGGAGGGGTTGTTCCTCTGTCTGAGCAGGATCTGCTGAAGGTCAGACCACAGGAGACTCAGAGGAGAATGCTGCTGCTGCATCCTGGTTTTAAGGCCCTGAGGGACTGTGGGAGTTTCAAGAACATGTGGATCTCCAAAGGGAGACCTTTGAACCACATGAGTCTTCCCAACCCAGTCCTGTCACACTCCTGACTCTGGATATGTCATGCAGGTTTGGCCACTTAGTGCCCAGGCATGAGCAGGGAAATGATCACTCATCCATGACTTCATTCTGGTGTTCCTAAGGCTTGCTGCCCGCTCTTTTTATTTTCCACTTATTTTAGGCTGAGTGGTGAGTTCAGAGGTGTTGAATAGCTCACACCTTCCCCCAGTTATGCCCTTTTTGTTCTTGTTTTTTTGTTTTGTTTTTTTTTTTTTCCCTGTTCCTCCTTGCTGATGCTCTGTGGTGAACATGCAGCATCATTTCTGGAGCTGTGGCAGAGCTCAGAAGCAGAATTAGTTTGTGAATAAGATGTTGCTCGGTGGTTCAGATGAAAATGTTTGCAATTCACTGCACTTCACAACCCAAGGTGAAACACTGTGCTCTGGCACTGTTCCTCTACAGCAGCAGAAGAGAATCTTGTTTGAATTGAGGTCTGTCTCTCCATATCCTCAGCTTGCAGAGCCTCCTAAATCCCTTAAAAAAAAAAAAAAATATATGAATTCAGGACTATTGCTCTGGATTTTGCCTTGCTCAACATATTTTCTGTAGAAGTCAGGGAATCCTTCAGCTCGAGATAAGACACTAAACCCTCTTGGTACCACAACCTTTAACCAAGTTTCTCTCCAGTTAGTGACATGATTGGTTCTAAACAGGATGATTAATATTTAGCCAGCTAGAAGCCAGCTAACAGTGTTTTACTCCTGCCAGAGGCTTAGGTTAGCACATGATTATCTTCTTATAACTGGCTTGGCAGAAACGTGTGTGTGTGTGTGTGTGTTGGTTTGGTGTTTCTTTTATTTTTTTTTTTTTTTTTTTAGCCCCTTAACCATGTCTAATAACCAGAACAACTGGTCTGTCTTCTTTCCTTCTTGGAGTATGTGCTTGGATGTTCCTGACTGCTCCATGAGGAGCCAGTGCCAATACATGCACACCCTTTTTTTTTGGTGTTTCTCCACTTCCACAGAATCTGGGGGAATTTTTTTCCAAGCTTTCCAAAGTATCAATGGGAGAAATACAGAGGCATCAGCAGAACTGGGTTGTATTGCAGAAAAACTGGTTTAGGAGCACAGCTCAAATTTAGCTCTCATCATCACAGTCCCAGGATGGTTTGGGTTGGAAGGGACCTTAGAGCTCATCCCATTCCAAGCCCTACCCAAACATTAACCAGGCTGAAATGTGAATTTCTTGTGAGCTCATGAAGAGAACACAGTTATACCTGCAGGACTGACAGGTGTGTGATATCACCCCTCCAAGGTGTTGTCTCAAATCCTACCAGCCATTATTGTATTGATTTTGAAACAGAAAGGAGAACTGGGAAGAGTTGACCTGGGACATTGGAAAGCACTTGGGTTTTCCTGACCAATTATAATGCAAACACAGCCTGGGATGAATTATTTGACCTAGACTAGAGGAGTGCCTGGATTTAGGGAAATAAGCAGCATGTGCAGCAGGAAGGTCATGGAGTTATAGCTGTCTGTAGTCAGGCTTTGAGCTGACCTCCCAGTGTTCAGGGCTCTGCAGCCATCAGGTCAATAATCAGAATTCCCAGCTTCTCCCCGTCCTGTCCAAACCATTTCCCCATCTTTCTTGGACCATCTTCATCTTCCCCTTCACCCCCAATAGTGGAAAACACAAATACTTTGTGCTTCCTCAAAGAGCCACTGAAATCATCCCAGAGGTATTATCTTAAAAATGAGAAAATGATTCAATGAAAGAAGGAGTGAATCACGTAAATACCCCGAGTGCTGTACCTCAGCAACGTCCCTCCCTTCTGAGTACAAAGCAAAGAACAAAAGCAGGCTGCTGCCTGGCATGGGCCCCTCCTAGATGACTTACTGGGACTGTGAAATCATCAGAAGCCTCAGAAAGAAGTGCTTAGGCAGCGTTTATAACTTGATTTTCTTCTCTTCAGTCCTCTGTGAGTGTGGACCTGCTCACTGTGTTCTCCTGCTTCTTGTCCAGGAGGTGGATGAGGAAGGCAAATATTTACTGCTCACTGAATTCTGGATGCTTTTTACATTTTAGAGGCTGACAATGGGTTTTTTAGAGCTAAAACATTGCATGGAGGAAGGGGCATAAACATTATAAAGGTCATGAAAATATGAAACCACATTTTTATTGCTGAGGATGATTTTAAACACGCTCTTAGAAAACAGGCAATGTGAAATCTTGTGGTCTGTTCAAATGGAGAGTTTTAATGGGAGGTAAAAATCCTCAGCAGGCCATTAATTCCTATCTGGCAGCCAAACCAAGATTGCTTCAGCACTTAGAGGAGCTTCAGTTAGAATGAAATATTGATCTCAGATTGCCAGATTTAAAATTAAGTGTGTGAGATACAAGAGTCAGAGTAATCCACTCTAGAAGGTATTCAGTGCAAAGTATGCAGTGGAAGAGCCTAATTATTTTGTGAAAAATCATTGTACAAAAGATGAAAAGACCCAAGGACGATAAAAAGGAAGTAATTGCAACCCTGAGGTTTCCATTCTAAATTCAGTTTAAAATCTTTCAACTTAAAACAAGTGTTTTGAGTTCATATGATTCTCCAAAGGCTCCAGTCCAAAAAGTTCCTCAGGAAGCAACAGGATCAGTTCTCCCTCATTGCCAACCCTCTGGAAGTCCTGAGTTTTTAATGGTTTATCCAATGAAATGGGAATACTCTGCAGCTACTCCACACTGCTGAAATGTCTTTGTCAGTGTTTTTTTTTTTTTTTTTTCCCTTTCTCATTGCCCTCCTCAGTTGTTTTTCTGCACTGTGTGCTTTTCACTCTGGCTCTTGTGACATCAGTGGCGAATGTCTGTGAGGAATTGCCTCGGGCCAGTGTGACTTTCAAAGGATAAGACAATTTGTTCCCTTGCCAATGAACAGTTTATTACATTTCTAATTATTGTTATTAGTCTGGCAGGTGGTGCCATGCATGATATTTTTACAACTGCCAAAGATGCAGGTACTTCTTTCATGATGAAAAAATAACCTGGGTAAGATTTAAAGGAAGACCAGGTGCTCTGCTGTTGTATGTGCTGGATAATTCTTTGCACTAATGTGGTGTCCTGGTTATTTTCAAATCTCAAGTTTAAACATCCTGACTCCTGAAAGATTTTGTTGTGAGACCAATTGTAATTAGAGTGTGTTAGCAGCCTAGGTTAGATATGGAGATTTCTCTCCCTCCCTCCCTCTCAAGTTCTTTCCTCTAATCTTTATTACTCTCCTTGTTGTGCAAATTAAAGACTCATCATATTTATAAACTCTAACTCAGAGTTCACGTTAATCACTGCCTAAGAATACTAAATATCCCTTTCCCAATGAAGATCTGGGTTCCTGAACACAGAGATTTGACTTTCTCTGCTCCGTGGGGTTGCACACAGTCAGATTAAAGACATAAGAATGATATAAATACTCTGTGCTGGTGCAATACCTTAATATCCCTCTTGAGCAGCCCAGTCCAGTTCTACCCACTGCTACCTGTGCAGAGCAGTTTATAAAACTCTGAGCAACCTGATCCAGTGAAAGGTGTCCCTGCCCCTGGCAGGGTGTTGGGATGAGATGGTTTTTAATGGTTTTAGCCTCAAACACTCCATTATTCCATGATAAATTGTGTAATTTGTGCCTTATGCACTCTTCTGGTATTGTGTGGCAAAATATACTTTCTTAAAGCAGTTTCACACTGTTTATCCAGTAAATCCTGGATGATTTCACCTTACACTGCCTCTAAAGAGAAGTGAATTCAAAAGCAATAGAGAAATAAAACTGATTTATTCACTGATGGTTTCAATAGCCCAACTGACAATAATTAGAAGGGCCAAAGTCCAGCTAGAACTGAATCTGACCACTGCTGTAAAAGGCAATAAAACTGTTCCTATGAATACAACATCAGTAACAGAGGAAGAGCAAAGGAGATTCTCCCTCCTTTACTGTTTGTAGGGGGAAGCACAGTGACAACAGACAAGGAGGAAGCTGGATCCAACCAAGGACACTGAGGGAGCTGCTGGAAGTGCTCCCTGAGCCCCTTTCCATCATCCACCAGCAGCTCAGGCTGCCTGGAGCTCGCTGGAGGTCAGCAAATGTGACACCCACCTCCAAAAAAAAAAAATCTGTAATCCAGGGAGTGACAGAGCTGACCTTGGTGCCAGGACAGGCTGTGGAGCAGACCCCCTGGAATGCCATCACGTGGCACGGATGGGACAGCCAGGTGATCCTGCACAGCTGGCAGAGAGCCACGAAGGGCAGGTCCTGCCTGACCAACCTGATCTCCTCCTGGCAGGGTCACCCCTCAGAGGGGGAGGGAAAATCTGGGATGGGCCTGCCTGGACGTCAGGAAAGGCTCTGACACCTCTTCCCACAGGATTCTCCTGGGGAAACTCATGGCTTGGATGGGTGCACTGCTGGTGAAACACTGGCTGGAGCCCAGGATGGTGGGGAATGGGGTCACACCCAGCTGGGGCTGGTCACCAGTGCTGCTCCCCAGGCTCAGGACTGGGCCAGTCCTGGCTAACACCTTCATCAGTGGTCTGGGTGAGGAGCTGGGACAGCCTCAGCGAGATTGGATCTCAGGGAAAACATCTTCACTGCAAGGGCCATCAGTGGTGGAGTCACCGTGCCTGGGGGATTTACCAGAGTGTGGATGTGGCACCTGGGGACAGGGGTTAGTGGTGGCTTTGGCAGTGCTGGGTTAACGGTTGGACTGGGTCATCCTAAAGGTCTGTGCCAACCTAAACAATTCCGTGATTCCCTGTTTGGATTCCATCAACATTGCAGCAGGAGCTGTTGTTACTCACGTGGCTGCTGTCTTAACAAACACAAAGCAACTCTCTCTGTCATTCTCATGACAAAATTTAATTTATTCTGATGAAAAAATTAATTTATTCTTTTCATAGATACCCCTCTCTTCTTCTCCATTTGCCCAGGAATATCAAACAATCCTATTCAGTAAAACCAGACACAGAAATTTGCTACAATTAATGCAAATGGATTTTACTGAATTGTACTTTGGTTTGAGGAGTTAAAGAGGTGGGACACTCTTCAGCTCTGTCCCCTACCCCGATGTTTTATTGTGACAGGACAAGTTTCCTTAATGCCACATTTGCACCTCATAAAAATGGGACATCAACTGGCAGCACCAGAAAATGAGGTTATGTCCTGTAAGAAAAACTAATCAGAATAATTCCGCACAAAATTGAGTGGTTTTGTGTTTCTGTGACTTGCAGGAGCTGCAGCTGTGCTAGGATGGGTTCAGGATTTGGCTGACTTGTGTCTGCACCCGCCAGGGCTCCAGGTAAGAGCAGATCCTGCTGGAGCAGGGAGCATGGGCATGTTTTGGAGTCACTCCCTGCAGGGGCTGTTCAGCAGGTACAGGAGGCCAACAGTGGCACTGAGTCAAAATAGTGGCTGCAGAGATATTACAGAGCTGACTGCACCTGGCGTAGAGGAAAATAAAGATGTCAGTGCCCTCCCCTTTCCCCATCACTTGTCTCATATTTCTGAGATACAGGTGTGTGGTTACTGTGTAAACAGAGCAAAGATTTTTCTTCTAGGCTAATAAGCTGCATGTTTTGGTTTGGTCTTTTTTTTTTTTTTTTTTTTTTTTTTTTTCTTCACAGTATCTCTGCCAAAATACAGAAGCTTGCAGTGTGAACTCCTGCACTTCCACACCCCCTGTGCTCACTTGGGAGAAAGGCTTTGGTTTCTGGAGCCAGGATTCAGTCAGAGCCTGCCCCTCTGGCAGCTCTGCCTCAGCCGTTTCTGATTGTATTTCAGAAATTTATTTTTGTCTTGTCCTGTAATCCACCAGCAGTCAGAGCATCTTAAATGAACAGATAATGCATGAGCATGAAATTGGTGCTTGTTTTTACTGTCCCACTCACCAATCTATTGTGACTATCCTGCTAGCTCTGGCTGTGGTCACTGATTTTTGCCATTAACTGTGGGGGGGAAAACTGCCCTATCTACACCCTAAAAGTCCTCAGAACTAACTCTGCTGGTGTTGCTATCTGCCACAGTGCCTGGGTGATAAAAACATAGCACTAAAGGAATCACAAAGGTTATTTTGGGTTATTTCCAGGGAATCTATTTCTCCTGTGCCAGTTGTAGCTCTCAGTGCCACAACACCACTTGCTGAGGTCTGAGGAGAAAAGCAAAAGCTCCTCACAGGTGTGAGGAGGCTGCCATTGTCCAGCTGTGTTATCTGTGATGCAGACAAGTGATTTATGATTGCAGGTTTCATGTAGCAGGAATGACACTGCCAGAGGTAAGAACGAGGAGGAAAACTCAGCCTCCCTTCGGGTGACAGACCAAAATAAAGAGGATCCTTTTTCAGCTTTCTGGCAAGTCTCATCAGGAGAGTCCTAGAGCAAAAAAAAAAAAAGGGAAATGTGGCTTTCCTTTTGCAGCCATTAAACTGCCCCAGACCAACCAGTACTCACTCAAGTCCTCTCAAGAGGCAACTGGGAGTACTGGTGCCAGTCCAGCTAAGTGGAACACTCTGCACACACCTTGCTGGTCTCCCATTGTGCAATTCCATATAAATGGACTTTATTTTCATGGACAACTCTGACCACTTCTCCTTGGGCTTGATGGAAAGGAACAAGAAGCAGCAGAATTACTGAAATTTGGTGTCCAGTCCCTTCCAAAGAATGGAAAGTCCTAGATGGGGAAAACTTGGAATGGCTTTCCTCATGGACTGGCCAGGGATCAAGGGAAGTGAGGAAGTTCCTGGAGTGCTGCTAGGTGGGCAGGACCTGAAGTCCTCTGGATGGTAAAAACTGGAAGCAGAGCAAGTTTCTGATGGTCTAACGAATTCTAGTTAATATTTCAAGTGCAGTGGCAACTATAGTAGTTGTGATTCACTGTTAGATCACAAATACCTCACACAGGCATCCAGCATCTGAGCCTTGAAGCAGTTGAATCTGGTCTGATTCATAAAAATAAGTGTGTTGAACCCTTGAATTAATCATTCTGTTCCTTCTCTATTTTCAAGTTCATTTGGTTTTGCTGTTTTGATTTTTTCCCCCCTTTGGACAATTTTCATAAATTTTATTAAATTTATGACTCTGCTGCCCTGCATTGCTTTTAAGAAGTGTTCCCTTGTTCCAGTCCTCAGCTGTTTAAGGGAGTTTTCCAAGGAAAATCAACACCAGGTGCTCGGCCTGGATTTGGGGACCCTGGGCATGGCCTGGTGCAGTGTCTGCAGCCAGGAGGTGACACGTGGGGAGGGAGCCTGCACCTCCTGGATGGCACCTGGATGGTTTCGGTGTGTTAATATGATTAAAGGATAAATAATACTAAATGTTTCCTTAATGGGAGAAAATACCCAGCATTGACAGTAGTGATTAAGTTCCATTAAACAGTTGTTAGTTTGGACACCAGGTGATTAGTACATCCAAACCACTTCATTTCCAGACTTTGGCACCTTGATCATTACTAAGTCAAGCCATAAAGTTCAGTGAATCAAGTTGTAAATAGTTTTATTGGTCCCATGTTGGGGAAAAAAAAAAAAAAAAAAAAAAAGAGGGTTGTGAAATTCCCGGATGATTTCAAGTGATGTATTTCTTAAGTCCTTGTGTTTCTGCTTTTTGTTCTTTAGTTATTCATCATTGCACAGGGTTTAAACTCTGTTTGTGCTTTGGCAAGCACTAAATCCTGTGGGCTAGTTGGGAGCAGAGAGCTGTATTCCTAAAATAAAATAAACCAAATGGAGAGAGGGCTGGAGATGCACACAGCTGCCAACATGCCATAGGTATCCAAGGGAGGAATTTCCTCAAGGACACAAGAGGAACAGCTTTTACAGCTCCTGGAGAAAGGCCCACAGTTACCCACATGCTGCTAATTATTGAACAAAACACAGAACCTCATGTTTCTGTTTGTTTGCTGAAAATAATTTTCACCTTTTTGAGAATTATTTCATGTCCATTCTATGATAAGGTGTCCTTCCAAGTAGTTTTTATTTATTTACTTTTATTTTTGTATGTCCTGGACATATTTTGAGATGTCAGTGCTATACAACAAAACTCATTTTAATACCTCTTAAGTGACTGGGAGCGAATTTTTGGTTTCTCCAAAGCAATTTGAGGATTAGAAAGATGTGCTGGCTTCATCCTGGTTTAGCTTTCAAATTGCCATGTGTCCTGTTAAGTCTGTTTATGATTTCAGTGACCCTTGCATCACTCCCATGCCACTTTACAAATTGCTGCTGAGGTGTTTATGGCCGGGTGCCTTTCCCAAATGTAAGCGAATTTTCAGGAGCCTGCCCAGAAACCATCAGCTTTTACGGTGTGGTCACAGAAATGGTGTGTTTTCACCAGGGTAAGGGCTCCCTGCTCCCTGGGAGTGCATGTGTGTGCCTGCAGAAGCTGTGTGTGCAAGGCAAGGCAGGACAGCTCCGTAACTGCAGGGAGAATGGAGGAGGTGACTCCGAGTCACCCACTTACTCACTGTGGGAAACCTGTATTTTGTGGTTTTGCCGAGGAGTTTTTTAGGCCAAGGCAGGCAAAAAAAAGACACAGGTCCCCTCCTCGTTACCGAATTTATCACTTGTGGAAAGCAAACTCGGTGTCAGCTGCGAGATGAGGAGCTGCAGTGGGAATCCCAGCTAAGCACAGCAGGTGCTGAGCTGGCAGTTTCACAGCAGATTGTGAAATTTGATCTCACAATGGGAAATGGAGCCACTCCTTGAGGGCAATATCTGGAAACATAATGGGGAACCACCCTTCAAAGGTGATCCAGGTAATAATGGGGCTTAGAAACACTTTCTACCTGCTTTGCTTAGAAAATTATGAAAATTTTTAATAGTGTTACTGGTTTTTGCACAAGCACACTATATTTAGCTGTACCTCCACTGGTCCTGGGCTCAGACACACCCAAGGCAATGAACTGCCCAGTGCCACCACCACTGCAAGGTGGAAACTGGTCATGAAATTCTCAGTGCTCCTTGTGTCCTGGTGTTTGTTCTTCTCTTCTCTTCTCTTCTCTTCTCTTCTCTTCTCTTCTCTTCTCTTCTCTTCTCTTCTCTTCTCTTCTCTCTTCTCTCTTCTCTCTTCTCTCTCTCTCTCTTCTCTCTTCTCTCTTCTCTCTTCTCTCTTCTCTCTTCTCTCTTCTCTCTTCTCTCTCTTCTCTCCTCTCCCTCTCCTCTTCTCTTGATTTTCACCCATATTTTTTTCTGGAATTTGGGCATTTTTACCCCCTCTGAGCAACTTCCACTGCAGATATTCCCTGGCAAATCTGCACTCACCCATGTTAATGAAGGTGGAACACCCAGCATTAATGCATTGGCCCCATGACACTCTGTGCTACTTGATGTCTCCCTCCTTTCTTCTTGAGATTGGCATAAAGATTGCACCTGTGCTCCTGCAGGTACTTTATGCACACCACAGCCTCTGAATAATGTAGACTAATAGAAAAGACTTCAAAGAACCATAACACACTTTTAAAAGGGCTGGAAGGAGAGGCCGACGGGAAATGTTATAAGAATTCCACCTTTCCTGCTTAGCCAAGCAGTAATTTAGGAGGACATGTAAAGTCTACGGAGTATTTCAAAGAAAACAAAAAGCAAACAAAAGCAGAGCACACTGCCCTGATGCTGGAGACAAAGGGAGGGAGAAGGGAGAGGCTCTCAGCAAATCATCTGCTCCAGTTTGTCATTTTTAAGTCCTCAGACAGAGGGAGAGCAGGGTAATGAAAATATTTAGAGAGATTTGGGTGTTATTTGATAGAGGTAAACGCAAAGGGAAAGGAGAGTGGTGTAGCAGTGACCCAGGAGCTCGTTAGCAACAGAGAATAAATGCCTTTCCTTCTGGAGCTGTGGATATTCTGCTGGATCTCTATCTCACATCAAATTAAAACGCTGTCAAGGCCACAGGAGCAATAACACCAGGCTGTTCTTTCCAAGACAGTGATTTCCACAGCCACTGGAACCAATGCTGAGGAATCAATGACCAGCAGACACCAGAATTATCTGGATCTTTGGAACTGGAAAAAAACTGCTGCAAGTCAGTGAATTTGGACATTTTCTGAATCAAAATGACACTGCACGCTGCCCTCATCTCCTAATAATTAGGCTAGAGAAAGAAAAAAGAAAGATTTTGATGAGAACATATTGTTTTAGAGTGAAATTCCCTCATTTTCACTCTCATGGAACCAGGATGGAGATCCCACCAGAGTGGGATTTCAGGAATGCACTTTGTGCAAAATTGAAGCAGGTAACAACAGAACAAAGGTTTCAGAGCAAACTTCAGGGGCACACATTGAGTAACTGCTCTGTGTGAACCCAGCCTAATTTATGGCACCAAGAGATCCTTTTGGCAAAGTGCTTTTGGATATTTGTCAGTTTGGTCATTAGGAATTTATCTGCTTCTGAAAGTCAGCTCCAGCAGAATAGAGATCAGATATGTAACACGATTACATGATGGGCTTTTACAAAGGAAAATCTTGGGCTGCACAGTCCAAGAAAATTTGACTCCGTAATAATAACAACATAATTACTACTTTAAAGATAAGAGAAAATCAACTATGCTGACTTCTCTAATTATTTAAAGATATTGTAAGTGAGAACATGGACAAGAAGTTGATACCTGGAAGAGGGAAGCAGTGATTTATACCTAAAAAAACCAAACTCTAGAACACAGGGGTACATTAAAAAAAAACTTTAATTCAATCATATACATTTTAGCACACAGGGATTCTCTCCTTTTCAAGGAAAGGTCTTATTATGAACTTGCAGGCTGTAATCTGACATAAATAACACCCGGGTGGATGTTCTGGGAGAAAATTAATCTTTTACATTCCTAACAAAGGGACTGCAAATAAATATATTTCAAAATAGGAGGGGCTGACAGTGATTTTCCTGGGATCACACAACACACAGCTTGCTGTCAGTGCCCACAGAGTATATAACAATCATGTACACCTTGAACATTTACACATATACAGGTGGAGAGCTGTGACAGCACAGATCTGTGCATGAAATCAGGAACTCAGAGTCTCTCTCCTTCCTTTTCTGTATTCACACCTCTCTCTTTTTTTCTCACTGCAGATTTCAGACTTACTGGAAAAGCACTGGGGGCAAACACCCCTGCAGAGGCAGAAAATCTAAAGGTGGGAGGGCTGGAAAGCCAAAAATCACCTTGTCCTCCTGCCAGGGTGACAAAACCCAACAGCAACCGGGCAATTTTACTGCTGCTACCACTAGGAGGATTTTGCTTGTCCTTTTCCACAGGACAGGCTTTTCTCTAAGCCACTGCCTCTGTGGGTGATAGCCGTGCTCTCCCTGCAGCTCTGGCAGGAGCACTCCTGGGTCTGCCTCCTCCCCACGTTACAGGCAGGTCCCTGTCCTGTTCGCCCACGATGGGAACGTCTGCAGCTGGAACAAGGATGAAGTCCAGGTGTTGATGGCCAGAGTTATGGTCAGAACTCCCAGAATGTTGAGTACAAACCCAGCTTTGGCCTAGAATTAGAAAGGAGAAGCGTTGTTAGCAGCCCTGAGCACTTTTTTCCTTCCTTGGTGGTTAGGATGGTTTGCATGGTTTGATTTTCTCTTTGGCGTTCCTTTCACACCTCCACCAAATTATATTCAAGTTTTCTTCACAAATATAATTTGTATAAAGGGAAAAGTTTCCATTGGATAAAACTCTTAAAACTAGAAGTCCCAAAATCTTTTTAATCCTTTATTCTGACCTGGTATTTCTCTCTATTGTTACTTTGGGTTTCTTCTTGGATCAATTATAAGTTAGGGAAGAGACATTGAAGTTATAGGTCAATAATAAATTATCAAGAGACATGGCACTGCTGTGATCACTTTAGTGACTTCTTGATCACTTTAGTGACTTCTTGAGGCATCAGGGCACCCAGTGAGATGTGCCAGGCTATTCCCTGTCCCTGCAGAAGGACTGCCCAGGTGACAGGGCTCTTGGACACCCTCATGCTCTACATTTGGGTTTTTCAAGCAGTCAGACATTGACAGATCTTATTATAAAATCTTCAAGAGGCTCAGGCTGTTCTTTAAAGCTCATTAGCACCTTTCTAAGATTCTCAGAGTGTATTAGAAACAGTGTAACCCTTTATTCATGCACACACTTCTTTCCACTTGACATAAGCCGGGCACGCTGACTTTTCTAATGCTCCCCCATGAAGAACCAGCATTAGGAAAAGAAAAGATCAAACCTAGGGGTGAAAATTCTGCAGAGAAAGTGTTATGTTTTTTTTTTTCCTCACCATATCAATAACCCTGAGCTGTCCATAGGAGAAGACAATGGCATTGGGAGGAGTTGCCACGGGGAGCATGAAGGCCAGCGATGCAGAGAGTGTGCAGGGCAGCATGACATAGAGAGGGTTGAGGCAAATTGCTTCAGCCTGTGCACAAAAAGAGAGCAGAGACGATGGGTTTGACACCCAGAAATGCACAGAAACCTTCTGGCAGAAATCTGATTGCATTTGTCCATGTCAGAAGCCTCATTCTTCCCCAGGCACTGCAGCCACTCATATTTTGGTGCTGCTTTAGACACTTCCAGCATCTTTATGCAGCAAATGAAAGAATTGATTTTGTGGTCAGGGCTTTGTGTTGCTGCTGTATAAATGGATAAATAATGCTTATATTCAGCTCTAAACCCTGGCTTTGAATTGGTTAAGAGCAAAATTAAATTATCAGGGGAGGCAGGTGAAGCTCTGGAGGTGAGAGCTTTGGTTTAGGGGCTGGCTGGAGTCTGTGGCCTATGCAAAAAGATTTTGGAGGCGCTCATTCCAGTTTCTGTCTGGAACCAGCTTTTCAGTTTACAGAGCTCTGTCTTATCCCAGCAGCAGGAATCTCCAGTGGAAATGCAGAAGTCTGAATTAGGTCATGCTATCACCTTCAGAGACTTCTGGAAGGCCTTGGTGGGGGTGAAATACAGTCATGGGATGATGCAGGCAAGGAAATGCTGCTGCTGCTGCTGCCTCCGTGCAGAACAAATTGGGAAAAAACAAGTACAGCTGGCAGTGACCTCATGTTTAGGCCAGAAGGTGAAGCCTTCATGTGCCAATGAATTTAATCCCTTTGCTTTTCACCAGCAATGATTTTAGAAAGGTTGAACTAAGCACGGTGTGTGTGCGTATACGCACACAGATTTTCGTTTTAAGTCTGGTACCCCTGATGGGATACAGGAACCAGTGCTTGGCTTTGCCAGCCAGTTTTGGCAACTGAGGAGCTGAAAACTGCCCTTGCAAGAGTATTTTGACATGCTGGGACTCACCATTGAAGCCAGAATGGGGAGGAAGAGGGTGGTGGTGGCCACGTTGCTGGTGCACTCGGTGAAGGTGGCGATGAGGAGGCACAGCAGGAAGGCAATGGCTGGGTGAGGGATGCTCTGCAGAGGGGTCAGTTTGGTGCCCAGCCACGCAGACAGACCAGATTCCTGCAAGAGAGCAGACAGGGATGCCAGGCTGGAGAGGGAAGAGCCACATCAATGCTCTGTTGCAGTTCTCATGCCAATTCAGCCCTCCCTTCTCAGAGCAGTTCTCATGCAAACTGCAGGAAAACACAGCCAGTGCTCACAGACAGGATTGTTCAGTAAGTTAAACAAAAAAAAAAAAAAACAAAACAAAAAAACCACAAAAAAAAGCCAACAAAAGAAAAAAAAACAAACAAAAAAATCAAACAAAAAAAACCCAAAAAAACAAAAAAACCCCCCAAAACAACAAAAAAACCAAAAAACAAACAAACAAACAAACAAAAACACCAAACCCCCCCCCCCCCCCCCAAAAAATCAACATTATTTCCCATCCAAGGAATTGGAAAGTAGGAGATCCTGCATTTACATTCCATTATTGACAGCAAATAATTATTTCTCTGTTCAGATCACTACTTGGACATGATCAATACTTGAGGTGCTTATTTTTAATAAAAGCAAAGGTATTTGAATTAATTTCCTAAAATATTTATATATATATCTTATCAGATGCTGTAGTGATTTAATGTCATTTCATCACATTGTCTGAGATCTTGATAACTCTCTGAATCTTTTCACACCCTTCATTCTTGTCAGTCACTGGGAAGCAGCAGCATCCTCCCTGTCATTCTGGGCTTTCTGCTGAAGCTTTTATGTATTTGCTTATTTATTCTAGGACAAATTAAAGTGATTTCCTAAATATTTCCTTTTCCAAACATGTACTTTTCCATTTTAACGTTGATCTTTGAATTCTAAACTAGTATTCCTAGGCACTTGAAGCCTTTTAGAATTTCTTTATTGTCTATAGATTTAACAAATGGATCGTCTGTTCCGTCACTTAAATCATTACTGAAAAATAATGTGTAGCACTGGACTCATTCCTGCAGATGTTCTTTACCTGCTCCTGAAGTTTCTCTAGCAAGCTCTACATTTCTCTCCTAACAGTTGAATTTAAATCCTATTTCTGTAAATCCTTGGTTTGAAATACTTTGGAGACCCCTCCTGGGTAAATCATCTCGTCATGCTGGCTGCATCAATTACATTTTATTTAAAAGAACCTTGAATGCGTTGGGGCAGTTTCTTAATCAGCCACTTTTCTAGAAACACCGTTAATGGTGCTGCCCTGACTGGCACGGGGAACAACAAGGATTTGATGCCAGGACTCCAAGGATGGTCCCACCGCCAGGAGCTGAGGAAAAGGAGCTTTCGATGCTCCTGGTGTGCCCTCTTGTGTCCTGGGAGAGCACGAAGAGCAAGATGGAAAAGGAACCACCCAGGAAGACACAAATCCCAGGCGAGCCGAGGAATGTTACCTCACTGCCTTTGGCCAAGGCAAAGCCACCTCCCAGCAGGAACACGATGTTCCACGGCATCTTCTCCTGGACGACTTTCCAGTCCAGGAGGGGTGGAGGTGCCCGGAACTTTGTCCTGCCCCCTAGAACCCAAAAGAGATTTTGTGAAGCCACGTTGCACTCTCCAAAGAAAGGAGAACTTCTTGGTGGGAGGCGAGTTTGGTCTGAACGTCAGGAATCCCTTCTGTCAGCAAACTCTGGAATTATCTCCCGAAGAGAACGCTGGGAGCACCAATCAACAATGGCTTTAAAACTTGACTTGCAAAAGCTCTAATGAATGATCTGTAGCTGCTCCAAGAGCACAGTGGGAGGCAGGGAAGGGTGAATTAAAGGTGTGGTAGCAGCTCTGTGTTTCTGTTGTGTGTTCCCTCCTGAAGATTCCAGCTCAGAATCCTTTACAAATGTGTACAACAGGGGCAGGAACACTGCTGGGATAAGAGTTTCCTAATTAGTTGATGAGAAACTGATTAGTTGATGAGTTCCTGATTAGCTGATGAGTTTCCTAATTAAATGATGAGAAACAGAGAATTTTATGTGATACGTGCTTTGCCAAACCTAAAGCACACAGCTGGAGGAGCAGTTTTGAAGTGTTATTTGATATTTGAAATTTCCTTTGTAAACCCAAAAAGTGAAAATTTCCCACATACCTCTTCAGACAGGCGATTTGTGGTGCTTCAGTGACTCACCTGTTTGCTCTTGGTCTCTGTCCTGGTTGGAAAAGCCAGAAGGGAGGATGAAGAGCAACATTGCAATGAAGAGGGCGACGGTAGCATCGGTGACATAGCTGCAGTAGAGCAGTCAGGAATTTAGTCAGCTGTGATTCCAGCTGGATGAAATCCAGCCTGGTTCATTTTCATTCAAAGTGAGGAGGAGAAGGGGCACTACCTTTTATTGTCTTTGTTGAAGAGAACTGTTGCCCAGCCTGGGATGAACCCAGGTTCTCTTGTAAACCACAACACCACCAGGAGAATGAAGAGGATTGAAACTTCTATTTCTGCAAAGTTCATTTTGCCCAGTTTCTTGCTCTCTTCCTTGATGATTTCATAGGCCCGTTGCTCCTTAGCCTTGGCAGCAGGACTGGCACCACAACCAAAATTCTTCTTAAAACTGGAAGAAAATGGACGAGAAATGTCAGAGAAATTTGCCAGGTATCCTGAGAGTTAAGAATCCAAATTTTATACTCAATCATAATGTCTTTATATGTATTTATATATGAATATTGAAATTAAATATAATTTGCAACCATGGTGAGTAGGAGCTGTATGTCTTGACAAGATGACCAGAAGAAAGCTTCCTGACCCTAAAAGTTCATTACTTAAATGTAAAGAAGTGAGATATCTGGGGTTTATGAGGAAAAAAAAAATACAGAATCACAGAATGGTTTGTGTTGGAAGAGACTCTAAATTCCATTTCATTCCAATGAAGGGGCAGGGACACCTTCCACTAGACCAGAACAATGTTAATGTGATTGACAAGGCTGTTTGATCACTTTACTAAGAGGTAAAGAATTGCCAAACTTTTTAAAATGACAGAAAATGAGAATTTTAAAGGAGGAATTTGAAGGTGAAAAAAAGCATTTCGGGTGTAATTCAGCATTACAGCACTCTTTCCATGTAAAATGAGTGAAGCTGGGATAATACAACCATGAAAAGCTGAGTATTCAACAGGCAGGAAACGCAGGCTGGCTGTGTGGGGTGATCTGCACCAGAACTAGCACAGAACTAATCCTCTAGTCCTGAAGCAACCCTGGTCACAAAGGCATTTACAGCTCTCTGTAGAAATCAATTTCCTGCTTTGGAGCACAGCAATCTCCTAGGACACGACAGCAATGCTGCAGAACAGGTCATGGGCACTCAGAGCCTCCCTGTTTTCATCCACAGATTCCTCAAAGGAGAGCTTGCAGAATTTTAACAGGCACTGAGTGTGCTGTTCTGGTCTCTGGTGTGTGTCAGGACATTGTCGCCTGCTGTGTGATTTTTCTCTTCAATAAAAGGCTCACTGGTGGAGCACAAGTCCTGCTCAGAGCCCCACCAGGTGGATGGCAGGGGCTCAGGGGTACTCACTTGAAGCCCAAGTACAGGATCTGCAGCCACATCCACGCCAAAAGCAGCAGCAACACCATGGTGGGGAAGGCGAAGGAGAACCAGGAGGCAAAGTTGATGATGCCACCATTGTCTTTATAGATGCTGGAAAATGCAGGTGGCTGTTAGCATCCAAAATTCCACACTCTCTTCTGTCCTTCATTAATGAGTCAGAAAAGGGGAGGTTCTCTGGGGCCCATTAAGGAAGAGGAGCTCACTTCCCAGGAAAGGGACCAAACTGACATTTTCCTTCTCTGTGCTGCCTGGGAGTCAGCTGGAGCAGAATGCTGCAGTTTGGAGGGTGTATAATCCCAGACTTACTCATTAATTTGTCCTTGCAGCACCAGATTTGGAGTTGTCCCAGTCAGAGTGGCGATCCCTCCAATGCTGGATGAGTAACAAATGCAGAGGGACATTCCCTTGGACAGCTTCAAGTGTTTCTGCTCAACCTCTTCATTTCTCTTCCTCTCTTCCTCAACTGTCAGGACATGAGAATTACCTAGATCCCAAGGAACAAAAGAGATGCAGGAGCTATATTGGACAGGAGAAGGCCTTGGGCCTGCATAATTCAATATTTCAAGGCTAGAACACAATGGATTCAGAGCTGAAGGAAGCAAAGTTCCTCATTTTAAGGCTGGAATAGTTAATTTTTTGATCTTCTGCCCATTTTCACTGGTTGTCTTGACACAGAGCAGTTTTTCAGAGGGGAATTTGAAATGTGTGCTAAAGTTTGAACCTACTGCTGACACTTCCTTGTGAATGAGGGCGATGTCTGAACTGCACATGGAGGGGAGTGAGGCAAGAATTCAAAGAATTATAACAGAGTTGGAGGAGCTGGGCTAAAGGGAACTATTTCTAAAACCAGTATCTGTCTGCTGGCACTGAGATTTATGTTCAGAAACACTGGAATCACCTCAAAAATGGGGAGAGGGCAGACAGCTGGTAAAGAGATATTGTTGCTTGATTGTGTACTTTTGGATTAGAAAGATCATTTTAATCCCTAACCTTCCTGCTGGAAAGAGGCCAGAAATTTTGCCTTGGGAATCCCCTATTATATGATAAGTTACACAGTAGATAATAATTGAACTAACATAAATATGCAGGGAAATAGCAAGCCTGATATAAAGGCTTCCCCTAGTGGAGAATTTGTACTTTTTGTCGGTTTGTTGAGTACTTATAACCTTTTTGTATTTTTGATTTAACTTCAGCCAAGTCAGAATAATAATAACAATAATAAAAATTGTGGTTTTGTCTGGTTCATGGAAGGGCCTCATCAGTGTGGTACAGTCAGGATGCTTTGGGGACAGTCTTCTTTTAGGATTTACTAGGAACTGTTACGCCAGGAGAAAGGTCATCCTCCATCACCCTGAAGAGAAAACCACCTCCAACCCATTCACCTTTTTCCTCTGGTTCTTTGGAGTTGTCAGGTGACTTTTCCTGCAGCTCAAAGGCTTTGTTGGTGTGTTCAGACACTTGGCCAGGGGTGCCAGACTCAGTTTCTGACTTGTGCAGCTGCTCCATCACTGCCTGTGCTATGGGGACCATCATGGCAGTGGTGGCTGTGTTGCTGATCCACATGGACAGGAAAGCTGTCACCACCATGAAACCCATCAGGAGTCTGAAATGAGAAGGTTTGGAAAAGCTGGATCAGAACTCAGCCCTGCAATGCTCTTTATTTTTTTGTTACCAAGAGTCAGCTACAAATGCTGGCTTTGGAGAATGTTCAGCAATCCCCACCCAGCATTTCCTCCCACCCTGATTTGCTTTGTGAGCCACACAGTGAAGACTTAACATCAATTTTTCTTTTTCAACCAATTTTTTGACATTCCTATGGATAAGAAAGTGGAACCTGGTAGGTTGGAGCAAGCAGTTTATCCAGTCAGATCCTGCTTATCCCACATCCTTCAGAGGAAAACATTTCTCAATAACACATGTTAATGCATTGTAATAGATTTTGAAGAGGAATTGCAAGCTGAATTTGATCCCAAATGGCAATCAGTTTAAGCCATAAGGAAGATGATATCTTTTTTGCTTTTCCTCATGTTATTTTATCCCACCCCTATTATTTAAGATTCTCTTCTTACTCATCTAAAATTCTAATCCTCGTTTCAGTATTACTCTGTTATTTGTCTCAAAATTATTTTTTAGATGAGATGTAGATTATATATGAGATGAAAAGGGGTTTATCTTGCATGCATTTTTATTCTATTGCTTTGTAATTTCCTTCAGTATTCCCTCTTCTTATGAGTTGAAACTGATTAAACAGGGTGGTGTAGCCTTTGTATAGCTTAAAGTTCTTGTCTGGAAAACAATTGTTGTTTTCCAGACGAGCATCCTCGTATTTTCTCTTCTCTGCAATCAGCAGCAGGCAGAGATTCCATGTTCAGCTGTGGTTTTTCCTGCCTGTCCAAAGCTCCTGTGCTGCTGGCCCAGCCTGGCAGCACCCTTCTCTTTCCAGCATTGATTCTCCTGTTGCTATTTCTCACCCTAAAAGCCTTTTAGAATTAAAAATAAATTTTAAAAAACCCAAAAAAGACACACCAGGTGTGTAACACCTCAGCATTTGCAAGGCTTGCTCAGGCACTAACTCACTTGGGCTGCAGGAAAGCATCTGCAGGGAAAGATTTGCAGATCCCCATCAGAGAGGGAGTCTAATGCCATAAAATCCTTCATCCCACAGCATTTCCACCACTGTCACTCACAGGGCTGGCCTGACACCAGTGATCAGCAGGACCCTCAGAGCCACTCGCTTGTGCAGGTTCCAGGTCTCGATGGCAATGGCCATCACCAGGCCCCCCAAAAAGAGCATGTTGGTGTCCTTCAAGTACTCCTGACAGACCTGTGAGGTGGGACAAGGGAGAGGGAAGAGTCACAAGAGAGGGGACATCTTCTGAGGGAGCTTATTCCAAAGGCATTAGCAGGGAGTAACTCTGGGTTGCATCTGATTGGGGAATTTGCTTTGATTTCAGATTAGCAGCTCCACCCAGAGCTCACTCTGGGCTCATGCAAGTTCTAGTCCATGGAGAATACAGAGAATAATAATAACAATTAAAAAATTAAGTTAAAATAAAACAATAATACTATCAATAATATAAATATAATTATTATGATGGTGGCCATCATAATCCTGGGGAATAATCCCAGAAAAAAAGCAGCTGACTGATTAATACATGGAACATGATCTCTTACTGTCGTTGAATCCATGATATTCATTAGTGGGAAGAGCAGGACGGGCAGGAGAGCTGTGACAGCCAGAGGCAGGGCTTCTGTGCACCAGAAAAGTGCCATCACTATGATCACATAGCCACACAGTGCCTCCTGCCAGGGGAAGGGGACACACAGTCAGAGCACGCTGAGCATCAAACCCCCCGAAGCCTCATAATTACATTCACTGCCTGATAAAGGGATTAGAGAAAAGGTTGTTTCCTGTGCTTCTCTCCCATCTAGCCTCTGACCTTTGCAGATCCTAATCAAGTGTCAAACTGTGCAGCAATCTCAGAACTCTGAGGAGCAGATGAGGCCTTCAGCGGGGGCAAAAATAGTACCAGAGGAGAAGAAGCGAGGATGACTTTGGACCTTTCATGATAAGGGACTGGCAATCACTGAATAGGCCTCTTGATTGTGCTGATGGTGTTATATTCTGTATTTATGTCCTTGAGTTGTAGAATCAGTTACTGATCCAGTCAAGGCTTCTCCACCTTCTCACACGGGCTGCAGGTCATGGCCCAGGTGAGCCACAACTAATTTCAACAGCCTGGACTCCTTGTACTGTAAATACTTTTATAACTTTTCACTGGATTTTTAGCTTAGTAGAGACTTTGAAAGGCTCACTGGCAGACTGGTCACAGATCATTTCAGCTTCCACTGACTTTGTCTTGTTTGTTTGAGGAAAGTGAGATGCCCTATTTCATGTCACTCTTTTTCTGAGGAAACCTTGATTTAGTTCTGCTTTGGACAACCACTCCAAATTTCATGTAACAACGTTTAAGCCAGTCCCTGTACACTGAAAAGATTCAAAATCACTTGTCACAACAGTGGCATTTGGTTTGGCTGAGAAAGAATGTAAGAGGAGGTTTTGGTGTCTGCTGTGTTTTGGAACTTGCACAATTGTGGGAGACACCAAAGCCAAAGGAAGAAAACCATGGATGTGTGGTCTTGGATAAAGGATGTCCACTAAAACATACTGCTCAGTATGAACAAAACTAGTGATGCTTTTGGAGGTTGGATTGTGTTGCAGAGAATTAAACCAAGGAGCTGCAATAATGGGTGGCAGGATTGGATTTGAGATGCTTGGGAACACGCTCAGGAATTCTGGACGTGACGTGGAGGTTACAGAGCTGCTGAAGGGAAAGGATGAGCAGGGAGCTGAGCAGTCTGGAGGAAAGAAGATGACAGCAATCTAGGTGTGAATTATCGAAGCAGCCAGGCTGAAGAAGTAAATCTAAGAGATTCCCAAAGATACAAAAATATTTCTTTTTGAGCCTTATTTATAAACAAGAGCATTAAGAACCTTAATTATTCATCCCACTGATCACTGAGAGCAATTTGCCCTTTTGACAATTCTTTTTCTCCATTTTTGTTATTAAAAGACACAGAGGGGTGCCTTTTGAGAGACCCTAGCAGAGCTTTGGGATGTAACTCATAGGCACAGTGCCATTGTCTTCCATCCTGCTGCGAACAGGAAAGGGTTTTCCCAAAATCAGTCATCCTGTAAGGACATTCGTCTGCCTTTAAGCAAGATTTTTAGCATTGTTTGCTCTTAATTATAATAGCTCAGTGTCCAGTGCTGTGTCATTTTAGGGCAGGTTAATAGATGAACAAAATAGAAAAAAATGTGAAATTCTACCCTGTAGCTGCTGGCTCACACCACTGTGTGCAGAGACACCAGCTTTTTCCTGCTCAGCATTGGCACAGTGCACAATTTAACCCCAAAAACCCCTTCTCAAAGGTTTCCTTAAGTCACAAAGGGAAAAATCCAGGACGTTTTCAATTTTTGTCTTGTTGCCGACTGCATAGAAACCAGAGAGAGTCATTTTCAAAGAGCAACTGAACCAAGACTGCCAAACCATTCCTCAGGTAACTCCAGGGACTCACTGTATGTAACAATGCCTCCAGTGACTGAGTTTGAACTTGTGGCCTCAGGACAAAAAAAAAAAAAAAAAAAAAAAAAAAAAAAAAAAAAAAAAAAATCACTCTCTGTCTCCTTAGAACTTTCCTGATCCTGATCTCTTCTCACTTCAGTAACTCCTTTGCCTACTGAAAGTTAACTAACAAAAAAAAGGTACTTTTTTTTTTTTCCTTCCTATCGAGATTTTAAGTAATAATCTGAACTATTTTATTTACCTAGTGAGGGAATGAGAGGCCACACCTGCCCAGCTGCCACACTCAGACACAGAGCTGAGAGGAGGACACAGCTTTGGGACAGGCAGGGAAGGGTTAGGCAGGTGGAGAATGGAACTTGGGAGAAGGAATCTAAACTGGGAATCAGCAGGGATTGGGAGGCAGAGAGCAGAGGGAAGGATTTGGTGTCCAAAGAGAAGTGACAGGAGAGGCAGTTTGGGACGAGCTATTTTGTGGTGCTGGGGCCGTAATAAGAGACCAGAGATTAGATCTTTTTGCATGAAGAGTTTGGGAGTGCAAGAAACAGTGAGGAAGCAGCAGAAGACTCTGTCAGCTCACAGCTCTTTCTTTAAATGATCAATGCCCCAGAAATACCAACCCAGATCCTGCAGCTCCTCAGTCAACTTTTCCTGAAGGAGCCTTAAGCCAGGTGTCTTCCAGAACTTGGTGTTTTAAATTTCAAATCCTTGTTTGGGAAGATTCTTCTTAAATAAGTTAGAGCAAGACTGAAATGCATGTTATTTTCCCTTATGTATCAGAATGTCTTATCTACCTAAAAATGCCTCTTCTAAGCAGCAGTGACAGCAAGGAAAAAAATAAAAGAAGATGTGGACTGAACACTGTTAGGAAATGAAAAGGAGGATTAAAATTGAGCTTTAGGTCCACACAAATGTCTTCAGCATAGAAAGTCCTTTTCTACATCAGCCAGATGCAAAGCAAGAGTCACAAAATCTCTCTCATGTCACTGAGTGTTCCTCTAGAAGATGCAATCACAGTTGTAGCTCCTCATCCATCTATGCCCCACTGCTGTTTTATTGCCCCAATATACTCAGGGGAAAAAAAAAAAAAAAAAAAGAAAAGAGATCTCCAAGCAGCAGCTGCAGGTGAGAAAGAACCTCTTCACCATTGAAAAGAGCAGCTCTGAGACGTGGAGGCTTTTGAAAAATCCCTTACCTTGGTGGGCAGAACCAGAGGCAGAGGGAGAAACACGAGGGGTACCAGGACGACGATGAGGTATTTCCTGCAGGCCAGCACTGCCTGCCAGGAGAAAGCCATGGTGCTGGAGCTAGCCCAGTGCTGAAGGGCCTGCAATCCACTGCTGGGAGCCTATATAAACACCAGGGAATATTAACCATTGACCTCGGGAGATTGGGTGTTGTTTTTGGAACTGTAATCGGAGAAAGAAGGAAGAGAACAAAGAAGGGAGGGGACAGTAAAAGAGTGTCAGAGCAGGAACTTTCTTAAGAGAATCTTTCAGGAAGGTGATAAATCCATCAGAGAATTAAGTCCTTGTGGAGCAAGTGGGTTTTTGAAAGCGTGACCTACACTTTTAAAAACATAATATTAATGATTTGGTCTCTAATAATGCTCTCTTTGAATAGGTACTGTTATTCCTTCTATTAAAAAAGAGAAACTGCTCCCTCCAGAACATGCTGCAAAATTATTTCAATTTTCAAAAAATATGGGGGAACACTGAAAATGACATCTGCATCTGTAATGCTCAAATATAGGGATTAGAAACACCAGGGTAAAAAGTTATAGAAGCATAATTGTTTATGATGTTTATGTCTGTTCCTTGAAAAATTCACTTTGGGAAGCAAAACCCACTGGGCAGAGCTGCTGTCACCAGGTGCCACATCAAGTCCCCAGACAGGAAGGGACTGACAGTCCTTACCTTAGGTCTTAGTGGGTTGGGAAAGACTTGGCTGCAGGAGATCCCTTTGCAGACCCTGGGCTATTTTTTATATATTTTTTTTCCCACATTTTTGATCTTGCAGGTTTATAGGCACAGCTTTGGGAACTTGCAGGGTGTATTGGGGCGGGGGGAAATTAAGAAGAAAAAGGAAATTACCAGTGATTCTTGTCCCAATTGCAGGCAACTTCCAAAACACAAGCTGTGAATCACTAGAATCTATACATTAACAGGAGTAGTACTAAACATTTTAAGTCCAAAGGGTAACAAATTAATAAAAGTAATAATAAAATAAATAAAATAAATTAAGTCCAAAGGGTGATTTCTTGTTAATGCTACGTTGATGGCTTTATTAAATCATCCAGGTGCATCTCTCAGCTAATGATGATAACATTTCCATTTTATTGCTATAAATTATCTTGGTACTGGTTATAGCGTACTTGAGAGAGACAAAGGGAAGCACAGCCATTAGGTCATCTGATGTCAGCTCCACAAAAAGCTTCTGCTCTTTCTGCCTCTCCTCCCTTTTCTGCCAGGGCTTTTTTTTTTTTTTTTTTTTTTTTTTTTTTTCTCTGAAGAATGTGCTAATGATGGAAAATCAGCTGCCAGATTTGCAAGCTGGACTTGGGCATGTTGCTCCCAACAAACAGCATCACGTTTCTTGGTGCCAACCCCGAGCTTTAGCATCTCACCCTTGGTACAAAAAGAATGAGAAAGAGCTTTCAAATTAATTCTATTCCCCCACATCTTGCATCCATTGAATGTTTAATTGCTGTCTGACAAAGTGCAGTGACAGCAGCCTACAGCAAGGTAATTTTTCTGCTTTTTACTCTTATGCCCTAAGGCTGCGATGGAAATCTAAAAGAACGCCACGTTTTTGTATCTCTGCAACACAAAGGTTGGCCTCCAGCTGCAGCCTCATTTATGGAGTGTAAATACCAATGTGGAAGGGTCTCAGCTGAAGAATTGAGCCTGTTCCTTAAAAGCAGCACCTCCACAGAGATGGTTGCCACTGTCATGTGAGTCACAACACTTTCAAAGACGCAAAAAATGAGTTCTGTAAGTGCTTTACTGCAAAATAAGTGGTTTATATCTTGTCCAAGCTTTTCCCGTGGCCCATGAGCACCTCGGTGCTCAGAGGAGCGATGCCAATTTCCATTCGTTTGGAACCGCTCCCGTTTATATAAACAGGTTAATCTAACACTGAATCGTGTGAATTTGAAGGACAACTTGGTCTTTGCTTCCTGATCTGCTCTTCGAGGCAGCCAAACCTTACAAGAAACCAAACAGCACAGCCAAAACCATCTTTATTAACTGAATTTCTAAGTTATTTTGTCCTTTATAAAGAGCAGCATTTTCTAACGTGCTGTGAATTACTAGAAGCAATCGCATATTGCTAAATACAGTATTTTGCCGATCGTAGTGCAGTTAAAATGTTGATTTTTATTTTGCTTGGTTTGTTGAGCCTGGAGAACACTGAGGGGAGCCTTCATCGTGTTCTGCAGCTTCCTCACGAGGGTGTTGGAGGGGCAGGGGCTGTTCTCTCCTCTCTGGTGACCACTGACAGGACCCGAGGGAATAGCATGAAGGCATGTCAGGTTTAGGATATCAGGAAAAGGTTCTTCACCCAGAGGGTGTTTGGGCACTAGCCCAGGCTGCTCAGATAAGTGGTGGAGCCCCATCCCTGCTGGGATTTAACCGGGTGAAGATGTGGCACTTGGGGACATGGTTTAGCGGTGACTTTGGCCGTGCTGGGTTAACGCTGGACTCGATGATCTCAGAGGGCTTTTCTCACCTCAACAATTACATGGTTTTGTGGAACATCACCCCCTGGGAGCTGCACCTTTAGCACCGGGCTCGCTGCAGCGCCAGCGCCGCGGGGTCTCGGGAACCTCCGCGGTTCCCTGGCGGCGGAGGGAGCGGAGCCGCTCCCGTTCCGGGCACAGCGGAGCCGGGATCGTTCCGAGCGGAGCTGAGTCGGTCTCATTCCGGGCGGAGCGGAGCTTGAACCATCCCAAGCGGAGCCGAGCCGGTCCCGTTCCGGGCGGAGCCGTGTCAGTCCCATCCCCGGTAGAGCAGAACCAGTCCCGTTCCGGGCGGAGCCGAGCCAGTTCCATCCCGAGTAGAGCCGAGCCGGTCCCGTTCGGGCGGAGCCGTGTCAATCCCGTCCCGGGCGGAGCCGTGTCAGTCCCATCCCGGGCGGAGCCGAGCCGGTCCCGTTCGGGCGGAGCCGTGTCAGTCCCGTTCCGGGCGGAGCCGTGTCAGTTCCATCTCGGGCGGAACCGTGTCAGTCCCATCCCGGGCGGAGCCGAACCGGTCCCGTTCCGGGCGGAGCCGAGCCAGTTCCATCCCGGGCGGAGCCGTGTCAGTTCCATCCCGAGTAGAGCCGAGCCAGTCCCATCCCGGGCGGAGCCGAGCCGGTCCCGTTCCGGGCGGAGCCGTGTCAGTCTCGTTCCGGGCGGAGCCGTGTCAGTCCCGTTCCGGGCGGAACCGTGTCAGTCCCGTTCCGGGCGGAGCCGTGTCAGTCCCGTTCCGGGCGGAGCCGAGCCAGTTCCATCCCGGGCGGAGCCGAGTCAGTCCCGTTCCGGGCGGAGCCTCCGCCCCTCCATGGCCGCCATGGCCGCTCCGCCGCCCGCCGAGCCCCCGGTGCCCCCCGGCCGGCGCCGCCTGTCGCTGCTCGCCGTGGAGCCGCTGCTCTTCCTGGCCACCGTGTCGCTGGGGCTGCAGGGCCCGCTGGCCACCCAGTACCTGTGGGACCGGCTGGGAGCCGAGCACGGCTACAGCGACCGCAACAGCACCGACTCCTCCGGCTGCGGGGACGGCAACGCCACCGCCGACCCCCTGCGACAGGTGGGGACACCGGGGAAACGGGGGGTCCGGGGGGGACGGGAGAGCCCGGGGGAGCGGCGAGCTCTGGTGTAGAGAAGAGCTGAGGGGGAGAGCCCGGGGGGAGGGGAGGCACGGGATAGATGGGGACCCGCGGGGAAAGGGGGTCCGTGGGATTGGGGAGCCACGGAGGGAGCGGGAGGCTCACGGTGAACCGGAGGTGCCAGGGGAGAGGGATGCTCTGGGGGAGTAGGGGAGGAGAGGTGCCCCGGGGTAACAGGGAGCCCCAAGGGGAATGGGGAGCTTGAGAGGAGCTGGGAGTCCCTGGAAGCAGTCAGGAGGGAACGTGAAGCCCCAAAGGGAGCAGGGAGCCCGAAGGGGAAGGGGAGCGTGATGGAAGCCCCAGGAGGAGTGGGGAGCCGAGTGGGTGCTGTTGGAGCTCATCAGCTGCCTGTTTCTCCTGCAGGAGGTGGAAGCACTGGTGTCCCACTGGAACCTCTACATCAACCTGGGAGGTTTCTTTGTCAGCCTGTTCTCCGTGACTCTCTTCGGCGCATGGAGCGACAGCGTGGGCCGGCGCCCGGCGCTCATCCTGCCGTGCGCGGGCATGGCCCTGCAGACAGCCATCTACCTGCTGGTCATGTACCTGGAGCTGCACGTGGCCTTCTTCCTCCTGGGACGCATCCTGAGCGGCCTCACGGGCGACTACAACCTGATCCTGGCCAGCTGCTTCTCCTACGTGGCCGACACCAGCGAGCGTCGCGCGCGGACGTTCCGGGTGGCCGTCCTCGAGGCGTGCCTGGGCACCGCGGGCATGGTGGCCAGCATCGGCGGTGGCCAGTGGCGCAAGGCCCAGGGCTACATCAACCCCTTCTGGCTGGCCTTTGCTGCCAGCCTTGCCGCCACTCTCTACGCCGCTTTCTTCCTCCGGGAGTCGGTGAAGCAGAAGAAGGCGGCCAAGGTGTTCACGCTCAGCCACTACAAGGCTGTGTACAGGCTGTACACGGCCCCGGAGCACCCGAGCTCCAGGTGGAAGCTGGCTCTGTACTCCCTGGCTTTCTTTCTGATTGTCACGGTGCATTTTGGAGCCAAGGACATCTATGTTGTGTATGAGCTCGGCTTCCCTCTGTGCTGGGCCTCTGATCTCATCGGGTACGGCTCGGCCGCCAGCTACCTGGCTTACCTGAGCAGCCTGGCGGGGCTGAGGCTGCTGCAGCTCTGCCTTGAGGACACCTGGGTGGCAGAGATAGGATTGATCTCCAACATTGCTGGGCTGGTGGTGATTTCCCTTGCTACCACAACGCCACTGATGTTTACAGGTGATGCTGAAGGCTTAAAGCCCTGTTTCTCAGGCTTTTGGTGAATTGGTGCTGGTAGTGTGTTTCACGGGGAGTTCAGGCACGTGAGGAAGTTCTGCCTCCTGCACCAACAAAACTGTGGCTTGCTAAGGGCACTGTTGGCCAAACACTGAAGTTGGAAGTGCACCCGTGTAGCTCCTAGAACATGAGGCTTCCCAGAACTGTATTACACTGCAGAGACAGACTGAAGTGCCTTATGAGATCCAGGAGGGTGAATTGTGTCTAAATATAGCAGGGAGACACTGCCAGCAGCTGCAGATTTCTGGGACTGACTTGGGGGACTTTATTTTTCAGGTGAGCTTTCCCTAATGTGCTGTGTCTTGCTCACAGGTTACGGAATTCTGTTCCTTTCCATGGCAGCCACTCCAGTCATCAGATCCAAGCTCTCCAAGCTGGTCAGTGAGACAGAACAAGGTAAGGAATTAACCACTGCGCTTAAGCCAGATCCTGAAACACTTTTTTCTTGGAATACTGAAACCAGACTCTGGGGAGGTTGTGAGTTCCCTGGCTCCTCTGGACTCCTGTGCCCCTGCATTCACCCTCAGGCCCAGGGTGTTTTTATTTTTTTCCTGCAAATATTTGTCATTCTTTGATTCAGACTTGCTGCATTTCCAAGATGAGAACGAGGGAAGGAAAGCAGGAATAATTAATTCATCCAGGCATTCATTTCCAAAACTTTTACAAGGAGCAAGAGTTAAAATGGATTATATAACAAGGAGAAAAGAGTCATTTTCCTGACCATAACTTTCCTCTGTAGATCAGTAACAGTGGGGAGAACCAGGTGCTTTTGGAGGGTTGTATCATTGACCACGGTGAAAGATCACAGATAACCCGTAGGAGGAGCACATTTGCCTTTTGTCCAGTTATGTGTTTGGAGGGTTTGCACTTGCTGTGAAACACAGCACAGGAATGTCTTGGGGCAGACAGGGGGAGGAGGGAATCCAGGTGGCAACGGTCGAGAGGTGATTTTGCAAAACTCCTGTTTCTTATTTTAGAACGGCGATGGCACGCACGGCGGATTTATGGTGCTAAATCTTGTGCTGTACTTAATGTTTAACAAGTGATAAGAGGTGCCCTGGGCTGGAGCACTTACAATCCAGCTGATGGATAATATCCTGGTCATCTCCTGATACAAATCCTGCAGGTTGGTGAGGTGGTCATGGCCACAGGCTGGACGTGCCAGGCCAGTCCTGTCCCACCTTACCACACTTGATATTCACACACCTTTCTGATGGCAAGTGCAAACCCTTGGAAAGACTGGCAGAATCCACTGAGGGTGATGTGTTACAGCTGTTTACAGGCAATAACCACCTGCCTATCTCACAATTAACCTCTTATCTCTCTTTTCCAGGTGCTCTCTTTGCTTCTGTTGCCTGTGTGGAAGGGCTGTGTTCACTCGTGTCTACAGGAGTGTTCAACTCTCTCTACCCTGCCACCTTGCACTTCATGAGGGGATTCCCATTTCTCTTTGGGGCTATAATCCTCCTTATTCCAGCAGCTATCCTTGGGTAATTTACTTCAAATGTCCAAACTTTGCCATGCAATGTCATATGGAAAATACTGTTTACTCTTAGGATAGAAGCTGGCAGTTTTTAAGGCATATTTTCAGTTCTGGTTGTGAGAGGGTATCTGGTGCTCCAGTAAAAAGGTACAGGCCATTTTGTTTGGAATCTGAATCCTAGGGATAAACCTGCAGCCTGAGTAATGTAGCTGCCAATATTCAAAGTGCTTCAAAGCCTTGCTCCAGCCTCAATGGAATCCAAAATCTGGAATTGAATTTGAAAGTTCTTCATGGAAGAGATGGAGCTCTCTCAGCAGTCTCTCTTCCTGTAATTTCTTTAGTAATTGAAGCAGAAGTTTTGTTGTAATAGAAAACAAATCCCCTGGTAGGTTCTGGGAGAGGGAACGTATTTGGATTTGCAGAAGTGCAGCAGCTCCTGGCAGGGTCATTGTGTTTTTTTCCTCTGAAATTTTTAAGACTCACTCAATTCAGCAATATCCCCATGTGCCTTTGGAAGCTGAAACTGTTCATTCTTTTCTAGGTGGATACAAATCTGGGATTCAAAACACGACTACAACCACTTCCAAGATGCTTCCCCGTCCCCCGCAAAAGACTGAATTTAACACCAAGGAATTGGCCAGCATGGCAGTGTCCACCTGAAGACTGCACTTTATTCTTCCCTCAAAGGACAAATCAGTGTGGGAGGGACACTCTGCTTATCCTTACTAGCTTTTAAATGCCAAGTACTTAGAAATCACAGGAGGAACTTGATTTGGAGCTGTGAATGCCTCCTCAACATTGTGTTGGCTCATCTGTCAGAGAAAACCCAAGAGACCCAAAAGCCAATCAAGCTGTTGTGGGCCTTTTGCAAGGCTGGTTCGTGGTTTGGGGTTTGGTGGGGCCAGAAGACTCTGCCATGCTTTTAGTGGGGAGAGAGGACTGAGCTCTGGTTTAATTGCTGAGCGTTTTCCCCTCAGGGTATTCCAGTGTGCAGCAGATGAGCTGTTGGTGTGGGTGAGGCACAGGCTGAAGCAGAGGCACCCAAGTGTCCTGCTGGGGGGGAAGATCAGTGCTCCAGATCATCATATTGCCAGTAAAAACCCAACAAATGTGACATGCCAGACCACAGAACTCCTTATGGAGAGGGGTGGTTTAGCACAGGAGTGCTATTGCTGTCCTTACTGACTGAACCAGCTGCAGTTTTGCAAGTCAGAGGTGTCCTGAGAAGAGGATCTAATTCCTGAAGTGTTGGTCGGAGTGCCAGTGGTATGTCCTGCCTGTCTGCAGCTCAGCCCAGGATCTCAGAGGTGGTTTTGAGAAGTAACAGATCATCTGAGACTACTGGAGGGCCAGTAGAATAAACCCTGGGTTGGGAGGGACCCACGAGGATCCTTGGAGCAACACCTGCAGGTGCCTTAATTGCCAGTTGCCAAAAGCTATTGAGTTAAAGAGAAAATTGTCAGAATTGTTCCCCCCTTACACTGCAGATCTGAGCCCCAGTTTGATAGGTGTGCCCCAGTCATGTGAAATCCCTGCTGTGCTTATCCAGAGGCCTTCCTCAGCAAGCTGCTGTGGGGACAGGACTAGTGTCTTTAAGATTAATCTTTTTTGTTGTATGTGGCATAATCTTGTGTTAATGACCTCAGTTCTGCTGCTTGCCCTGGGATCTGTTGATGCCAGCAAAAAAACCCATGTCCATGGTGCTTATAATTGTTCTTTCCAAAGCATTATCTGTGTTGCTGCAATCCTTTTTTTTTTTTTTCTAACGTGCCATAAACCAGCAGTTCTGTGTACACTGCACTGCACATGCTGGTCAGGTACATACAGTAATGACTTTACTGTTACTTTCAGAATGAATAAAACCTCCATGCTCTTTTATGGTTCATAAAGCTCTGGATATCTTGTGCAGCTGTTGATATTGTTTGTCCTTGACTTGTTCAAGGTTTCTCTCCATTATTTTCCTTCTCAGTCCTTTATTGAAGACTGCAGTAAAGAAGGAGCAGCAGGAATTTATCTGTCTCGTGGAGAATGTGTGTGTAAGAGTGAAAAGTCAGGAAGAATGCAGGTTTGGGACTTGCAAGCAGCCCAAACTTGCTTTTCCTGACCACCAGAGTAAAGCTTGTAGGAGAGCTTAATCTGAAACCTGTCCTTCAGTGCGCAGAAAATGTGAAATGCTTGTACCCAGCTTTGTCCCTGAGTGTCCATTGGGAGTTTGTGGTAAAAGCAGGAGAACTGGGGAGCAGAGAAGCAGGGAGGTTTTAAGAACTTGGTGTTATGCCACTTGCTCCAAGCAGTTGTGCCAGAGAAGGTAGGAATTACAGGTCTGATTGCTGGGCTCAGCCTGGAATTGGCCTCCCCGAGGAACAGGGCATGCTGTGAATGTTGCAGTAGATGTTTGTGGCTGAACTGATTGTGAATTGAAGCCCTCTCCACCCCGTGGGTGCCAATTCAAGCAGCTGCTCAGTGTTGTGCAGTGAGGTGAAACCTGGCTCTGCATGGGGACAGATTCAATGGCAGCTATTATGCCTTATTAAAAAAATTAAAGCAAAGTTTTTCTAGGCCATCCTCCAAGAGTTGCAACAGTGGAGCCATGGCTGGTGACAGCAGGCAGAGTCTCCCTGGGGGTGCAGTGCCCCCCACTCACATTTCCAAGCTCACCAAAGGTGAGTGGGAAGTGAGGGGTTCCTACAGGGAATGGTGCTTGGAAATGTCAGTTCTGCTTCCTGGTGGGAAGGGAAAACAAGTGTGAAAAGCTTGCAGGGAGAGAAGCACGTGATACAGACAAAGAGGAGGGGATTTAGAGTAAAAACCAGATTTATTAATAATGCCTGATTGAATAACTCCAAACACTACTGACATGGCAGAGCTAAGGAACGAGGGAGGGTGAGGACAGAGGAATTCATTCCCTTGGCTCTGCTCCAGCTGGAAGGGGCTGGGTATGGGATGTTTTGCCAGAAGCAGGACAAGTTCATTAAGGTGAAGATAATGATGGGGAAACAGGAGGAGTCACAGTCTGGGCAGCTGGAGCAGGAGATGGGATCTCGTGTCAGGTGAGACACCTGAGCTGTGGAGAACAAGTAAATCTCCCCACTGAGTGCTGGGTGAGGAGGCTGATTGCTACAGAGCTCCTGGGAAACAAGACACAATCATCTTACCAGGTATTATTGCAGGGAGAAAAATCCTTAGGACTGTTTGTGTGGGACTCCTTCAGTGGCCATGGAGGCCTTGACATTCAGTTACTGAAGGCTTTTCCCTGAAGCAGCTCACAAGAGGCTTTTATCCCTGGGCAGATTCACCTTTGGGCTCATCTGCTGCCTTCTTATTATTTGTCCTGGAGATTAGATGGATTCTAATTCTGATGAATGCTGGGCAAATATGGCTATTAACCTTTCACTGCAGTGCAAAGATGCCATTAACTGTGAGCTGATAAGAGCTATCCATAAAGCACCAGAATTAACGTTTTGTTTTGTTTTGTTTTGTTTTTTGTTTCCCTTGAAATGTTCATGGAACCAAGCCAAAAGAAAAAAGTGTGTTCCTGACAGTTAAAGCAGGGCTCCAGGGAGAGCCAGCAGGAGGACAAGGTGGCTGAGACTCCTTGTTAGCTCCTGAAAAGGTTGAGTTTTTCTCAGCAGGGATTGGAAGAGGAGCCTGTTGCTTCTGCAAGGTGGTTCAGCAGCCTGGAGTGTGGAATGCAGGGATTTGTGTCAGGATGCCCATGGTTCCTCACCAGCAGTGTTGGCAGCAGGCACTGATGGTCCTGGAGCATCCTTTGCCAGCCCTTTGCAAAAACTCCACTTTAGCTTGATATTTTAATGTGAGGAGCTGCAAAAAGCCCTGGTGGGTGCTGAGAAGAGGTCGATAGGAGAAACAAGTGCTACTTCAAATTGCATCCAGCAGTGAGCAGGGACAACCCCAGGGAGCTCAGCCAGGGCTGTGGGGGTGTGGTGGTCAGCAGAGAGATTCACCAGCTCCTGCTGAAGGCACAGACCACAGGAGCAGGATAAAATACAGCCACAGTGTAGAATTACTCCACAAGCACAGCAATTAGCATCTTCCCTGCACGAATTTCAAGTTTTCCAGGGTCACAATCCAGCCTCCAGTGCCCTGAAAATACAGACCTGATAAAGTGGTGAAGCTGAGACTTCAGATGGAGGGAAGGAGGGTATTTGAAAAGCACTTTTTGCAGAGATCCTGCAGAAACTTCATGTGGCTTAACCCCAAATTTCCAGTGCCAGAGTTAAGAACACACAGAGGTTTTGCAGCACTGGGAGGTGGAAGTCTTTTGAGGAGGGAAGGAGCTCTTGTGATAAAGGGACATTGCTGGCAAAGATAAAGCACTTTAGAAGGTCCCTGTGGGTTATCTTCCCCAAACACAAAGATTTTGTTAGGGCTTAGTTTTTATTTGCCCTTTCCTGCTCTCAGTTTCTGACCACAAGGATATTCCTGGGGCACACAGCAGAGCCTCACCTTCCTCTCAGTTGCTCTTCTCTCAGTTGTGTCCTCTTACGATGGATTCTCAACACTTCTCCAATTTTCAGTCCTCCAAAGATCCTCCCTCTTTGGACGTGCCTCTGGGGGAAGCTGCAGCTGCTTGTGGGGGTCTGGATGGTGCCAGTCTCCCTCACAGCCCATGCATGTCCTGCCACCCCACAGGAGGACGTGGAAGACACATAATCCAGCCCAGAGTCCAGCCTGCCTTGGCTCCCCAGGCCTGTGGGAGCGAGTGCTGGCCTTTGGGAGCCAGGGGCTTGTATTTGGAGGGAGAGGAGGGACTAAGAGCCACAGGTGTTCTCTCAAAGATAGGAAAAAGTCAGGAGGGATAAATTTGGACCCCCACAAAAAAAAAGGGGTCACCTGGGAGTCTCTGAGGCTGCTGTCCTGGTTCTAGCTCTGCCCCAGGGAGTGCAGACAGTCCAGCCCGTTCTCCGATCCAGCCGAGGAGTCCCGGGAGGAGCGGCCCTGGAGGAAGCGGATGATTTTGTCAATCGTGGCCTCCTGGTACTCGTGGGACCACCTGTATTGAGGGGAAAAATGTGATGTTTACTTTTCCTGCTGCCTGTGGGCTGCCACAAGATAGCTCAGTTCATTTGGGCCAGGAGCCAGAGACCCCTTTCCTCCACCCCAGCTCTCTTGGAGCTCCCTTTTCCCCACGGATGCTGCAGAACGCCCTGCCAGGCTGGGATGCACAAAGGGAAAGCAGGGGGGGAAAGAAACCCAGGTGAGCTGTAAAACCTGCCAGCATCACTCCTGCCTGAGGATGGGTGTCCTCCCAGCAGCCCCAGCACAACACCAGCAGCAGGGATGTGGTGGGAACCTTTGCTCCCTGCAAGCTCTGGAGCACCTGGAGTGACTCAGTGTCCCTTTGACCTGTTCTGCCACCCTCATCTGTTTGTCCCAATGTCCTTGGGTTCTTTGCTGCTCCTTATGCAAGTTGTTCTCCCCAGGTGTCAAGGAGCCCCATGGCACAGGTGGCTTTTACTTACATGATACCATTAAATTTCAGGACAGCCCTCATGTCCTTGGGAAGCGTTTCTGGGTCCGGCCACTCAAAATGGTCTGTAACAGGTACAATGTTCTTCCCAGAGTTCAGGGCCGTCACAATCTCCTGCAGGAACAGAACATGGAGGTGCTCATGGCCTGTATCAGCCCCTCGCCAGCTCCCTCCCACTCCAATGTGCACAGAGGTCCCACCTGGTGGCATCTCTTACCTTGTGTACCCAGTCCTTGCACTCGGGGTCCTCCATGCATTTATCCAGTGCGTTTGCTGAGAGGACCAGCACAAAATTCCGGGCACTCAGGACGCTCTGGATCAGCTTATCTTCAAACTTCCCTGCCTCCAGCTTCTCCACGTCGATGAACACGCTGAAGCCATGGAGCTGCAGGTGGACCTTCAGCAGGCTGGTGGCAAGAGGGGACAGCACCACGAGGACAGGTTTCATTTGCTGTCTCACCACGTCGGCTGAGACACGGTGAGGCAGAGGAGCAGGGAATGAGATGCCAGCTCCAGCCCAGCTGTCTGGGCACGTGCAGAGAACACGAGGAGCCGACGCTGACTGCCAGCTGTGATCCCCTACAGCCCCAGGAGTGTGAGGAAAGGGTCACTCAGTGCCAAAGTGGCGGTGACAGGACTGGGAATTGGCCTGCCCACTGTGCAGCTTTATCACATGTGCTGTCCCCATTTGCTCTGCAGCTTTTGGCAGCCTTTCCTTCCTTCCCATTCCACACTTTTCCCACAGCTGACCACCCACCTTCCCTCTGGGCTTCGCCGTTCCCTGCAGGGCTCACCTGGCCAGCTGCGAGCCGGTGCTCCTCCGGTAGCTGATGAACACGTCGGTCCCGTTGGACGTGGTTTGCAGCGTGATGGGGGAGTGCAGCGTTTCTAGACAGCGCAAAACGCCCACCACAAGTTAAAAACCACCCAGCAGCTCGTCCCAAAGACCCCTCCACCCCCTCCCCTCCTGCTGGGAGGCGCACCCCTGGCCGCGGTGAGGATGCGGACGCGGTGGAAGCCGGTGTGGATGTGGCAGTCGTCCTGCAGCTGCTGCTCCGTCACGCGGTGCAGGAAGTTGCGGTCGATGCCGCAGGTGAGCAGGTTGTAGGTGTACTGCCGGAATTTGGGGTCGATGCCCCCCAGCCAGTCGGCCAGGTTGCTGCGGTCACAGGTGGAGTAGTTGGCGAAGGTCTTGAGCTCCGTCAGCTCCCGGAAAAACCTGGTGGAGGGACAAATGGAGCACCAGGCAGCGCTTGGAGACACGTGGTACCACCTCTTTTACTGTGGGGATTCTTGAAGGAGTTTTGAGTGAGTTAGAGACGGGACCTCTGAGTTGTTTTAGGTGATGTGGTTTATTTTTCTTATCTTCTGCATGGGTAGGAAGGGTGAGTTTGGCTCGCATCTTTTCCGCAGGGTTCAGAAGGTCACAAGACTTCTAGTTACAAGACTTTTTAAGGATTTATTGACCAATAAACCACTGCTAACAAGGATATTTATCCTTTTGACTTAATTCTTAAATATTTCATCTTATAGACTCATGATACAATGTAAATTTTCTTAACCAATTATGTTATAACACACAAACCTACAGTACTACATTCTAAACTTCTTGTTTACCTTTGTAACTACTTTTATTTTTTTCTGTATCTTAAACTCTAAAACTGTAACCTTTCCTCTTCTTAATGTGTCTCTCCTTTAAACTATAAATCCACATTCTCACTGCTAGTACCTAAGTTTGGAAGCTTTTTTCAAGGTCTCAAATCAAATCTTATGTTTAATTCTAAGCTTTGGCTTACAAGCCCAGGGTTCTGAGAGTTCCCTGCATTTCGGATTCCAACATTTTACCTGCTTGGGAGGACATGCAGCTCCCTGCTGGATGAGCTCCAGGAACAGGAAACAGAGGAACAGCTGCATGGGAGTGCTGGTCCTCGGGACACCGAGGTGTGAGCAGCTCAGCTAAGGGTAAGTTCCCATCTTTTGGGTAACTTGCAGGATCCCACCTGCCCTGTGCCATAGGTGGCCTTTCCCCCACCCACACCTCTGCTGTGCCGTGGTGCAATTACAGAAATCTATCTGGGACTGCAAAGAGTGCAGTGGAAAAGCCCTGGCAGTCCAGGTTTTGCATTTGGAGGATCTCTGTTCCCGTTTTTGCAAGAAGGGAAAGGCAGAGACCTCGTCCCTGGCTCTGCCACTGTGCTGCTGGCCCTGAGGGAGTCCAGTGTGCCCTGGTGGTGGTCCTACCTTTTCCGAGTGATGCTGGAGTCCATCCCCAAATCCTTCTGCAGCTCCTGCTCTGTCAGCCTCAGGAGAATGTCCCCATCCACCTGGTGATCCTGCCAAGAGAAATCCAGGCTGGAAAGGTCCCAGGAAAAGCTGGGTGAGATGCTTGCACCTCTGCTGCGAGATGGGGCAGAAGTGTCCATCCATGTGTCCCTGCCCCAGCACAGAGCCCTACCAGGAATCTCTGGCAGTATTTGTTGAATCCGATCTGCTGCAGCCACGTCTGCACCTCGCAGGACTTCCAGTTGGGAACCGTGGGCAGGATGCGCCGAGGAACCTCCTCCCCTATCATGCGCAGCACCTTTTTGGCCAGGGAGGAGGTGGTGCTGCTGGTGGAGTAGCACACAATCCTCTTCAGGCTCTGTGTAGCCCCGATCTCACTGAAAATCTGGGGACACAAAGAGACATCACTTTGCTTCCCCTCATCCTCTTCCCAACAAGCCGTGCTGGGCCGGGTGAGGACCGAGGTGTTTGGTGAGCAAAAGACACCGAGATGCAGCTGTGGCACCCCTTCCCTTTGTCATCACCTTCCTCCAGGCCAACCTACCCTTTACCTGTGTTTTCTTCTGCCTGGCTTTGATGGCAGCCTCGGTGCAGAGGTAGAAGGCGGCGATGCACTGGGCTTCCAGCCGGGAGCTGTCCAGCAGGGGCACGAGGCGCTGCAGGTCCTGCGCCGTCCTCCCCTGGATGTTGTCACTGCTGCCCAGCATCTCGCGGGCGAACTGCTCGGGGTCCAGCGAGGCGATGAAGGGCTCCACCAGAGCCAGCGTCCCCGAGCGCTCCACCTCCTTCTCGATTTCCTTGTTGGTGGCCAGCACCGTGATGGCCAGGCAGGCGTGCAGCCGGATCAGCTCGTCGTCTTTGGAGAAGGCCAGCGGGAAAAGCCACTCTGCCGCCTTCTTCTCGATCATCAGGCGCTGGTTGGCCTGGCCCCCGTACATGGCGCAGTTGGCCAAGGCCATGGCGCAGTGGCGCAGCACGGCGGGGTCCGTCCAGCGGCACCAGTACAGGATGGTGTCCAGGCCTCCGTCGGAGATGAGCTGGAAGCAGGTCTCCTCCGTGTGTTTGAACATGTGCTCCAGGATCCCAGAGACGCTCTGAGCCAGCTGGGGGATGTCCCGCTCCTTGGCTAAGTTCAGGATTACGCCCAGACCGATCCGAGCGATGCGGTCCCTGTGGGGAGGAGGAGCAGATGGACGTGCAAGGAGTGACAACAGTGACTGGTGTGGCCCATGCCTTGGTGGCAGACAGATGTTTCCCTGTAGGACACAGATATGCAATGCAGCAAGATGCAGCAGGCTGCTGTTGGAGGAGCCTGTGTGGGTCTGATGGAAGAATTTGTGATGGGGTGCACGGCCCAGGACCCCCTCACTGGATGCTCTCATGCTCGAGGTAGGATCTTCATAGCAATTAACAGGCAGGGTGGGTTAATGCCAGGCTGGAAATGGAACTGCTGGGCCAGCATTGCTGTGGTGTGGAGCTGTTTTGTGTTTGGGAGTGAAACTTGTTTGTCCCCTAAGCACTGCTGTGAGTGCTGTCAGGACAGGGCTTTCACACCTGGATGAGCAGCCAAGCAGGCCTGTGCACAAGTGGGACACAGGGGTCTGTCTGTCCTGGGATGGCAGCTGCAGGGAAGCTCTTTACTTCCTCACCCTGCACTCTTCTGGAAGAGGACAGCAAGAGCCTGGGGTAGGTGGCCAAGGGCCACCAGCTGCTGCTTGGCCATGGCTGATCTTGGGAGGCCTGTGCTTAAAATGACACCTGAAGGGAGCAGTGCCTTGAAAGTGCAGTGAGGAAGGGGAAAATCAGGGTCATAGAATGATTTGGGTTGGAAAGGACCTGAAAACTCATCCAGGTCCAAGCCCCTGCCATGGGCAGGGACACTTTCCACCAGACCAGGTTGTTCCAAGCCCTGTCCAACCTGGCCTTGGACACTTTGAGGGATGGAGCAGCCACATCTTTTCCGGGCACCCTGTGCCAGGGCCTCACCAGCCTCTGAGATGAGCTCTTGGCTGTTCTCCCATGAGCTTTCCTGGGGCGAGTGGCAGCTCCACCCTCAGCAGTGGCCATTTGGTGCCGTGCTGGAGCTGCTCTGTTAGTGAGGCAGCACTGGCACTGGTGCCCCATGCCCTGCTGCTCAGGAGGGCAGTGGCACGCTTGGTCCCCAGACGTGGTGGGGTGATGGCACGCCAGCCTCTGTGCTGGCAGGCAGGAAGAGCATTTCTGGGAAGCCTGTGACCCACAGGGCTCTCACTGACCTTGGGGTGGGTTTGACAGGAAATGTTGTGGAGAGCCCTGGGAAAAAAAAAAAAAAAAGAAAAGCCCTCAGCCTGGGTCTGGCTCCGAGCCCGGACTCGGCCATGGAGCTGGATGACAAACACAGGTCCCCGACTCCCTGCAGCTGCAGATGGAGCCAGGACCTGTCCAGCTCCCAGCTAAACACCTCTGCTGCTGTGCACAGACTGGGAGAGTTCTGCAAGGGAGAGGCTTGGACCCAACGGGGAGCCCCACACCTCCCTGCCATGGCTCAGAAGCTGTGGGAAGTGAGGGGCTGGAGTCCCATGGCTGCTCCAAGACCCTGGCCCATGAACTGCTCCTGGAGCAGAAACAACAACTCCAGCAAATGCTTTCTTTTGCTAAGGAGCTGAGTGCTGAATGCAGACCGTACCAGTGATGCTTCCTGGGATTAAATTCCACCCTAATGGGCTTTCCTGATTTAGCTGCCACTTATTTTTGCCTGCCAGTGCATGAAGTGAGGCCCAGGCTGCGAGTCCACAGCAGCAAGAGACATCCCCCGGAAAGCCAGGCCAGGCTCCCTGCACATACTCTCCAGAGCCCTGGCTGGGGCTGGGTTGGGGTGCTCTGAGGGAGAGCAGAGCTGGCAGAGTGCATTTGGGGTGTTGGAAGGGTGAGCTGTGCGTGGGTGCTGTGGTTTGGATGTGTCAGGTGTGCACATGCACCTTTGTACACACACACACACACACACACACACGCACACACGCTCGGGCACACACTGCCACCCCACCGTGCCCATGCTCTGACAGGGACATCCCAACACCCCTCACCTGTGCTGGGCAGCAGCACACGCACCTGAACTAGGGGCTGAGGGCTGCTGACCAGCTGACCCCTCCTTATGGCTTCATCCCAGCCCTGGGCAGCAGCAGGAAGGCTCTGGGAAGTGGCTTTGTCCTCCTCGCGCTGTTATGGCTAAAGGGGAGTCACGTCTTGGCCTTTGGGTCAGGTGAGCCAAACTGACTCAGCTCCAGCTGGCTGAGGGGGGCTCAGGAGGACACCCCAGTCCTCACCAGCATCCCTGGGCTGGGGCTGGTCCTCCTCCCTCCAGCTGTGGGGGAAGGGAGCAGGCCATGGTCATGGCCTGGACACGAGCCAGGGACCCTGAGCACAAGCACTGGCTGTGGGGGGATGTGGTGGGGACCCGAGGGGGGGTTGTGCAACTGAGAGCACCCACAGCAGGGAAATTTGGGGGGGTGTGGGGATGGCTGAAGGTAGGTCAAGGCCAGGTTGGATTGACTTGAAGCAACCTGGTCTGTGGAAGGCGTCCCTGCCCGTGGCAGGGGGTTGAGATGAGGTCTTTAAGGTCCCTTTGAAACTGTTCTGGGGGCTGGCAGTGCCCGGGGTGCTGGGGAGGGCTGTGCCTGGCAGGGTGAGCCTGAGGGGCTCTTTGCAGACTCACCTGTTTTCTGCCACCAGGATCTGCTCCAGGAGTTTTCCTGCCTGGCACTTGGTCTCCAGCTCGGCGGTGTAGAGCAGGTTGAGCAGCAGGTCCAGGCCTCCCTCGAGGCGGATCACATCGCACAGCACCTTGGCCACGTCCCTGCCCACGGCGGGCATCCCCCAGGCCTCCTCCACCAGCCGGAACACCTCGGAGAGAGCCGCCCGCAGCCCCTCGGCGGTGGCCGCCTGCGTGGCGTGGGCGATGGCCCGGCGGAGCACGGGCAGGACCCGCTCCAGCGCCTCCCGCACCTCCGTGCCCACCCCGGGGGAGACCCCGCCGTGCTCCCGGGCGCTGCCCCCGCCCGCCCAGCCGCCCGCCCGGCTCACAAACTCGGGCACGGCCAGCCGCTCCGCGCTCGCCATGGCCAGGGACCGGCCCAGGGTGTGCAGCGACAGGAGCAGGGCGAGCATCGGCGGCTGCTACCGCGGCATCCCGCACCGCAGCGCCCGCGGGCACCCCCCGCTCCTGCGGGGACGCGGGTGGGCGGCTGGGGGGCACGGGAGGGGCGATGCGTCCCGCTCCCCGCTCTGCCCTGCCGGGATGCGGATCTGAAAGCGGAGCGGGATCCGCCTTCCCCGAGCCGGGCTCAGCATCCCGGTCCTCGGGGCTGATGTCACCGGGCGCAGGCGCCGCCTCTCCGAGGAGGGGCTCGGTCCCGGCGGCTGCAGCCCCCTCCCGCTGCAGATGCCCCCAGAGCCCTCCTGCCACCAGCCCCGGAAGGATTTAACAGAAGCGTGGATGTGGCACTTGGGGACATGGTTCAGTGGTGGGCTTGGCAGTGCCGGGATAACGGCTGGAGTCGGTCTTAGAGGGCTTTTCCAACCTAAATTTTGTGTTTCTGTGATTGTGGCCTTTCAGTGCTCAAATAGAGCTCATTAAAAAAAGAGGAAGTGACTTTTTACACGAATAGATACCGATAAGACAAGGGAGAGCCGTTTTAAAATAAAATATGAGAGATTAAGATTAGATACTAGGATAAAATTTTTACTTGTGAAGTACTTGTTCAGGGAAGCTGTGGATGTCCCGACCCTGAAAGTGTCCAAGGCCAGGTTAATGAGGCTTGGAGCAACCTGAGATAGTGGAACGTGACAGGGTTTGGAACTAGACAATTTTTCATTTTCAACCCAAACCATTCTATTTCTAGCCCTCCCTGTCCAGCCTGAGCTGGGGCTTGTCCTGCTGTCCCCATGGCCCACATCCCCCATTGTGCCCGAGGGGCTGCTGCGGTGTCACCTCCATGGCAGGCAGCGACCCCCACGCTGATTTTGTGACCAGCGAGGGGGCACAGGGTGGAGGTAAAGGGCACCAGGCACCGTGGTGGTCACGGTGAGGCCGTGACCACCCTGGCACAGTGTTCTGAACCCGTTTGCTATCAGCAGGGGGCCAATACCCATTGCTTGGTGGAAATTCAGAGCAGCTCTTCTGGGTGGGCTCGGGATTTGCATGATAAAAGAAAGAGCAGAGGCAGCCTGGGCGTCTTTTGTTTTCTTTTTTCCAGGCCAGACGTGCTCAGGGCAGAAATGCTTAAATGCTTTAGGCACTTCTCGGATGTGCTGGGAGGAGCAGCTTAAATCCTTGACTCCAAAACCAGGTTGTTGCCAGGTCAGCCTGAGACTTAAATTCGAGTTGATGTTTGGATGTGACAGAGTCGCTCTTAATCCTCTCTGAATCCACTACGAAGGGACAGACAGAGGAAAGGGACATCATCCCACAAGGAAGGACGGCGAACAAGGCACCCCGAGCAGCGCAAAACTGCGGGAGAAGCTCGGCACAGAACCAGTAAGGAATTTCCTGGTAAATTATTATTTAACCATAAGGGCTGTTGCAGTGTAGAGCAGCAGAGGGTTTGCTGCCCGGGGGCAGCAGAATTCAAACCATTCCCTTAGGCTTGTCCTGACTAGCCCAGAGAACTGAGCTTTGTTTTGCTTTTAGTTTTGCTTTGCTTTGCTTTTTGGGAGAGATTTCAGACCCAGCAGCCTGGGCTCTGGAACTGCAGCGGTTCCCAGCCTTGTCCTGGGGGATCAGCCCCATTTCCCGAGTTCTCCTCACTGGATCTGCTCAGCCCTTGGCTGCAGGAGCTCCCCGGGGCCCCTTTATCCAACCAACCCCTCTCCTGGGATCTGCTCCTGGCAGGAAAGGGCTCGCTGAGCCTTCATGGGTCTGTGGCTGGTGGTTGGGAGCCTGGAGCAGCAGGAGGGAGCTTTGTCTTAGCTGATCAGCCAAAGCAGCTCAGACAATGCCCAGCCCTTCTCCCCCAGAGCTTCCTGCAAGCCTGAACCCTCGCAGGGCTGTTGTCCCACAGGACTGGTTCAACAGGGATGGGATGAAGCCGTTGTGAAGCATCGGGCTGGTGCTGGCACTTGGGGACAATGTCAGCCTCATAGCTGAGGCCAGGGGACAAGGAGTGGGGTGAGGGCTGCAGAAGTTCTGCCCCAAAAGCCGATGTCTGGTAGCTGCCCTCAGCTCCTCAGGGCTTCCAGGTGGAAATGCCTGTCTCAAAACCAAATAAAGCTCTTTCCAGCAAGATGCCAGGAGCAGATGATGCCAGGAGCTGCCTGTGTCTCAGCTGGCAAAGACCCCTGGAGAAGTGGACACCCTGCTCCGGTTTCTCTCACCCCAAATCTTGCATCACTTAAGGCCCAAAGCTGCACCACTCCTGCTAAGGGCTGGGACGGATCCCTTGGAGCTCCTGTCCCAGCAGAGGCAGAAGAAGAGGACTGCTGCAGCCTCGTGTGCATTTGCTCCTTGCCCCGATTAAATAAACGTCCCAGAGTTATCAGGAGCTGCCAAAAGAGCTGAGTCGACATTAATTAGTAACTGAAAGATTGGCTGGAAGGGGAATGACGGGAGCAAAATACACAGGCTTTTGTTTGCCCTTCTGCAGTGAAAGTGCTGAGGGCTCCTGCCCCCGGCCGCTCACCTCTGACCTCTGGTCCCCAGCACAGAGGTGGCACCTGCCCCATCCCGAGCCACCCTGCCTTGGGACTCCCCAGGTCTGTTCCCAGCCTTGACATTGAGAAAGCTGAAATCCCAAGAATAAGCCCTCCAAAATGGTGATATTTTGGGCAAGCATAAGTCCGGGGCTTTTCCCTTTGTCTTCTGAGCATTGCTCCTCCATCCGATCTCATTTGGGTTTTCATCTTTGCCAAGACCAGGCTGGGAAGCAGCTGGTTGCTTTTACACCATTAGGTATGTTATGAAATGAGTGTGGCAGGACCTCAAAATGGTTCCTGACTGTCCTTCCGCTGTCCCTCCCCAGTCTCTGAACAGTGCCCAACCTGCACCGGGGCTGGGGAGGAGCTGCTTACACTCGTGGCAGCCCTGTCCCCCTGCAGATGCACCCAGCTCAGTGTGGGTGGGAGATCATCTCTGCCCCTTTCCCCTGTTCCGACCTTGGGCTGTTTGCTTTCTCCCGCCGGGGCAGGCTGAGCAAACACTGGATGCTGGGGCTGTGCTGTGCTCCAGCCCGCACAGTCGCAGGAGGGCTGCGCTCCCGGACGCCCAGGATGAGGCTGCTCTTCCCTGCCCTCGTGCTGGCCCTGCTCGCCACCACCCGTGCTGCAGAAGGTGAGATTTAGCCAGCCAACCCCTCACCAGGTGCTTTGGGGATGGAGAAAGAGTGATTCCTGGGCTGATGGAGGGGCTGGACAGACCGGGCAGGGTGGGAACGGAGCGGACGGTGGCCATGGCCACACTGGCTGTGCCCTGCAGGATGGGGAGAAAGCAAGTGGGCGGCACATGGGGGTCAATGGTGCCTTGGCAAATCCCTGCCCATCCACAGCTGGGCTGCCAGCACGGAACTGGGAGCATGGCACAGCCCAGTCCGTGGCTCCCATCCCAGCAGGACCTCAGTGGGAGCAGGGCAAGGAGCTGCTGTAGCCCCTGGTGATGGAGTTGACCATGAAGGGGTGGGGTACCCCCACCCAGGACATCCCCAAGTTTGTTTTCCCCCGTGGGGCTGGGCTGGGAGGGGAGGCATGGGCCCCACGGCCCCACTCCATATTACCCCTCCTGAGCTGTGGGGTGGCTTTTGCAGACTCCTGCGAGGGCCGCTGTGAAGAAGGCTTCAATGCAGGCCACAAGTGCCAGTGTGACACCCTCTGTGTGTACTACCAGAGTTGCTGCAGCGACTACTCCACCGTCTGCAAAGCCAAAGGTACTGTCCCCATGGCCACCCTCCTGGCCAGGGCACGGGGGGAATGGGGTGGCTGTGGGTGCTCCACACCGTGGGGTCTGTGCTAGGTCAGCTCTGCACCCACCTGTGTCTGCAGGGTGAAGTCAGCACCAGGATTTGCTGCAGCACAGGGGGTTTTGGAAGCCGGGTCATTGCCATCTGCAGTGTGGGATCTGTGCTAATTGGATAGATTGGTTAGTAGGAAAAATGCCTTCTCTTCAGGCTTTGGAATAGGCTGCCCAGGTGGCGTCACCATCCGTGGAAGTGTTCTAAAAAAAGTGTACTTGTGGCACTTGGGAACATGGCTGGCAGTGCTGGGTTAGATTGGACTTGATGATCTTAGAGGTCTTTTTCAACCTTAATGACTCCATGATTCTATAAATCTCGATTGCCTGGGAGGGAGCATCTCCTGCACCCAGACCCAGTGGGAACCAACCTGCCCCTCCTGCAGTGACCCGGGGAGATGTCTTTGCCTTGCCGGAGGACGACTACCTGGACTACAACCTCACTGTCGACTTTGTCACGGAGGAGGTGCCCACAGCAGACCCCACAGAGCTGCCCACAGCAGACCCCACAGAGCTGCCCACAGCCCCAGTGATGGTGGAGACCACGCCAGAGAGCAAGCCAAACCCCGAGGAGACACTGCCAGAGGTGCCCAGCACCACCCCAGAAGTGTCTGAGGAGCCTGAGGAGCTGTGCAGCGGGAAACCTTTTGATGCCTTCACCGACCTGAAGAACGGTTCTCTTTACGCTTTCCGAGGTACTCTGGGGACCTTCCCCAGGCACGTGGGACACGTGGGACATGCTGCCACGCTGTCACCCTGTGCTGGTGTCTGCAGTCCCTGCTGCTGCCCCTACGTCTCCTCTCTCCCCAGGGAAGTACTTCTATGAGCTGGACAAGACCAGTGTGAGGCCTGGCTACCCCAAACTCATCAGTGACGTCTGGGGCATCGAGGGCCCCATCGATGCAGCCTTCACACGCATCAACTGCCAGGGCAAGACTTACCTCTTCAAGGTGGGCTGCAGGGCTGGGGGTACTCCCAGGGTGGCCAGCACAGCACCTCAACCCACCCTATATCCCCTTCTGGCACCTCCCATACACCCATGCACGCAGTGGTTGCCAGAGACCCCAAATCCCTGTGGTTGTTCTGGGACCCCAGGCAACCAGAGCCCTGTGATGGGGCTCCCCAGCATCCACTCCCTCCTCCTGGCAGTGAGGGGGGCAACATCATGGCTGGGGGATGTTGCACCTGTAACCCCTCTCTGTCCCCCACCCCCCAGGGCACCCAGTACTGGCGCTTTGATGACGGAGCCCTGGACCCTGGGTACCCACGGGACATCTCCGAGGGCTTTGAGGGCATCCCCGACAACGTGGATGCAGCGTTCGCCCTCCCCGCCCACAGCTACCACGGCAATGAGAGAGTCTATTTCTTCAAGGGTAAGGGGGCAGCCCCTGCTCCTGACAGGGCCTGGCACCACTGGGCACAGGCTAGACACCCCTCCAGTGCTTGTCCCCCACTAACGCCCTGCTCGTCCTCTCCTAGACAAGTACTACTGGTCCTACGACTTTGCCCAGCAGCCCACGCAGGCCGACTGTGAGAAGTCCTCCCCCTCCACGGTGTTCAAGCACTACGCCTTCATGAACCGGGACAGCTGGGAGGATGTTTTCCAGCTCCTCTTTGGCGGCAGGATGCGTAAGGGCTGGGCCAGCCCCGGGGGGAAGGGCTGGTGGGTCCCAGCAGTGGGCACTGACAGGACACAAGGCATGCAGACACCCAGGGAGGAGGGAGTGATGCCTGGAAGCAAGGTGGGGGCAGGATGAGCCATCACATCCTGCCCAGGCCATGCACAGGAACCCCCTAGGCCATAGCTGCACCTCCCACAGCATCCCAAATCCCCATCACCAGCCACCTCACACCACGGTGTCACTGCTGGGGACTGTTTATTATCACCGGAGCTGGAGATGCCACAGGAAAACCCCAGCCCTGGGCAGGGGGAATGAAAGAGAGGAGGAGAAGGGGGCTCAGCAGCACACAGCTGATCCCAGCCAAGGGGGTGGGGGACCACTCATGGCTCAGCCTGGCCTGTGTCACTGTCACACATCCCATCCAGGCTGGGATCCTTCGGATCATTCCTCTGGGTCTCGGAGCAGGTGCTGGGTGCTGTCTGTGGGGGTGGGCTCAGCTCACCCCACACGCTGCTGCCCCGCTCACTCGCCCTCTGCTCCTTTTCCAGCCGGGGCGAACGGCCCGTGGTACATCAGCCGGGACTGGCGGGGCGTGCCCAGCCGGCTGGACGCTGCCATGGCCGGCCGCATCTACGTGGCCTCCCAGCAGCCCCGGAGGAGGAAGTCTCGCCGTCAGCGCAAGAGGTACAACCACCACCGGTCGCTGAATTTGGGATTCTGGAGCTGGCTGCAAAATGACCCCGACTCAGCAGGTGTTGAAAGCGATGGGCTGTCGGGCTCCACGTGTGAGATGCTCCAGAGTGTTTACTTCTTTGTCGGAGGTGAGTCTGGTCTGGCAGGATCCAGGAGCGATGCAGGACCAGGGCTGCCGGGGCATGGGGAGGGCTCCTCTCTCTCTCTGCAATGGCTCCGGGGTGCAGAGGGAAGGTGCTGGCAGTGAGGGCTGGCAGCTCCCCAGAGCTGGGGACAGTCCTGACGGCCATGTCCCCTTCCCCAGACAAGTACTACCGCGTCAACCTGCGCACCAAGCGCGTGGACCTGGTGCGGCCGCGCTACCCCCGCTCCATCGCCCAGTACTGGCTGGACTGCCCCCAGCCCGGGGAGGAGAGCACCTGATGGGATCTCTGGAGCCACCAGCAGCACAGCCCCAGCTAGACAGAAATAAACTGTGAGAGCCATGCAGGCTGGAGAGCTCTGTCTGTCCATCCATCCATCCAACTGTCTGTGCCATGGTTTGTGCAGTCCTTGCAGTCCAAGGTCCCATGTCCCCGAGGGCTGTGCTTGTCCCCCCAGTCTGTGCCAGATCCCTGATGCTGGCCCCATCCATGCTGTGCCTGTGGCAGCTCAGATCTGCTCTGCCAGCCAGTCCAGTGCCTCTTCCCACTGGAGGAGAGGGACGGTGCCGGCAGCTGCCAGCAGGGAGCGGCGGGGTCAGGTCTCCATCTCCCCAGGATCAGTGCACAGCCCCCCACAGTGCACGTGTGAGTGGCTGTGCAGGGATGGGTGCCCATCCAAGGCCCTGCCTGGTCTCCCAGCACTGCCCCGCTCACCTCTGGGCTCTGGCAGCCCTGGCCACGGCGGTGCTGAGGGGATGACCCTTCCCTCAGAGCTGGGGACGTGCTCAGGGCCTGGCAGCTCCCGGTGCAGCGGGTGCTGCTGAGACAAGCTCCTGCTCCTGCCACGACTCCTGCCATGAGGACACATGAACAAACCCTCACCTACTGACCCACCACCCCCTGAAACTCCAGGGAACTCCTGAGCTGCAGCTGATGCCCAAGGAGTGGCTCTCACCACTTCTTCTGGTGCAGTTGGGGGTGCCCGTGGGGGTGATGGGAGCCAGGCAGAGCCGTGTCCTCCTGTCCAGGTGGCAGAAGACCAGCACTTCCCTCAGGGGGCACTGGCTGTGGCACGGCGGGCACTGGCAGCACCTGGGGGTGAGCAGAGCGGTCAAGGTGGCTGTGCCACCCCTGTGCCATCCCCTCCAAAGAGACCCCTGGGGCTGCACCTGGAGCATGGTGGCATCAGCTGGCCCAGGGCAGCACTGTGGGCACCCTGGGCAGCTGGGGTGGCTGGAGGCAGGAGGGAGCTTCTGCAAGAGAGGACAGCAGTGGGTGGGTGGTCTGTGGGTGCTCAGCCTGCCGTGGGCAGGATGACTGCAGACCCCAGGGCCCCACTCTCACCGGGAGCCGGGGGACAGAGCTGGGTGTGGTGTCGGGCCGCCGGTGCCTCGCCGAGTGCCTGTGGGGGACGTGCAGGGTGCGGGCACTCTGGAGCAGGGGCTGGCTGTCACAGGAGCTGCGCGTGGCTCTGTGGGATGGCCCAGCTGGGATGTCACCACTGAGGTGTGGGGACAGACGGGGCTGCCTGGGGAGCAGTGAGGAAGCCCAGCAGGGCATTGGCAGCCTCCAGAGAGCCCTGCCCAGCCCCACGGAGTCACTGAGGGAGGCTGGTTGGTGCAGGGTGCTGCCCAGGCAGGGGCTCTGGCTGCCTTGATCCCCTATTCAGGGGTCCCACACAAGTCTCCCATACCTCATCTGCTCGTTCTCCACCACGAAGTCCCGCAGGAGACCGTAGAGGCTGGGCCAGGCTGGGGTTCCCTCTGGTGGGAGCTGCCCTGCAGAGCTGTCTCCAGAGCCCGCCCATGCTTTTGGAGAGTTCCCTGCGACCTCCGTGCTCCTCACTGGCACTCTGGGCAGGCACAGCTGCTGGCGCAGGGAGAGGTTTTCCAGCTGCAGGGCATGGATTTCTCGCTCCAAGGTTTGCAGCAGCTTCTCCCGGGACACCTGGGAGCGGTGGGTGGATAAAGGGGTGGGTCAGGGGGGTCCCAGCAGCGGGGCAGAGGAGCTCAGAGGGGTTCTCTGTCTGCAATACCCTGTTGGCCAGGGGTCTGGTGGTGACCTTCCGGGCACGGCTGGCGTAGTGCAGCGTGCTCAGAGTCTCTGAGAGGCAGCGTGAGGATGGGGAGATGCAGGCGACCTGCCAACGAGGAAGAGATGCAGGCAAACTGTCATCCAGAGGGTCACCATCCTTTTCCAGCCTTCCCCTCCAGGGGTGAGACCCTTGCCCAGGCTCCTCTGTGGTTTTACCATCAGGGTGATGCCCGAGCCGCCCAGCGAGCGAGCCAGCAGCCGGGTGAGCTTGCTGTCCCGGTAGGGGATGTGCGTTCGCTTCCCTCGGGGTTTGGCCAACAGGGAGATGCAGTGTCCTGCCCGAGGATGAGCCACAGAGGATGTGACAAGGCTCTGGTGGGGGCCAGCTCCCAGGGCGGGTTCCCCAGCCCTTACCCAGTGCCAGGAGGCTGCGGTTGATGCTGTTGGCCTCCACGGAGAGCTCCCCGCTGGAGCCGGTCTCCTTCACCCGCTCGCTGCCAGCCAGGTCCACGAAGCACAGCGTGCCCTGCTTGCTGGGGCAGGCGCTGGCCTGGAGAACCACGTTGGGGGGGTGATGCTTTGGCCCCCATCACCCTTTCCCCATGGCCCACAGCACTGTCCCGACTCGTGGATCTTGGATAGGATTCCCGGCTGCTCACTCCAGCCCCACCCATGTATCCTTGAGGAGACCATGACCCCCCCACCGTGGGGGTGTTCGCACCCCGCGCTGAGCCCGGAGCCCCCCAGCCCTGCCCAGGAGCAGGATGCGCGCTCACGGCTCGGCTGCGGACGTGGACGGTCAGAAGGGCGTGGCTGCGGCTCGAGTGCCTGTTGAGGGCATGTGCCGAGGTCCGGCGCCTCTGGGATCCTGCCGGGTGAGGAATTGATTGCATCACACCTCACATCCCTGCCCCAACCCCAGAGCATCCACTGCCCAGCACCCCCTGCCAGACCAGAGCTGCCTTGGCTCTGCAGCTGTACGGGGAGCTGCTCCTCTTGGCTGCCATCAGAGCGCCACCAGCCCTGGGACGGTCTGCGGGGGGCTGAATCCCCCCCATACCGGGTCTAGCACGCCCTGAACATGTCCCAGCCCTGTAGTTCAGCACCTTGCAGGAGCAGGCTGACGATGGCCTCCAGGCTCTCGAATTCCACACTGAGCTGGTTCTCCACGTAGAAGCCGCGGGTTTTGCTCCAGCGCAGGGGCAGGGCACACGGCGGTCCCGGGCTCAGCAGGTCCCGGACCTGGGATAAGGCAGGGGGAAGGCACCGGGGGAGCGGGGTACGGGGTGCCAGCAGGGCCGGAGTGGGCGGCTGGGCAGCCACTTACCTGTTCGTTGTAGATCTCCAGGTAGGAAGCGCTGAGAGCCAGGTCAGAGCCACGGCTCCGGCTCTGCTCCAGGAGGCAGGTGAAGGACCTCTGCATCAGCCCCAGCAGGGCCGGGGACGCCGGCTGGGTCTCGCTCTGCAGAGGTGCCAGGATGGTGAGCATCGCGCACCCGCCTGCACCACGACCAGGTGGGAAGAGCTGATCCCACAACCGGGATCAGGTGAGATGGTCAGCGTTGTACCTGGGCGAGGGGCCCCATCAGGGTGTAGGTCTTCCCCGAGCCGGTCTGCCCGAAGGCAAAGACAGTGCAGGAGAAGCTGTGGAAGATGCAGAGCGTCAGGCACGGCCGCAGGCGGTGGCACAGCGATGCCACCTCCCGACACAGCCCGGGCAGTGCAATCGCGCCGGAAAGGCCCGGCGTGGGGTGGACGGAGGGTTGGGGTCTGCGGGGGGCTCTCCGGGGCTCACCCGTCTATGGCCAGCTCCACCAGCTGCCTCATCCCGCTGCCTTCGAACACAGCCTCCTGCGAGGCGCCGGCGTCGAACACGGCGCTGAAGCCAAAGGTGGCATCGTGCCTGGCCGCGCTTACCTGGCCGTGGGGACAGCGGTGGCTCAGGGGGTGCCGCAGCCCTCTCCAAGCCCGACACCCCGGCGGGGAGGTGGCACTTACATGGACGGCGCCGTCACCGAGGCTGTGCACAACTTGCTGGTCACCTCGCCGCGTCTCCGTGCAGGTCAGTGGCCGGACTCTAAGGGTGGGGTGTGGACGGGGACACAGAGGTGTTGCTGCACGGGGACCCTGGGGAGCCCTGCTGTGACCTCGGCCCGGGCAGGGAGGTTCCTACCACGTCCCTGAGCCCTTTCGTCTCCCCTTACCTTAGCACCACTCTCAGACGCGTCTCTCTGCCCTCCACGGCCCCCTCCCGCTCCTCTCCAGGACTCCTTTGGGGAACAGAGGGCAGCAGGGTGGTGGGTGCCCCCCAGCTGGGGGGTTCTGCCCGCGGGCACCTCGGGGGCTGGGGTAGAGGGACCCCCGGTCATGCTGTGCTCGCACCGTCCTCCCACCTCCACTGTGCCCTGAGGCCTGGCAGGGCACAGAGCTCACTGTCCCCGCCATGTCGCCGCAGAAGGACGGTCCTGTCCCCCCCCCCCCAGACTTTTTGGGATACCACCCCCCGCTGTATCAGTCAGGGCAGTCACTGCCCAAGTCCTGCTGCTCCAGGACGGTGTGGCCTCCGTCTCCTCCGTCGCCGCGATAACTTACGGTCTCTCCTGGCCCCGTGGGAGCGTTCTGGGCCGGGGGTCCAGCGGGGGGTCCCCGCCCCGCTCCCCCTCTGGTTCCATGCGCCCCCCAGCACCCGGTGCTCGGGGTGCCCGCAGCGCCCGGCCGGTCCCGGCGAGAGCCACCCCCAGCCGGCCCCGGCTGCCCCGCACAACCGGTACCACCGCTCCGGTTAAACATTGACCGGTGCCAGCCCTGCGGGAGAGCGGCGGTCGCACGGCGGGGGGCGAGCGGGGGAGGGCGGGGAGCCGGGGAGGGAGCGCAAGGGGCGGGTGGCAGGTGGGTCCCCGAGCCCTGGCATCCTCACGGGTCCCACCGTGCCCCGACGGCGGCGCGGGGACACCTGTACGAGTAGCTGGTGGGGATACTGGTCCCCGGGGATGCTGGGGAGTCAGTCGGGGCTGTCGGGACTCTGCCATTGGGGGCGCGGAGCTGGGATCGGCCCCGGGAGCCCTTGGGAAGGGTTCGGGGGGGACAGCACCACCCGCTCGGGGCGGTCCCAGCCCGCCGGGGGGGACCTGGGGGGGATAAAAGCCGGGGCGGCGGCGGGCCCGGGGGAGCCGGGCAGGATGAGCGCGGCCCCGGGCACCTCCCGCGCTCCCCAGCCGCTGCTCCGCTTCCCCGACGGGGCGGGCGGGCCGGGCGGCGGGCGGGCGGCGGGGGGGGGCGGCGCCCCGGGGCCTTGCCCCTGTCCCTGTCCCTGCCCGGGGGGGCCGCGGAAGCGGCGGCGGACCACGTTCAGCCGGGGGCAGCTGTCGGAGCTGGAGCGAGCCTTCGCCGCCGTGCCCTACCCGGACATCGCCACCCGGGAGCGCCTGGCCGAGCTCACCCAGCTGCCCGAGGCCAAGATCCAGGTGAGCACAGGCGGGACCCTCCCTTCCATCCCTTCCTCCTTCTCTCCCGGGGTACCCTCTCCTCCGCGGGGCCACCCTGTCGGGGCGCTGTCGGTGTCTCACAGTTCCCGTCGCCCGTCCCAGGTCTGGTTCCAGAACCGCCGCGCCCGCAGGATCCGTAGCGCTAAGCCAGAGCCGCCACCGCTACCGCCGCCGCCGCCGCCCGGGGAGCGGGGTCTCCCCGCGGCACCTCCCGACGGCAGCATCCCGTGCCCAGGCCCTGCCCTGCCGCCGCCGCGATCCCACAGCCCCGCTCGGGGCCTCCCCACCTCGCTGGGCTCCATCTCCGACCTCATCTACAGCGCGGCCATCACCAACCTGGGCGAGCCATAGCCGTGGCAAGGACCCCTGGCTTCTGGGGACCCTCCTGGCACCGCGGCCCCCCCGGATTAGCGCCACGATTTCATTAGGGTGCGGAATTACTGCCGGTCCCAAAGGCTCCGAGGATGTCATCCAATATCCTAAATGCCGGTGCGGCCACAGCAGGGGCAGCTCCCCATCAGCTCCCTAATACCGACTAATCTTTTGGAAAAAATACCTTAATCTGAGGCCGTATCCACGGATGATTGTGGCGCGGCCGCCCCTAATCCGCAGGCACGTTCGCAGGTGCCGGCAGATCTCCCTGGATCAGATATTAAACCGTGTTTCCAGGGGGGCTTAGCTGCCATCAGAGCATTAATCACTGTGTCTGGCCCTGGCAGAGCGCCCACCCGGCAGGTGTCTGGCGTGGGTGTCCCCTCCCTGCTGTGGGTGCACTGAGCTGGCTCTGCTCTCTGTCCCACGGCACCTGAGAAACCCCTGGGCTCAGTGTTGAGGGGTGCTCCCTCCCTACCTCCAGAATCTGCCCTTTGGCAGGGGGTTGGGAGCACCGTGCATCCCTCACTGTGCAGGCACAGGAAGGTTTGGACTGGAGATGGAGCAGGATGCAGAGGGAGAGGGAAGAGTCACATCTCAGCGGTGTCTTAGACACCACATCAATGTTTCTCATACCAACAGACACCTCCTGACACGCAGCAAGAAGGTTACAAACACACAGTGTTATTTATTCCCAGAATAAAAGGACAGGAATTTCCCAGAACAGGGATGACAGGAGCTGGTGCCCCTCTCCCTGCTGGAGTGGTTGGAGTCCACAGCCATTCCCTCTCCTGTTCTGCAGCTCTGGGATTTCCAACCCATGATTCATTTCAGGAGCAGGAAGCAAAGGACGAGCCTGAGGAGTGCAGCAGTCTTCCCACAGCAGGAACAGGTAGAGACAGGACAAGATCTGTCCCAAATTAGCAGCTCCTGGGGAGGACAAAATCCTCCAGCACGAAGCCTGCAGTTCACGGTCACAGTTTCCCAAGGTCCCCTTCGAGGGTCCGCACCATCACGTACAACTCGGCCAAGCCCACCACCGAGGCCACAATGACAGCTGACAGGACACGCTGGGGACACAAGAGAGAGAGGGGTGACCCTGGGTGTCCGGCCTGGCCAGCACAGAGGGGCTGCCAGGGGCTGGGCTCGCTCACCGCCGCTGTCTCTGCGAACACGTACTGGCTGCCCAGGTAGGTGCAGGCAAAGGCGGCCACCACGGTGACAATGAAGTTGAAGATGGTGATGACGACGGCTTTCACGGAGCGAACTGGGGACAGGGGGGTGAAGGAGCTCATTTTAGCTAGGGCTGGAGACAAGGTGTAATCATGCACAGCTGCCTCAGCTGGGAGATGTAATCCTGCAGGAGTCACACGCTTGGTGCCTCCAGAAATATTGGCAAGAATGACCAAGAGGCTCCTTTATTCAAGGAACACTTCAGTGCATGAAAACCTTCTGGTGAGACATTCCGAGAGGGAAGGGCTGTCACCAGCTGGAGATGGAACAGTTCCCATGCCTGACCTGCCACATGTCAACAGGACAGGGAGCCACTCACCTTGCCTCCCAAATTCAGCCAATGGCCCGTTCATCTCCTGAAAGAAGGGATTGAAACAGCTTGTGATCACCTGTATTTTCATGTTAATAGTAATGTTATTACTGTGTATGCAGAATAAAAACAATGCCAACGCCCTGTCCTGTCTCCAAGACTCTGAGGTTTTGGGTGGGTGGCTGTGGGGGAGCAGCAGTTTCACAGCACACAGGTTCCTCTGAGATTTTGCACAAGCTCTGCTAAACCCACCCTGGATTATAGATCACAGCATGGTCTGGCCTGGAAGGGCACCTTAAAGACCATTCTAGCCCCTGCCATGAGCAGGGACACCTTTCACTAAACCAGGTCAAACCTTGGCAGAGAGCAAAGCAGATCTTCCCATGAGAGTTAATGTGTACCTGGATGCCAGGTACAGTGTGGAAGGGCAGAATGGGACCCCAAGGAATGCCAGCAGGAAGGGATGCTGACTTGTCTGAACAGTCACCCTGCCAGAAGATCTCAGTTCTCTCAGGAAGGAATGAGTGCCCACATATGATCTTGTATTTTCAGCTTTTACCTTGACATGAATGAGGCAATTTTAAAACTATGACGAAAATTTAACCAGCACAGATGTTCCCAGTCAAACATTTACAGCATGTGCTCAGTCTCCCAGAACAGAACCTGAGATCTCTGGCGCTGTAAGCAGTTCCCAAAAGTCAGTATGTCTAATTCACCACCCCGTTAACCCTGTCCTACCTCTGTCCCCAGCACCAGATCTGTTGTTCCCGGTGTGTTTACAGTGTGCTCTCCTCCAGTGCCTGCCACATTCGCCCTGCACTGCGCTCACTCTAAGGGGGAAAATCTCCTTTGCTCTCAGGTGTTTGAGGGATGAATCCTGGCAGCAGGCACTGCAGCAGCCCCTCACCTGGCCGGTGATGTTGCGGGTCATCCGCTTGTACTCCTCGTGTGCCAGCTTGGCCTTGATCCGCTCCAGCCGGGCCACCAGCTCGGGGTTCTGGGGGAGGCACAGACCCACCGTGAGGGCCGGGAGCCTCCGCCTCCTCCCGCGGCTCCCGGCCGGCCCTCACTTACCCGCGGCGGCACCGGCACCTCGGGCAGGTGGATCTCGCATCCTTCCAGCAGCTCGTGTAGGTGCAGCGGAGACCCTGCGGGCGGGGCACGGGGCGGTCACGGCGCGATCACGGCGCGATCCGGGCGCCCCGGCGCAGCGCGGCCTACCTGCCTCCCGCAGCGCGGCGTGCAGCCCCCGCAGCAGGCTGAAAGGCACCAGCCCTCCTTCCTCCGCCAGCGCCGCCTCCAACTCATCCCTCAGCCCGGCGGGCAGCGCTGCCAACTCGCCGGCCCGCACCGCCCGCCGCAGCCGCGGCCCGGCCCGCACCGACGACGCCATGTTGGGCCCGGCCGGCGTTGCCGGGGCGACCGGGAGGGGCGGTGAGGGGGAACCATAGAGACGGCGGGGCGGGGCGGAGCGGCGCGGGCCGCGGGCGGGGCGGCGCGGCGCGGGGCACTGTGGGCCGCGGGCGGTGGGATGTCGGGCGGCGCGGCGCGGCGGTACGTGGCGGCGGCGCTGGGCCGGGCCCGGGCCCGCGGGCCGCCCCCGCTCTGGGAGCCGCCCCCCGCCCGCCACCTGCGGGCTCTGGGCACCGGGGGGGCAGCGGCGCTGTCGCCGCCGCCGCCGCTGCTGCTGCCGCCCAGGCGGCACCTCTCGTCGCGGTGAGGCCTGTGAGGGGTTGGGTGAGGGCAGGGGAGTTGGGGTGTGGGCTGGGGTCTGTTGGGTCGCTGGGGGAAGCCTGTGGAAGAGCTGGGGGGCTGTCAGGGTGCAGACATGGGAGAGGGGGGGATTTGGCTAAAGGAACAGCTGGGGGAGGGTGTCCAGGGCAGTGGGGAGAGGGGACACTGGCAAAAGGCGGAGGGCAGGGGAAGGACTGGGCTGTACAGTGCATAGTGGGGCTCTTGTGCGGGACCCGAGGGACACCCAAGGTGGGCAGCAGTGTCCCCCTGGCCTCGGGGCTGCTTCAGCCCCTGCAAACCCTCCAAGCCGCCTCTCTGCTCGCAGGAACCGTCCCGAGGGCAAAGTGCTGGAGACCGTGGGGGTGTTTGAGGCCCCGAAGCAGCACGGGAAATACGAGACAGGCCAGGTAAGGGGTTCTGGGGGGCACAGCTGACCCTGCAGCCTCGTGCCACAGGGATTGGGCAGCCGAGGGATTTCCTGTAAGGAAAAGTCAGCAGCAGAATGCCAGGAGTTTCACAGCTCGGTGCTCCTTGTCTGTGCTGTGTCTGCAGTTTGTCAGTCATCTGACAATAGCAGCTTGATAAAAATCTGCAGCACGACACAACTGTTGTACAATGGCATTTGCTCCACTGTCTTCCTTTGGGGTTTTCTCCCTCAAGGATCCAAAGAGATAATCAGTGAATTTGAGAAATAAGAGCTAAACTTGTCATTCCTGTCCTTAAGACTCTCAGATCTGTTTGTCAGCAGTCTGTCCTTTCTGCTCTATTACTGCATTGCTGGTTTAGTCCTTCCCTTTTATGGGACAGAGATGACATGGGTTTCTTCTCCCATCCCAAACTGTTTCCCTCTTTCTGCTCTGGGTCATCACAGTGATGATTCTCCCTGTATCCCCATCCCACACATTAAACCTTTTGTGAATGTTTGTAGTTTTACCTCAGATAACAGATTTTAAAAATAATTCAGCTGCAATTATTTGTTCCTTCCAGCTCTTCCTTCACAGTGTGTTTGGCTATCGAGGAATAGTCCTGTTTCCCTGGCAAGCCAGGCTTTATGATCGGGATGTGGCTTCTCCTGTCACAGAAAAGTAAGGATTTGGGGATTTGCTCTGTTAGATTACCATTTTGTAGTGAGTTTCCTATTTGGGGTAAACAAGTGTTTTTTAAGGAGGAGCAATGGCATGGGCCTGTTTGCATGAGTGTAAACTAGGAGAGGTCATTAAAGAGGAGATCCTTCATTACTGAGTATTAATTAGAGACATGATGGAAGTATGAGAGATGAAAGTGTGTGTATGGAGGAAATAAAAATCAATTTAAAAAATATGCTCATGGCATTTTGTATTATACAAAAAGGACCCTTTTTGAGTTAGATCCAGGCTCCTGTGTCACCAGTTGGAGGCTGCTGCAGATTGCCAGCGAGTTGGATTTGTCAGCTTCCTCCTCAGCTTCATCCCACTAAGCCAAGTTCATCCTTCTTGACTTTCTATTCAGTTCTCTCCCCTCTTGCATCTGTGTTTCCCCTGGCCTGTGATGAATTGTGCTGGGAAGGAGTGAGGATCAGAGAGAAAATCAGAGGGCAGTAGGAATATCCACCCCAGAGAGGAGCCTACACTGAGCAGGAAAAATCTTTGAGCTGTTGTGCCTGTGCCAGACACCACTGCTGGTCGTCTCAGCTCGTCTGTCATTGTGTGGGTGGCTCGTGGGGCTCTGGTTTGGGTGCAACCAGATGATTACAGGCTGCAAAATGTGGCTTTAAAAAAAAATGATTGTTAATAAGTGCTTGGTCCTGGTAACAAGAATTTGCTGCCATCCTGGGCTTGAGCTCAGAGCTTTGCTTTTCTCTTTAGGAGCGAGAATGTGGCAGGCCATGGTTCCAAAGAGGTCAAGGGTAAAACACACACTTACTACCAGGTGTTAATAGATGCCCGGGATTGTCCACATATAGTAAGTAATGAGTAATCTTGGTATTGAAACTTGAGTATCTTCTCCTACATGAGTGGTTCAAAGGGACAGGCACTGAAGGAAAATTGCTTTGGTGGCTAACTGGATTGGTTAGGATTTTTGGATAAATGTGTTCTGCAAGGCATGTTTTCCCTGAGAGAGATCATCTGGAATGTCATACACCTGTTTTCTGGATCATGTTTCCCCTTTCCAACCTCCTTTCCTCTTCCTGGTTCTGTTCCCACACTGTTGCACACAGGTCATTAGGAATGTGGGCTGCAGCACTGAAAATGCTTCTCACTTGTTTGAGTGGGGAGTTAACCCAGAGGAATTAAATGGAGAGAAGTTCTGAGGTGAATTGGTTAAATGAAATAAACATTACTTGCTTTATAAACCACACTAACGAGCTGAAATATGACTGGAAGCTGTCCTGCAGCAATGCACACAGAAAGACATAAACCTCCCTGTTTCTCAGTCCCAGAGATCACAGACAGAGGCAGTGACGTTCCTGGCAAATCATGATGACAGCAGAGCCCTCTATGCCATCCCAGGTGAGTAAAATCCTCCCGCAGCCTCTGCTTGTTGTGAGGTGAGGTAGAAAAGGTATCAGTGGTCAACCCCTGAAGCAGCAATTCCTGCAGGACATTCTGTAGTGGATCTGTCCATAGCTTTGGGCCCTCAGTGATCAGACACAGCCATGTCTGATGTGAGCTTTTGAGACATAGATCCCATACCAAGTTGTATATGGGCTGTTCTACTTTGTTAGGACAGCTGGATTTATTCCTGTCCTGGGCATTTGCTGCCCAGAGTGCTTTTGGGGCAGTGCAGGCACTTTGCAGGGCAGTGTGTGTTTATCAGAGGAGTCACTCCATGAAAAATCTCACAGGAGAGCACTGCCAAGAGTTATTCCTGGCACATCTCCTCCATTCTTCATTGCAGTTGTGATACTAGCTTTGACTTCTGCTGCCAAAGTCCTTTTTTCTCACTAGTGTGATCAATTTTTCTGCCAGGAGACTTCTGAGCTGCTCTCTGCTGGGGAAGTTCCATAGGTTTGGGGGTTTCTTTTTCAGGTTTAGACTATGTAAGCCATGAAGACATCCTTCCCTACAGCTCCACTGATCAAGTGCCCATCCAGCATGAGCTCTTTGAGAGGTTCCTCATGTACGACCAAACAAAAGGTAAATTCTGGCTTCACAGGGAATTCTTCAGAGCCAGATGCTTGCAGTGCTCTATAAAAAATACCCAAACCCCATTATCCTGGATATGGTATAAAAATCATGTCGAGCTTGGGGTTTGTTACAGTCAAGCTGCCTTTGAATATTTTTTTTAACCGTGTGAAAGGAACTGTGTTGAGGGGAGAGCACTCCAGCTCCAGTGTTGCCTCTCACCTTTCCCTCCCCACAGTCCCACCTTTTGTAGCAAGGGACACTCTGTGTGCGTGGCAGGAGAAGAACCACCCCTGGCTGGAGCTCTCGGATGTGCACCGAGAAACCACGGAGAACATCCGTGTCACTGTTATCCCCTTCTACATGGGCATGAGGGTAAGTCTGTGCTGCTCTGCTAATTCTGCCATTTGTTTCACTGGCTTGTTTCTGTAAGACTGGTTTGCTGCCTGAAGGTACCTTCTGCTTACTGGAGAAGTGACATTTAACCACAGTTGCCATTTTGTTCTCATGGGTATAAACATGAAACTGTTTTGTCATGTATTTTTGGAGAACAGCTCCTGCATATTGGCTTTTGCTGGTTATCAGTAGGATGAGAAATAATCTGTAATGTTCAGTGCTAGCAAGATGTTTGGGAAGACTTTTGAATTGGTCCTGTTACAGCCAGTGAGGTGACACTGGGACCATCTGCTCTGTAACAACAGACACGTCTGTTATCCTGCCCAGTGATGGGCTGCGGTTCCCTGCCCGTTTCCTGCCTCTAGTTTGGCTAAAGCCTTCTGGATTTAGCTGATAACCATGTGCTCTTTATAGCACAGAACTTCACGTGGACCATCCAAAATAATGTGGCTCCAACAGACTCCTTCCTGAGTGGGAGAGCTGGGAGTTCCCTCAGCATGTTTGTGATTTCTGAGCACGGCTGCTGGGGAGCCTGAGCTGTGGCAGGTGCACGTTTTGGTGTGGATTTGCAGCTTTTGTGGAGTGCAGCTGATGTTTGTCAGAAAAACAGGTGCCTGAAGGCAAGGAAAGGGGTGTTTCTAGATGTGTAGAAAGAGTGTAATTAACATGGAGATGAACCCTGGGGGTTGTCACGAGATCCTTGCAAATCTCCCACCTCTGATTACTGTAGAGCAGAGCCAGTGCCGGGCTCTGCTGATGGAAGGCCTCAGAGAGCAGCTGTCTGTGCTCATGTGAGTTGTCTGCGTCACCCTGGCACGGAGTGAGAGCCCCTGTGCTGGTGCTGTGGTGACAGCTGAAGAGGTTTTTGGCACCACATGTCCAAGGGCAGCTGCTAAAGTCTTTTGTTTCTCTTGACAGGAAGCCCAGAATTCCCATGTCTACTGGGTAAGTGCCTTTTATATCACGAGCAGCTAAAGGGAAGGAGTTAATTTGCTGTGGCGTCACTGCAGTGTGAGAAGCTCTGAGGGAGAGTAGCCTTTGCCTGGCAACTGTTTCCCAGTGCCAGCTGTTGGTTATCAACTGGTTGCAGCTGATTGCAGCTCTTGATAAGAGTCTTTCTTCTGCCCAGTGGCGCTACTGTATCCGCCTGGAGAACCTGGACAGTGAGGTGGTGCAGCTCCGAGAACGGCACTGGAGGATATTCAGCTTGTCTGGCACCTTGGAAACGGTCCGGGGCCGTGGGGTTGTAGGAAGGGTAGGTACCAAGCAGCCTTTTTTTTTTTTGGGAAACACGGCCCTTTGCTGGAGTTCTCTCACTTGGTTGTGTGGATTTGCCAGTGAATTGCTGAGTGGGCACTTGAAATAGATGGAGTGGGAAGGTGGCAGTGAAAAAAGTCACGTGAGCTTTTCATCTGTTGTTTGTCTGCATGAACTGAAACTTCACACTGAGTATTAGAGGATGATCCTAAATGACTGGTGGTTGGAAAAGTGGAATAATAATGGGATTCTGGTGCTACTCACTGGACAAATTGTTTGCTGTGTAATTGGCAGAAGTGCTGGGGTATAGGTCCCTGTTTGTTTTGTTTTTCATGCTATATAAATTTCCTGTTGATGCCTATCTGTGGTAGAATTGCTGATGCCCAGTGGTCTTTTGTCTTCTCAGGAGCCAGTTTTGTCCAAAGAACAGCCAGCATTTCAGTACAGCAGCCACGTCTCCCTGCAGGCATCCAGTGGTCACATGTGGTAAGAAGCCCTTATTGCTGCAGCAGTGTTTTGGGTGTAGGACCCCCCAGCAGCGAGCTGGGGTACAGTTTGTAGCGTGGGGGTGTGGCTGGAAGCTGGGTGGAAGTGGACTGGACAGGGCATAGTTGGTAACTAAAATCTGATGAGTTCCTCTCTAGCTGTATCCTAGTTAGTGATAAGATAATCTGTTGGTTCTCTGCACTAGGAGGGGTTCCAGGATAATTTATCTTCCTGCTGTGGTAGACTGGATTTAAAGACATTAAGCAGTTGTTCCTTTTGTCCTTGGTGCAAGAGCCAAGGCCTTGTGCTGGTGATTCCCTCAGCAGCAGGGATGTGTGCTCTGGTATCTCCTTTCTTGAGAGAGGATTGGGCTTTAACTCCATCTCTGTGCACTTCTGTGTCAGGAACTGGTCATGCAGGAGTTTTCCCAGTTCAGACCAGGTAAGGACTTCAGTCTAGCTGGTGTTTAAGTTTCTTCTTCTGTAAGTGCAGGGAGGGAAGTGCCCAGCTGAGTTGTTCTTTTCCTGTGCCTTGGGGTTAAAGCAGTTTCCCTTTATTTGCCTTTTGGCTGGGTTAGCACATTTAATATCACCTCTGTGTGGACAAAGATTGCACAGCAAACTCTTGCCTTCTGTATGAGAGGTCCTTCTGCATTTTTTTAAGGAAATCTCCTTCAAAGCTTAAGTTGCCTTTGAGTTGGGAAAAGCAGGAGAGCAGCTCTTTGCATATAGGGTGTACCTTGTTTGCCATGTGAAGTATATTGAATTGCCTGAATGGATGCCCTGGAGAATAAAACCAGATGGTCTAGTAGTTTTTTCCCTCTCTGCATACATCCTGAAGACAAAGAGACAAAGGTTCTGCAGCTCAGAAGCTGCTCAGCTTGATTTCTGGTGTTCAATTGTGTCCTCTCTGTCATGAGAACATGTTAATTTATCTCCACAACCCTCTTGCCCATGTTGTGTTCTGCAGTACAGTCATCTGTAGTTCAGAGCAGTAAACAAATGGTGGTACCAGGACAGGCAGGTTCAGTTCTGAAATGCAAAGCTGAAGCTATTCCAAATTACATCTGTGATGGGATTTCTTAATGTCATAGACAACCTGTGGAGCTCCTGCCAAGAAACACAAATCTGAATTTACATGTAACCAGTCTGTAAAAATAGCTCAGATGGCTCTGTCTCCTGGGGAGTGGGAGTTGGGTAAACACCACTGCAGGTGCATGGAGGGTGCTTGGCTCCTGTGGGCTGCAATCATCACAGCTTTGTGGAGGAAATGTGTTAGGGATGTGCTGTAAAACTGCCCAGGAGTCCTCCATAAATGAGTTATCTTGGCAGCAGATGTGTGCAGCTGAGCCCATGTCCTTGCTGCTGGACCAGCCTTGCAGATGGACCAGTGGAAGAGCTCAGGTCTTACCTTTTTGCTGATGCTTCCTAGGTGTGTTTGTCCCTGGCCTCAGTGTGACCTCTGCCATTATTTTTGCAGGGGCACTTTTCGATTTGAGAGGCCTGATGGCTCCCACTTTGATGTCCGAATCCCACCCTTTTCCTTGGAAAGCAACAAAGATGAGAAGACCCCTCCCTCTGGCCTTCACTGGTAGATCAGAGTGCCCAGAGCCACGGAGGCCTGTGTGTGTTGTAGACCTTTGCCTCCCCTTTATGCTGCAGCCAAGAACACGGAGCTTTTAAACATTTTAAACCATTTTTGTTTTAACTGTTGTCTGCCAGGGAGGCTTTTTTTTTTTTTTTTTTTTTTTTTTTGGAACTTTACTACTGGCCCTTCTCTCAGGCTGCTTGTAAAACATAAGCTGTGTACCAGGTAACCCTTCCCTCTGTGGCACCTGCTGGGTTTTTGGGGCTGGGGGATGTAGATCTGTGCTGCTGCAGAAGACTGGCCCCCCTCAGCAGGCCTGGACCTTTTCCAATGTGTTGTGACTTCTCTGCAATGTGAGGTTTCTCTAATAAACTGGCCCTTCCAGTTGCAACCAGTCTTCCTTCCTAAGCCAAGGCCATGGCTTTGCATCCAGCCTGTCCCAGCTTGTTGCTCCCCCCGTGTGGAGGCAGCCCAGAGTTCTTGCTGCTTCAGAAGCAGCTGCTCCTCTTTTAGGGAACAGGAATGTGAGCTCAGCTTTCCTGCAGTGCAGCTGCTTTTTGGGATTCAGCTGGGGTTGGAGCAGCCTGTGAGCTCCACTCATGGCACAGCTTGTCTGGGCTTTGTGCTCTGATACAAAGCCTGCTCTTTTTGGTGCAGAGGGGACAAGGTGGGTGACGTATGGTGCTGTCACAGTGTCCTGTGTGTGCAGAGCACCAGGCTCTGTGTTGTGCTGGTACAGGAGAGCTGAGGGGAGCCCTCTCCCTGCCAGGCCTTTGCTTTGCTGCAGGGATTTGCATCTCAGCTGCTGGAGGTTATTCCCTGCTCACACTGTGGCTGCATCCATATCTCCTTGGTAGTTTCTGCTTTGGCAGGAATGCTTGTTTTCACCTGGAATGCTGTGAGGCAGTGCTTGGCTTTCTGCTCCTGCTTGCTCTGCTTGGCAGGTTGTGATTTTTTGGTGGCACGTTGTCTGGAGGGCCCTGCAGGACTGTGCAGGTCAGTGAAATCCCTGTAAGATGACAATGTATGGATGTGTGGGAAAGCCTGAGCAGCTCTGAGGATTGCAAAGATCATCAGCCCCCATGGTGTGGAACCCTTCTGGCTGCCTCTGGGTTTCCAGATTTCTGCAAGTCTGGAAGGCAGAAGTGCTTGGCTTTGTGGTAACCCTAGGAAGAGATTCCAGCCTTCCTCCTTTCCCTAATCTTGCTTAAATGACAAAGTATAACTCACGGGATGTTTTCCTTGATTTAGAGGTATCCTAGATTTTCCCTCTGCCCTGGAACCCCCTCTAAGCAGGCTGTTTGCCTTTGGCTCTGCAAGGCAGAGCTGAGGCAGTGCTGTGGGCACAGCCAGTGGATTCCTGTTTAGAGACACTCAATCACTGCAGTGCTCATCTGTCACCAGTCCCTTCAATTCTGTGTCTTCCTTCCTCTCAGGTAGTATGTGCTCATATTTAGAGTTTCAAAGGTTTAAACAGCCAGTCTGCTTTTAGGGGTAGAAAAGGATCCCTAAAAACCATTCACAGCTGACAACCCCACACTGCTGCTGTCATGCTGATTTCCTCTCAGGAGGAGGAGGTGGGAAGATGCCTCAAGTTCAGAGGCAGCAGGAACCTCTAGGAACCTGCTTTTCCCTTCCCATGCAGCTGCCCTGCCTCTCCCTCGGCTTGTTTCAGCTTTCCTGGCGATTGCAACACCCCCGTGAATGTTTAACCTAACTGCTCCACCCCTAAGGGATGGAGTGATCGCGGGGCAGGCTCTGCTGGGGTTTGGGGTGATGTCCCATCGGGGCTGAGGCTCTGCCTAGGAACGGGCATTCCTGCCTGGATAATGATTGGCAAGACCGAGGTCACCGCGGTAACAGACCGGGGCACGGGAGGAATGTTTCCACTCCAGCAGGCTTGGCCGTCCTGTCCTGGCGCCTGGGCGCGATGCCAGACGCTCGGCAGGGCCTTTCCCCATCTCCTTCATCCCTCCGGCCCCTTCCCGGAGCGCGGCCGAGCCCCGTCCCCCTCTCTGTGTAAATACCTGTACAAAGAACCAACCAATAAAGCGCTGAACGAACGGCTCTGCCTCCCGCCTCTCATTGCCCAGCGGCGCTACGGCCGCCAACGCCGCTGCTCTTCCCTCCCCGCCCCGGGGCTCTTTTCCCGGGGCTCGCCCCTGCCCTTTTTCCCGGGGCTCCTTTCCCGGGGCTCGCCCCTGCCCTTTTTCCCGGGTTCTTTTCCCGGGGCTCGCCCTTGCCCTTTTTCCCGGGGCTCTTTTCCCGGGGCTCCTTTCCCGGGGCCCCGTCCCGGTCCCGTCCCCTCCCTCTCGCTGCCCACGTGCGATCCCCGCCGCGCCGGAAGTGACGCGCGGCGGCCGCGCCGAGGCGGTGGCGGCGAGGCGGCAGCATGGTGATGGCGGCGGCGGGCGCGCACCGGCCCGGGCCGCTCAAGCAGCAGAACAAGGCGCACAAGGGCGGCAAGCACAGCGGCTCCTCGCAGCGCCGCGCTGGAGGTGAGGCGGGACGGGCTCCCCGCGGGTTCCTCGCCGCCCTAAGGCCAGCCTTACTGTTCTCTTTCCCGCCGCCCCAGGCCGCGTCCCCGTCAAGGCCCAGCCTCGCCGGCGGCTCCGCGACCTGAACAGGGTGGACCGGCGGCATCAGGCGCTGCAGCTCCGCCGGCAGCGCAAGGAGGCGGTGAGGCACCGGGGGAACCGGGCCGGTTGCTGCGGGGGAGCGGGAAGCGGGTCGGTTCCAGTCTCTGCCGGGGGGGGCTTGACCTGGGGCCGTGGGGCTCCGCATGCGGGCGATGCGGCACAACCGGTTTGGGGCTTTGCGGGGGAAACGAGCGGGTGCCAGGCCCGGTTCGGGTCAAGCGGAGCATTACCGGACCGGGTGCGTTCGCGCTGCGGCGTGGGGGAGTCTGGCGTGGGTCGGGGGCGGGAGGGGAGCCGCGCTGGCGCTCACACGCTGCCCTCGGGCCCGCAGGTGCTGGCGGAGAAGCGCAGCCTTGGCAGCAGGGACGGGCCCCCGCACCTCGTGGCTGTGGTGCTGCTGCACGGCAGGGCTGCAGCCCGGGACTCCCTGCGGCTGCTGCAGAGCCACGACTCGGCCGTTGTCCGTGCAGATGAGGGCGGAGCTGGTGGCTTTGCCCTGCTCTGCCCCCGGCTCAAGCAGCGCTGGCGCTTTGTCACGGCCCAGGCAGGTGAGGAGGCGCCGCTGTTGCTTTGGTTCTTGGTTCTGGTGCCTCTGGCAGCCCCACTAATGGAGGTGTTTCGGGTGCAGGGGATCTTCACGCTGTTTTAGACCTTGCCAAGGTTGCTGACTCCCTGCTGTTCATCCTGGACCCTGTGGATGGCTGGGACAGTGCAGGAGAACACTGCCTCTCCTGCCTCTTCGCACAGGGGCTCCCCAGTTATGGTGAGAAATGTTTTGGGTTTCTGGGGGTGCTGAATGGAGATTGAGTGGCACAGTAATTAAATTTCAGGGCTTTGTCACCTTCAGTGAAAAGAATTTTTTTTCTTATGTTGAGGTGGAAGTTCTTTCATTTCAGTTTACGGGCGTTGCTCTTTGTCCTGTTGGGCACCACTGAAACCAGTGGAACTCCCTTTGTACCTGTGGTGCAAATCTGGCCATTTGGGCTGCTGACATCCAAGTGTTTGGTAAAAAGAACACCAGAAGGTTTAGGATCTGGTCCAAGCTCTGTTCTCTGCTCGGCAGCTCTGGCTGTCCCGGGAGGCACTGACCTGCCCCCTAAGAAGAGGATAGACGCCAGGAAGAAACTCTCCAAATCCATTGAGAAGCGTTTCCCCGAGGCCAAGCTGTTCCCACTGAACACGGAGCAGGAATCCTCGCTGCTCCTGAGGCACCTCAGCTCCCAGAAGCAGAGGCACCTGGCTTTCCGGGACCGCCGCGCTCACCTGCTGGCCCGTGCTGCCGAGTTTGTGCCCAGCCAGGACAGCGACCTGCTCGGCACCCTGAAGGTGTCCGGCTTTGTCCGGGGACAGACCCTCAACGTGAACAGCCTGGTGCACATCGTGGGGCACGGGGACTTCCAGCTGAGCCAGGTGGATGCTCCCCCTGACCCGCTCTCTTTGAACCCACGGGTGGTTAAAGCACAGAAGAGGAGTCAGGACATGGAGGTTCAGGTGTGTGGGATGAGAGCTTTGCCAGTCCTCTTAGAACACAAGGTTTCTAAGCTTTCATTGGGAAAATACAGCTGGGGGTATGTGGGTGAGGAGAGGGGAAAGGGAGTTCTATCTGTGCTCTGCTGCTGGGCTGAGGTTTTGTGCCTGCAGAGCGTAATGAAAGTTATGTCACGACGTCGTGAAGGGAGTTTCACCTGAGACTGACTGCAAGCTTCAGTTAGGTGTGTTCAGGTCTAGGAACTCTGCTCTTCCCCTTCAGGACGACTCTGGAAATGGTGCTGTTGAGATGGAGGAAGATGTCAAGGTGCTGATGAAGGCAGATCCAAGCAAGCAGGAGTCTCTGCAGTCAGAAGTGGTTCCTGATCCCATGGAAGGGGAGCAGACGTGGCCCACTGAAGAAGAACTGCAGGAAGCAGAGGGTGAGCAGAAGCAATAGTTCTGTATCTCTTCCTTGTCCTTCTTAGGAGGGCTGTTAGAAACTTCTGTCACCAGGGTGGCTGTGAAGAAACATCTTAGTTGGGATGCCTTCCATCCCCTCTCCCATCAGGTGGCCAGCAGGCTGTGTGGGTTGCCTGGCAAGTTAGCAGGTTTTGGCTGTCCTGAGAAATTCTGTGCTGGGAAAAAGGCAACTCTAGTCTAGATCTGGCTTTGGCTGCCCTGGTGTAAATGTTGCCGAGGGGAAGGAGAACTGTTCTGTATTAACCACTGGTGGGAATCCTACAGAATCTCTGAAGGCAAACAGGAGGGTGGTGAAGGTCCCCAAAGGCACATCCAAGTACCAGGCTGCCTGGATTGTGGATGATGGAGAAGAAGGAAGTGAGAAAGATGATGATGATGATGAAGATGACGACATGGATGATGATCTGATGGAAGAGGCAGTTTCTCAGGTACCTCCAAGAGCTGATAGTACAGGTGATCTCCAGGCCATTATTGCATGTTGTAGAAAGATTCTGTCCTTCCAGCTTGCTTTGTCTATGCCAAGGGCACGATGCAGAGCCAGGACTTGCCTGGATCTCCACTCTTAAATCCCCACGTGTATCATATTGCTTCTTTGGCCTGTTAGACCCCAAAATGATGGGCTGGGGTCCCAAATCCCACAGTGTGAGCACACCCAGGGTGCCAGTGCTGCATGCACAGCTCTGTGTGCTCACAGGCTCTGTGCTGCCCTGTGCCAGGAGGGAGAGAGCAGTGAGGAGGAAGCTGGGGAGGAGGAGAGCGAGACCATGACCATGTCCGAGTGCCTGCGGGACGACCAGTACGACGAGAAGATGGAGGAGGACGAGCAGATGCTGGAGAGATACAAGCAGGAGAGGATGGATGAGATGTTTCCAGATGAGGTGGACACGCCACGGGATGTGCCTGCCAGAGTCAGGTAAGAAATTGGATGCTTTGCTGGGAGAGGAGCTGGAAGGTGCCTTTCTGTTTAGTTTGGTGAGGAAGCCTGTGATGTCTTAGCCGTGGTGTCTGAACCTGGCTGAAGGACTCTTGTGAAGATTCTTTTTGGCTCTGAGGCTTCCAGAGCAGGCACCAGTTGGCAGGGAGAGCTGGGTCCTGGCCTGGGAGAGGGAGGAGAATGGCCCTGAGGCAAGGACAGGTTCTTTGGGGATTTGGCTGTTGGTTTTAGCTCTCTTTGCACCAACACCTTTCCTGAGGGCTAATGTTTGCTTTGCACCCTTTGTCCTCCCTGAGGCTGTGAGACCCTGCAGACCACAGGTGGTGGTGAAGGATGGGATTCACCTCAGTTGGTGAAATAATTTGTCTTTCCTGCTCTCTGTTCACAAGGTTCCAGAAGTACAGGGGCCTGAAGAGCTTCCGGACTTCTCCTTGGGACCCCAAAGAGAATCTTCCAAGGGATTATGCCAGGATCTTCCAGTTCCAGGACTTCTCCCGAACCAGAAAGAACCTCTTCAGGCAAATAGAGAAGGAGGAGACCGAAGGAGCTTCGGTGATTCCCTTTTGCTGATCTCTTTCCCTATTGTTCCTTTGCCCCCAATAGGAGTGACTTATCAGGGAGGTGGCTGGGTGGATCTTTCAGCCAGCTGGGTGTTAGCAGGAAGCCCTAAGTTCAGACAGTTTTCTCCTGGATTCCCTCCCTAATCCAGGCACATCTTCTGACACTTTTTTTTTGTTGAGAGAAGTGTTCACAACTGCTCCTGTCTTGGCAGGTGGGCTGGTACGTTACACTTCATGTCTGCAATGTCCCTGTCTCGGTGATGGAGAGCTTCAAGGAGGGGAAACCCCTGGTCCTGTTCTCACTGCTTCCCCATGAACAAAAGGTGAGCATAAGGGATAGACCTCGGAGGGATGTGCAGCTCCCTGCTCCTTCAGGCTGCATGGCTTGGGGAAAGTCTGGCTGCAGAAGGTTTGGGCTGAAGTCTCCCCACACTGCTCCTGTTTCAGAGCAGGTCAGAAACTGCCTGGGGGGTTTAGTAGAAAGTGTCTGAGCCTGGCACTGGTGACCAGTGACCTTTTGGGACCCCATTTTCGAGGACATTCATCTCTGCTGCAATGTCCTGTTGTTTTCTGCTGCCCACCATCCCCTGCCAGCAGCTGCTCACCGTGCTGCCTCTTCCAGATGTCCGTGTTGAACTTCCTGGTGCGTCGGCATCCAGGCAACAGCGAGCCAGTGAGGGCCAAGGAGGAGCTGATCTTCCACTGCGGGTTCAGACGCTTCCGAGCATCCCCCCTGTTCTCCCAGCACACCTCAGGTTTGTCAGGGACTGGGTACAGCAGGAGTGGGGTTGGGAATTCTGGAGCAGGAAGCCTGTGATGTCTTAGCCATGGTGTCTGAACCTGGCTGAAGGATTCTTGTGAAGACTCATTCCTAGGCTCTGAGGCTTCCAGGGCAGGCACTAAATCATGAGGAGTAGAATGGCTTGGGAAAGGTTGTTCACTGATCCAGGCAAGGTCCAGCTTCCATGCCAGAGATCACCTTCATTCCCAGATACTCAGTGCCAGCAGAGGAGGGGTGTTTGTTAAACAGGGAAGATGAGCTCTGGGATTTCTCACAGCTCTGAGGACTGCTCTTGGCCTGAACTTGATCATTGCTGCTCTGTCCTAGCTGATAAGCACAAGCTGGAGCGTTTCCTGCGCCCAGATGCTGCCCTGGTGGTGACTGTCTACGCTCCCATCACTTTCCCTCCTGCCTCAGTGCTGCTTTTCAAACAGAGAACTAATGGTGAGTTGATAAATGCTGAGGAGGTGGTGTCTGGGAAACAAACTGTCCCCATACCCTGCTTACAAGTGCATCTCTCCAGAAAGTATGACTTGAAAAAGCTGTTCCCTCCCTGCTGTTTGAGATAAGCTCATCTCCATCCCTTTTGTCACTTGTCTGTCCCTGCTGTGGGGTTGCTCTGGGCCTGCAGCCCTTTGGGGAAGGGGTTTGTGGTGGTGAAGGGGTGATGGAGACACTTGCCCTGGTGCATTGGTGACTCTGCCTGGCAGGAATGCACGACCTCATTGCCACGGGCTCCCTGCTCTCCGTGAACCCCGACAGGATCGTCATCAAGCGCCTGGTGCTCAGTGGCCACCCCTTCAAGATCTTCACCAAGACGGCTGTCGTGCGATACATGTTCTTCAACAGAGGTACAGCTGGTGTCTGCTGGGAGGGGGGGTTCTGGAAGTTCTGTCCCTGTCGTTATGTTGGTGCAGCACAGCCTGTTCCTCACCTGCCTTTCGTGTTTCCATCTCTAGAGGATGTGATGTGGTTCAAGCCCGTGGAGCTGAGGACAAAGTGGGGACGCAGAGGGCACATCAAGGAGCCGCTAGGTAGGTTTGGTGTTTATCTCTGTGTTGCTGGCATGGCGTGATCCTCCTGTGCCTGAGAGACTGCTAATGGCCTGTTCTGCCCTCTGCCTAGGGACCCATGGCCACATGAAGTGCCACTTTGATGGGCAGCTCAAGTCCCAGGACACGGTGCTGCTGAACCTCTACAAGCGTGTTTTTCCCAAATGGACTTACGACCCTCATGTCCCGGAGCCTGTGCCGTGGGTGAGGAGTGAGAGTGCACTGCCAGAGCAGGAGGTGGAGATGGAATGAGTCTCCAGCATGGCTGGAGTTTGTGCCTTGGCTCCCTGGATGCTGTTCTTGGCCCGTGCACTGTGAGGACAGCACTGATGCCTTGGACGTGTTACTGCTGGGGTCTGTACAGGGGCAGCTGCTGCTCAGGTACCAGCTATAGCTATTTATTTTAATGGAAAATGTCAAAAATGCCTAAGTGCCTCTGTCGTGGTGGTGGCCAGGAGGCTGTGTGCACTCCTTGTCCACTGAACCCACTGGGATTGTTTCAGTCCCTCATGCCCTGCCACGTGGGGTGTGTGGGGATTTTGCTGTGTGGAGGAGTTTGCTGGCACTTCCTGTGATGCTGAGAAAGAAGAGCCAAGTAGCAGCTGGGGAGGGTGACTGAGTGCAGCTCTCTGGAGGCCTGGGCCAGAGCAAGGCAGCTGGGGAAGGGAGAACAGGCAGTGCTTTGTTTCCAGGCCCCCCACAGAGACCAATGCCAGCTTCCCTCGTCCCTCCACAAAAACTCTCAAATGTTTGGACTTGATCTGCTTTTAGTCGCGCGCAAACCGCTGCACAAATTCAGAGTGAAGTTTTCATTCCTTGAAACACTGCTCCATCCTCATTCTGCTTTCCCAGAGAGGTCTGTGAGCCAGGTCAGGGATCTCAGGTCCACATTTCCCCCGCACAGCACGATGCAAACGTTCTGCACGTCCCAGGGGACTGCCTGGAACTGCTCCGAGAGCACGGCCGCCAGTCCCACGCCTGCCGTTGGCTCAATCAGCAGCTTCATCCTTTCCCACACCAGCCACGTGGCTCGCTGTCGGGACAGGGCAGCAGCTGTCAGCCCAGCAGCCAGCACAGGCTGCTCCAGGGCATCCCTGCAGCACTCTGGGAAGGGCGGGCAGAGCTCCCAACTGCCCTTTCCAGCTGGAGACAGCGTGGGTGTCACAGCTGCAGTGGTGCACAGGGGCTTGTGCTGCTCTGGGAGTGTGTTGGGGTGAGAGCAGAGGGGCAGGGCGGGGGTGGAGGCAGCTGCCTGCTGGCAGCTACCGTGAGAAGGGAGCTGGGAGCCTTTACCTTGATTTCTTCCTCTGAGACTGTCAGGACATCATCAACCAAATCCCTGATGATGGGCCACGTGTTGGGTCCGATGCTGGTTTTTACTGCGTCTGCGACGGTGTCCCGCGGGTGGAGGTTGGGGGTCAGCTCCCCTCGGACCTTGGACTGGTAACAGTCATCCACGTTGCTTGGCTCAGCAGCAAACACCTTCACATCTGGCCTCAAAGCCTGGGGAGAGCAGGAGGAGCCATTTGGGTGACACCAGTATGTGCCTGTCCCATTTCTGTGTGGGCAGGGGGCTAAGCGGGTCCTGCTGCTGCTGCCATGCAGACCCCAGGCACCCAGAGACTTTCACTGCAGGCTCTTTCTGTTTAAAGCTGCTGCCGCCTGTCTAGAGAGTCCTGCCCTTCCCACAGGGAGGTTCCTGCATGAGCTGTTGCCTACCTTGATGGCAACTGCTATTCCTGCAACCATTCCTCCACCTCCAACGGGAACCACCACTGCATTTACCTGGGGTGCCTGTGCAGAAAGGAAGTGTGAGGGCTTCTGACACTTCGTGTCCCCCTTTTTGCTGTGCCCCTGCATTTCCCTCACCTGCTCCAGCACCTCCAGGGCAATGGTGCCTTGCCCTGCAATCACTGTCAGCTCCTGGTTGGGGTGCACCAGGACTCCTCCTGTCTCCTGGACTACAGTGGATGCTGTCTCGGCTCTGGACTAAGGGAAAGCACAGCAGTCACCTCTCTGGCTGGGCAGTATCCCTGGGCAGTCTCCCCTGTGCCTTACCTTGTCAGTAGGGTCACATGGCACCAGTGTGGCACCGTAGGCACGAATGGCATCTTGCTTACACTGTGGGGCAGTCCGGGGCACCACGATGTAGGCAGGAATACCTGTGGGATGAGAGAGGAAGTCAATCCAACAGGAGCAGGCAATGCCTTGCCTCTGCCAGCTCCTGCATGGACTCGGGAGAGGGATCTCCATCCTCTCCAACGGAACCAGCTCTGCATTTACCCCGTGCCTGCCTCTCGGGGGTGCAGGTTACCTTCTGCCCGAGCAGCACAGGCGAGTGCCTGCCCGTGGTTGCCGCTGCTGTGTGTCACCACAGCGCGGGGCAGCTCCCGGCCCGTGCGCTGCCTTTGCTCCACGAGGCTGCTCACCGCGTTCAGGGCACCGCGGATCTGCAAAAGGAGAGCGCAGGCCTGTGTGTGCCGGGCTCGATGTCCTCCTTGCACCGCTCCCTCAGCGCTGGGCAGCTCCCGTGCGGGGCGGCAGGAGCCGCTGGGCGTCGGCGGAACGCGAGTTTCCCTCTTGCAAAAAAGCGACCTTCGCCCCGGGGCTTTGCGGTGCGCACCTTGAAGGAGCCGGTCTTCTGCAAGAGCTCGCACTTGAAGAGCAGCCTCCTGCCGGCCATGCGGTCCAGCCCGGCGCAGGTGAGCAGCGGGGTGCGATGGACGCGGCCCCGCAGCCGCCGCTCCGCATCCCGCACCTCGCCCAGCCCCAGCGGCAGCGCGGCCATCTGCGCGACCCCGTGCGCGCCTGCGCGCGGCCCCGGCGGCAGTTTGTCCCTGCCCGGCCGCCGTCGGCGCCGCCCGCCCCCCCGGCGCAGCCAAGATGGCGGAGGGGCTGGAGCGCGTCCGCGTCTCGGCCGCCGAGCTGCGGGACATGGTGGCGGCGCAGGCCCGCGCGGCCGGCGGCGGGCGAGGTGAGGGGGCGCTGGGGACACTCGCGGCCCGCTGCTCGGCCGTCCCTTCCGCGCAGAGGCGGCTGCCCGCGGCCGCGCACGGCCCCGCGGCCGCGCTGCCCGGCTGCGCCTGGGGTAGGGCTTGGGGCAGAACTGCCGCCCCACCGGCGCCGGCACGGGGCTGTCCGGGCCGGGAGCGCACGGCCGGCGCCGCACCGAGAACGGGGAGGCTCCGGGGCGGACGGCGGCAGCCGGAGCGGCTTTGCCCCGGGATGGTCGGTCCCAGCCCCTCGGGGTCCTCCGGGCCGAGCCCCCGGTACCGGCGGAGGTTCGGGACTGCGGCCGGTGCGCGGTAGTGACAGGGAGAAAGTTTGGGAAATGCAGCGGGGCTTTGGTGGGTCGTTTAACCGTGCGTGGTCCGGCCTGGGCTCTGTAACGATTTTTTTTTTTGTAAATACGGTTAGAGGAGGAGGAGAGAAACGTTACCGGATTGTGAGCAAGGGGAAAGGCGTGTTTGACTCAGGCGGTCTGGTGGCAGAGCGGGCGCTGCTGGGGATGGCAGCTCCGGCACCAGCAGCAGGCAGGTGACTGCTGCTGAACCTGTGGTGATACAACTTCACTCCTGCTGCTCGTGCTCAAGTCTGGTGTTGTGCTTGGAGGAAGAACCTGTTGCAGGACGGGATTTGTAAATGGCTCAGGCTGAGCATTTGGTTACTTGTGTTAGACTGTCTCATCTTCTACTCTTATTCTGTGATTTCTGGTAAATATTGACGTAGATTTTCAGGTACCTTCTGGCCCTGCCCTGAGGGTGGCAGGCTCTCTTTGCCTTGGCTTGAATATTTGTCATGGTATTTTTTGGCCCCTGGGAATTACTTTCTTCTGTCTGTTTTTCCCCAGAAAACATGAAGGAGGTGAAGGAGCCGAGGCATCGCAAAGACAACAGGCGCCCAGACCAGGAGATTTACAAGCCTGGCCTCTCCAGACTGAGGAGCAAACTTGTGTCACCAAAGCAAGAGGCCTCAGAGAAGGAAAGGAGCAGAGCTGAGGAGGACAAGGAGGAGAGTGCTGGGGACAAGGACTCTGTGGGAATGGGAGCTCCAGCTGCGGAGAACTGTGACACAAACGATGGCCCCAAGCAGAACGGTCCTTCACAGGAAAAGGAAGAAACGGAGACCAAAGGCAGCCTGCAAAGCCAGGAAAACTCATCCAAGCAGCCCATGGTGGATGATTGGTGTACAAAGACCCCCAGGAGAACCAAGAAACCAGACCAACAGATCTACCAGCCTGGGAAACGCCTGCACTCCGCTGCTAAAGAACCCTCTCTGGCCAGCGAGGAAATCAGCGGGAGGATGGAGCAGCTGAAAGTCGAGGGAGATGAAGAGACTGAGAAAGGCACTGGAAAAGACAACAATAGGAAAATTAAATCGAGCAAGGAGGACAGAGAGGGGAGCCAGGCAGGGGAAGCAGTGAAAGCCTCCAGGGGGGATAAAGGGAGACGAGCAGAGCGAAGTGACAGGGTGAGGAGGGCGGGGGACGAGGTGCTGCCGGGGAAGCTGGGCTCCACCAAGCGCTATTCCCGCACGGACAAGCGGCGGAGCCGGTACCGCACCTGCAGCACCAGCTCAGCCGGGAGCAACAACAGCACGGACGGAGCCCTGCTCGTGGATGGGGTGCAGAGGAGGCAGGAGCGTGCCAGGGAAAGGATACGTCCTAGGAAGCAGCTCTCCGTGTCCTCCACAGACTCCTTGGACGATGACAGGATTGACGAGGCTGAGGTGTACGTCTCCAGCAGGAAGTCGGACAGGAGAAGGCATTCGGAGCAGAGCCGAGCTTCCAGGAGCGAGAGCGAATGGAGCAGCAACGGCAGGGAAGTCAAGGGACCCTTTCGAGTGACTTTTGACAGCAGGACCATGAACAGGGACGTCAGCCTGGCAGATACAGATAAAAAAAAGTCCCTGAAGGCCTTAGAGGTTTCAGAGGCGAGGAGCCAAAGCAGGGAGCCCCAAGGGAGGGGCCGTGGGATCCTGTTCCTGCCTGCCAACACGGACCTCTCTGCCAGCCCAGTGGGTGTCCCTGAAGTCACTCACCCCGGGCCCAGGCTCCTGCTGGGTGGGGCTGGCAGCAAAGGCCCCCGGAGCCGGGGCCGAGGTGGCACCGCCCGCCGGCTGTGGGACCCAAACAACCCGGACCAAAAACCCGCCCTGAAGAGCCAGACTGCTCAGCTTCACTTCCTAGACACGGATGATGAAGTGAGCCCCACCTCCTGGGGGGAAGCCCGCCAGGCCCAACCTTCCTACTATAAATTCCAAAACTCTGACAACCCCTATTATTACCCTCGTGCCTCCGGGCAAGGCCCCCAGTATCCCTACGGTGGATATTCCCTGCAGTATCCTATGGGTCCAACCAATGGGGTGTACCCAGGAGCCTATTACCCTGGGTACCCTGGCCAGGCAGGGCAGTACCTGTGTGGCCCACTCCCCCCTACTCCTCTGAGCCCCGAGATGGAGCAGCAGATGAGGAACATGCAGCAGCAGGAGCTCAGCAAACTCCTGCGTGAGGCTGGGAACCAGGAGCAGCAGCTCAGCAACCTCCTGTCCAGAGACCGCATCAGCCCGGAGGGGCTGGAGAAGATGGCTCAGCTGAGGTTCGTGGGTGGGCTGTAGAGGGGGGAGTGAGTCATTTCTAGGGTGAAATACAGGAGAATCGTGTCTCCTTAGGGATCTCAGTGCCTGGGAGATGTGGCATTGGGTTGCCAGTTTTTGAGGTGCTGGGTCCGTTTGTTGTGTGCCAGTGGTGTGTGGGTGGTGGGAGGAAGCTGTGGGTGAGGATGGATGTCACTTCCCTGGGCTGGGAGCTAAGCTGTGGCTTCTTGTGCTTGGTAAATGCAGGGACACAAAGGAGCAGGATAAGCACCTGCTGCAGATTTTTGGCTCTTCTGGCTCTTGCTGGAGCTGATGTTTCTCAGTTCCAGTGCTCTCAGTGTTTGTTGTCAGACTTTTGCTTTCTTACCTGTCCTTAGTGTGTGCTCAGGAATCATTTTGTGTGTTCCTGGTGCTGTCAGTGGCAGTGCCTTTCCAGTGCTGTGTAGTTTTGCTCTTGATGCCACTCAGCGTGGTGACACTCCAGTGGGAGTAGCCTGGTGATGCCAGTCTGTCAGGAGAGAAGTAACACTCTTACTCTGGGGTGTGGTTAATACGGTTGTAACAAGTTTCTACTTGGCATCTTTCAGGTTTACTTGTGATCTCTGTGTCTGCAGGGCTTCTCTGGAGGCTGTTTTTCAGAGCTGACTGACAGCAAATCTAGCAAGTGAGCTCAGTTCAGGGCTTGTTCTTTGTTTTGGGTACTTGCTCTATAGACCACGGAGTGGAGCATGCCTGCAATTGAAGCAGCACTAGAGGTTTCAGGTCTTCCTCAAGGAGCTGAGGTCTCCCAGAGCTGTTGTGTGGAGGGAGAGAAAACACTGGAGTGCTGCTGTGGCCTGTGGAAGCCCACCCTGCCCTGGGAATGTGGGCACAGTTGACCCTGTCCTTGCTGGCAGTGCCTCTTGTGTCCTGTCTGTGTCCAAGTGCCTGCTGCCAGCTGTGTGGGGACTTTTACCTGACATCCATCTGCAGAAATGTCCAGTTCCCTTGGTGTTTGTGCTGTCCAGGTGTGTGTGCAGGGTTTGGGGACTGTGTGGGGCCAGGCAGCCCATCCTGGCTCTGTGCTTTGTGCAAGAATCCACCAGCATTCTTCTCTTATCCTGTCAGGCTCTTCCAGGCATTGCCATCTGGCTTCGCTCCAGGCTTTACCATCCATGCTCTCCTACTGTTTCTGTAGGACTTGAAAGATTATGAGGAATAAGGCAGAAACAGCTGAGGATCCCCTTTACCATTAACTTGCCCCACATGTTTCAGAGCTGTTCCTAGCCTGCAGCTTTTTTATTAAATTTGGGGGAGGAATTCTGCTCCAGCATCCAGGCAGGGCTGTAGGCAGCTGAGAAGGGGAATGTGATTTCTGGGGCTCTGAGGCTTTGTTTCCATTGCTCCCAGCTCGTCCATTTTTGAGGAAGCAGGGTCTGTGTCTCTGCTGTGTATTTTGGTTGGATGGAAGGGGAGTGGGGATCATTTTAATGGCAAGGTCTCTTGTTGCCCTGTGGTTCTGGTTCCTGGCCCAGACCTTGTGCTCAGAAGGAGCAGAGCCTGGCAGCTCTGTGTTCTCTGTGTTGGATCAGGAGATGCTTGTGCCTTGCTGTTGGCAGAGCTGTAGCCTTGCTGCTTGCTCTTTGCCAAGCCTTGATCCATTCTCAGTCACCTGTACAAGGGAGATGCTCCTTTTGGATTTGCCCTCTTGGAGCAGGAAGGGTGTTAGATTGCAGCAGCTCCCATCTCCCGGGGGGGTGTGTGTGGAAGCACTGAGTGCTGCTGGCAGCTGGATGTGAGCAGCAGGTGGTTCAGCACTGTTCCCTGTGTTCCTGGGCAGTTGCTGTTGCACTGACCCTTCCCTGACTGTGTTTTGCTGTAGGGTGGAGATGCTGCAGCTCTATGAACGGTGCATCCTCATGGATATTGAGTTCTCTGACACCCAGAACGTGGACCAGTTGCTGTGGAAAAATGCTTTTTACCAGGTGATTGAGAAATTCCGGCAGCTCCTCAAGGACCCTCAGGGGGAAAATGCCCAAGAAATTAGGAACAAACTGCTCTTGCTTCTGGATGAGGTAAGGAGGGAAACATCCCTAGATTCCACTAAACCTTTGGGTGGGATTGACTGGTTTTTAGAAAGGGATGGTGTAATGGGGCAACTGGTCATCTTGATCTTATTCATGTCTCCATGTGTTTTAGATCATCCTTATGCAAAGAGGATGCTCAGGCACATTATGGTTTAGTGGGGCAGGTGTAGGTCGAGGTAGATGTCTGTTACAATTTAAATCAGGTTTGTTTCGGTGTGTTTGTGTTAATTAGAAATTTATTCAAGCTAAAAATTAAATTAATGCCCTGAAGTGAAGCTAAACAGAAGCGTTCCTGGAGGTGTTTGTGGCAACTTTACCAAATTTGCTTGGAAGTCATTTTGTAAAACTGCAGCTCAGTTTGGTCTTTGGTAGGTTTGGTTCCAGGTAGGCTGACAGACCTGAGATGTGTTTTAAAGAATTAGGGTGAGAAAAGGAACTGCTGGAGGCCTTTAGTCCACCCTCCTCCTCAAAGCAGGACTTGTTAAACAGTAAATCCAGTCAGTCCTGATTTTGTGTAGCTCAGTCTTTAAAACCTCTGAGGCTGGAGATGCCACAACCTCCTTGTTGTGTTCTGAAGAGGAACAGCCCAAACCTCAGGGAGATGAAGTTTGCACATGGCAGGGCCAGTGTGGTGATTTTGTGCTGGTCATTAGAAAGATCATAACATCCAAGTGTGTTTGTGTGTGTGTGTGTGTTTTGCAGGGCTCTTCTTTTTTTGATGGCCTCCTCCAGAAGCTGCAGGTGTCCTACCAGTTCAAGCTGGAGGACTACATGGATGGGATGGCTATCCGCAGTAAACCTCTCAGGAAAATGGTAGGTTGGCTTCCTCCTGGAGACTTCTCATCCTGGTAATCCTGTGCAAGGTGCTGCACTCAGTGTGCTGCCCTTGCCAAGGGGCAGGCAGCTGTACTCCAAACAGAGCCAGTTTGTTTGCAGGGAATCTCTCAGCTGCTGGAGAACTCTGCACTCTGGTGCAGTAACATTTCTTAGCTTCCCTTGCAAAGAACTTGTTTTGTACCAGCTCTGTGACCAGAGCTAATAAAGCAAAGATGTGTCCAAAGGCACACTGACCTTTCCTGAGATATTGAACATGGTTTTTTCTCTGCCTGTGGAATCCAGAATAATAAGGGAAAGCTGGCAGTTGTGCTGCCTCCCTGACGTGTTGCCCTGAGCTGTGAGTGCAGGTGCAGGGACAGCTGGGAAAGGATATTTTAGTCCAGCTCCATTCCCACAGAGATGTGTTTATCCAACAGCTGTCCTCAAATTGGTCGTGGACTGAACAACCCCCTTCTGGAGAAAGGTGGGATATTGTGTCAGAGAGGAGGTGTTTTGGGGATTGGCTTGCCCCTACAAATGCTGAACCGGTGCAATGGAACCTTGATATTTCATCCTGCTGCCCTTTTGTGAGACCTTCAGTGTGTCTCTGACCTCCTCTTGGCTCTGTCCAGCCCCTGTGGGCTCGCTGGGTGTGCAGGTGAGTCAGGGCTGTGTGCCAGGTGCTCCATGGCTGCTCCTTTGCAGGTGAAGTACGCCCTGATCAGTGCCCAGAGGTGCATGATCTGCCAGGGGGACATTTGCCGGTACAGGGAACAGGCCAACGACACGGCGAACTACGGCAAGGCCCGCAGGTAGGCACTCAGCTGCTGTGTCCTTCCAGCACAGCTTTGCCTCTGGATACCAGGGATGGATGTAATTTCATCCCTGAACATGCCTCTAGCCAAAGAAGTCTTTCTCTTCCTTTTTAAAGTCTTTTCATTCCTCTGTTGTATTGCAGTCCTGTCAAGCTGAAAGGTGTAGCTGGGTTTTGCTGTTCCAGAGAGCAAGCTGCCAGATCCAGTCATCCTCCATCTAGAAGTGGAGGTGGTGGAGATTGTGCTGTGCTGATCCTGCAGTAGGGAGAGAGGGTTTAGACCGCTGAGCCTGGCAGAATTGCTCTTGTATTTTCTAGTGGCTTTTGCATCCATATGCTCTCACTCCATCAGAACTTACCAGCACTTGTTGCCCTCTGCTCACCTGTGGGGTGAGCCAGGGGTATTTCCTTCTGCAGCTGGATCTGCCCTCTCTTGCCCAGTGCCCCATCCCTCCCCAGGATGGGCACAGCTCACTGTGCTCACTTCTGCAGGCAGAGGCCACTTGTTGGAAGGGCCAGTTCCCTGCAGAAATGCCAATTCCAAGGGGAGTTCTGCACCCTTGAGGACAGGAAAGCAGCCTGATGTCCTTTCAGTGACCTTTTCTCTCTGTTTTTTCCCTTTCCTAGCTGGTACCTGAAGGCTCAGCAAATTGCTCCCAAAAATGGCCGCCCCTACAACCAGCTGGCACTTCTGGCCATCTACACGGTAAGATGCTCCTCATGCAAGGATGTGCAGGCACAGGGAGAGCCTCTGGGGTGGCTGGGAGATTCCATCTGGTGGAGAAAGGCATTGTTTAGGGCAGTGCTCAGATGGTTTGGGTTTTTTCTTGAAAGAAAAAAAAAGGCTGATGGCAGGATGTGCTGCGTGGATTCCAGCTGCTGTGGCTTCATGCAGCTTTCAGATACACGCTACTCCCTCAGGGGTTTTGGGGACTGTTTTGTGGGCTGTTGAGAGTGTAATTGTTTTAAGTTGAAAACACAGCCCACTTTTTGCATGAGATTCTTGTGCTCAGAGCCATCTGTTTGCTATCTTATCACTGAACCTGTGTCTGAGCAACATCCACATGTGATTTCCCCGGGTTTCAGTTGTGCTGGCTACTCCAGCCATGCAGGAAAACTGACTTCAGGGAAGATGTGGCAGAAGATAATGGAAGCATCATGCTGAAGCACAGAGGCTGGCAGGGATCTGCCAGTTCCCAACACTGGAAGATGCTGGTTTAAAGTGGAGCAGTTCAGAAGCACCTTTCCTGCATGGAAAGGACCTTTCTCACTGTGTCTGTCTGTCCCAGGCAGTATTGAGGGAGAGAGAAGGGGAAACACATGGGAGCACTGGGGCTTTGAATGCCCCAGAGGAGTGGCAGCTCTGAGCCACTTGTTTTGTTGTGTTCTTTGCAGAGGAGGAAGCTGGATGCTGTGTACTACTACATGCGCAGCCTGGCTGCCAGCAACCCCATCCTCACTGCCAAGGAGAGCCTCATGAGTCTCTTTGAGGAGACAAAACGCAAGGTGAGTCTTGGAGCTGGGCTGTGGGTTGCTGCACCTGCCTGTGCTACCTGTCCTGTGCTGGAGAGCATGGGGAGAATGGTGGCTTTTGGGCTGGGAGACACTCCTTACCTACTTTTAAGAAATTTCATGAGAGAGGCAGCCTTCAGAACGATGGTTTTGGAGTGGTTTGGGCAGCTGAATCTCTTGTTTCTGGGTCGCAAACTGATGTAGCTGAGCTCAGCAAGGGCTGTTGGTTGCTGTGGTTAGCAGCATGGCTTTGGCATGCAATCATTGCTTTATTCCATAGGTGCCCCACAGCTGTGGGGATGGATAAGGGAGGCTGCAGTGCCTTTGTGCCCCAGGGAGTCACCCCAAATACAGCACATGGGCTGCCATCCACTCCTGGGACAGACCCAGCTTCTCTAGTCCTGGAGTAGCTGGAGTTGAAAACTGCTCACCTGCACTGTTCTGTAGAGCCAGAACCAAATTCTGGACATGTCCATGAGTTACTGTTGTTGTGAAGCAGGGGAAAGGGCTAATTTTTCCATGTACATGAAATAATACATTTCCCCTGACCCTTGATCCCTGGGTGATCTGAACGTGTCCTGTGTGCCCAGTCCGAGCAGATGGAGCAGAGGAAACATCAGGTGCTGGATGTGAGCCCCAACCGCCGGGGCAAGGGCAAGAAATCCACCCTGCGACAGGTGGGAGATGATGCCACCAGGCTGGAGATCTGGATCCATCCCTCCCACCCCCGCTCCTCCCAGGGCCACGAGTCCAGCCGGGATTCTGAGCAGGACAACGGGCTTGGGAACCTCAGCCCCAGCGACGTGAGTACTGCAGGAGGCGGCGGTTGGCCTCGCTCTCATGTGTTTGGAATGCAGTGGAATGACACTGGATCTGTTTTGCTTTCCTGTTGCTAAATTTTCCAGTGTTTTGGCTTTCCCTGTGGGAGCTGTGCCTGGGTCAGGCTGAGGAGCTGGTGACCTCGTGCCTCTCGTGTTTAAGGCATGTTGTTACCATCCCTTTCTTGGCAGCGCGCGCTGGCGTGGCTGATGTGGAACAGGAGAGAGGCACAAACAGAAGATGCTGTAAAATGCTTCTGCTCTGAGGGCTCTAACTTGGGTGAGGTTCCCGGTGGGAAATGAGGTCAGGTGCTGGAGACCAGGGTTAACAGTGACCCTGGCAGTTCTGAGGCTTGTTCTGGAAGTGTGTCACTTGTCCCATTGCCAGATGATCACTGAGAATGTGAAAACCATGGTTTCAATTTCCAGTGTAGGTGTTACATTTGCATAACTTGCTCTGCTGAGAGGCCAGACCAGCCAGCACCTTTCTTTTGCAAGAATTAAAAATATAATTAAGTGGTGGTGTCTCCTGTGAGCCTGTCCAGCTGTACCTTGCAGGAGGAGCACGGGTGAGCTCCGTTTGTCAGGCCCAGGAATGCGGGCAAAGGCAGTGGTGGTTGGGAGCTCATCCTCCAGGAATCTTTGCATTGCTCTGGCACATTTGACTTGCAAGAGAACTTGCCAGGGAGCTCTGGGCTGCCTGTCCTAAAATGGCTGTTAAGGATGAGAGTTTAGGAGAACTGGGAAAACCTTCCCTGTGCACTGTGGAGCCCAAAGCTTCTTGGATTTGTGCTGTTGTAATGTGTTTGTGACTTCAGCTGGGTGGAACTGGGGTGAAGTCTTGGGGCTTTGAAAGATAAGCTCTGGCACGTTGCTGCAGCATTTTTCAGATGTTCCTGCCCTTGGTTATTTTCCCTCTCCTCAGCTTTTCTTCTGGGGACTTTTGCTTCCTCAGCATCATTGAAAGGAATGTGCCAAGCTTTAGCTTCTCCATCAATCACAGATGAAGCTGCTTGGCATGAGATGCTGTCAGTGTTTTTGGGGCACTGGTGGGGGTTTCTCTTTTGCAGTGCTGTCACAGGAGGCCGTGTAGCAGCTGGCAAAGTGGGAGGCAGGGATGTGTTTGTAGTGCAGCACTTTGTGCTGGAGCTTCTCCTTGCTCTGTTCAGTGGGGTCTGTGCTCTCTGAAGTGCAGCTTGCTGGCATTGTCTGTACACACTGATATTTACCATTTATATGTCTGATATTTACCGTTAGTCTTGATTTCTCTCTGCTTAAAACATTGTCTCCTGAAAAGTACGATTTTTCTGATCATGGACAAGCCACACCATCAGAAATAGAATGGCAAAAGGGAGCTGAGGGCCTGGGTTTGGGCACTGTTTTGGCAGCCAAGATATTTATTCTCAGGCTGCCTGTGCCTAATGCGGGGCAGCGCTCAAGTTGGCACAACTGCTTATGGGGCCAATATCACCCAAAATAACCACGTGGAAAGGAAACCTTAAATCTGTGCCGCTGCCAAAGCTCCCGAGCTGCGAATCCGTGGGCTGGATGAAGACAGCAGCTCTTGGGGAAGCTCTGGACTCCTTCCTCATTGAAGCTGTAGCCTCTTAGCGTGCTCCTCGCAGCATCGCCGGCTGTTCTGGAGCTGCTTGGCTGGAGAGGAGCCGAGCAGCCCCGCGCTGCCGCTGTGTGGCGCTGTTCGGCCTCGGAAGGGCCCTGCGTGGCCGCGACGGGAGCAGGAGCAGCCCCGGTGCTGGCAGCACCTCTGCCCCACATCCCCGGCCGGCCGGAAGGGAACAGCTCTGCTCCCAGGGGACGTGTGCCAGCGTTTGTGTGTCATTTTGGGGAAATGAGGCTAAATGTGTCATTGCCTGCCCAGTCCCTTCCTTGCCAGCTTCAGCCCTTGAAAAGGCAGAGGCAGGCTGTGTTCTGTGTGTTGGCCCTGATAGCTGTGCTCTGCAGGTAGCAGAGGCATCGGCCTTATGGCAGCTGTTTCTGGGCCAGAGAAGGGGATTTTGCAGGGCAGCATGAGTAAGTTCAGATGCCAGCAGCAGATATAACACTGCAAGTAGAGATATAACAGCTCTGGATGCATTCTGGGCAGGGTGTGGGAGAGAGGCTGCTTGCACCCTTCAGCCAGAGGCTGTTGTTTCAAACCCAGCCACAGGTGGTTTGACTGTGAGGATGCTGGCTGTTGTACAGGTGGCAAGAAATCGATTTGGAATGTTTTCTGTCCTCAGTAGTCACTGTCTTCACTGTGCAGGTGGTGAGGTGCCAGTCCTGTGATGTGACACACTTCGGGAGGTGCTGCACGATTGCTCTCTCAGGACCTGCTGGTGTGTGTGCTGTCCCTGTCAGCACATGCTTACACATCTCTGCTCAGGACTCACTTCATTTTCCCTTATGCAGCTCTATACAAATACCCCAAAATTGCTTTATTTCAGGGTCAGGAGCCCTCAGGCTGGAGTTAGTAATGTGGCATGGCAAGAGAGAAAAGGCCAGCTCAAACTGCAGCCATTTCTGGGATGAGGGAAGCGTGTGGGGCTGGCAGTTTGCCTTGCACTGTGCTTTTAGGTAGAGGCTTGGCAGAGCTGCCTGTTTCACAGTTTGCTCCATCCCCTTTTCTAGGAAGATGCAGAACTGGAAGAACACACCACCTGTGCACAGCAAGGGGTAAATCTGTGTAAATCTGTGTTTGGCCCCTTCCCCTGTCACTGGATTTGGCACTGCTGGCACACAGGACAAGGGACAGTTTCAGAGCGAGCTGAGGAGGTGTTTGAGTTGCAGCCTGGCTGTTTTGTGCTCAGGGTTTTGGTTGTTTTGGCCACAGCCTTTTGGGGTTTCCTTCTGTGAACGGCTGCTCTCTGTGGTCTCTTGTACGTTGCACGTTTCTGGGTGTGCAGGGGCAGGAGGGCCCAGGCTGACCCTTTACCTGGCAATATCTGGTCACTTTGTGTGCAATTCCAATGAGAAATGCTAAAATAGGAGGCTGAGCAAGTGAGCAGCTGTTGGTGAGCTGAAGAGCTGAGCCTCTGCCATTTCTTCTCTGCCATTGGTTTCGTTTGCCATGGGTCTGTATTCATCTTAAATCTGATAGTACCATAAGCAGTTTGCTCTGCAGGCTATGAATTGGTAAAGTAAACAGGGCAAACGGGCTGTCAGTCTCTTGAGAAAGTGCTAATATTACACTGAGTTTGAGATTTTAATCACTCCTGTCAGGAAATGCTGAGTTAAGGTTCTCACAATTGCTGCTGCCTGCTGCCTGTGCTCTGCAGTAGACACTTCCTTGTGTTACCACGCAGCATGCAGGCACTAATAAAGATTGCTGCAGCTACGATTAGGGAAGAGAGGTTTTCCCTTGGCAGGCCAGTAATTGAATAATACTTCTCTCCAGATGTCTGACTACTTCATCATCATTAAAGAATTAAGTCTCTTAGCCTCTTTGTGAGAGGTCAGCCCTGTAGAACCATCAAAAGTTTGGTAGGGCCACCAGAAAAGCTCTTGGGAAAGCAAAGGCCAGAGTCAAGATCTGCTGTCACAGCCCTGTGCATCAGCTGCAGGGACATTCCCATTTTCCTCCAGCCTGCTGGTCAGGGATAGAGGTTTTGGATTTGCCTGGTGCTGAGTGCCCCTGGAGCAACAGCCCCTTTGCAGTGGCAGTGGAATTATCAGCTCTCGAGCTCAGAGCAGGTTTTAACTTCCATTTCTTTACCCAGACTTTCTTCTCAGCAGCAGGGAGTGTGGAACACTGCACCAGGGTTTCCACAAGTGAGCAGTAAATACCAGCATGAGGCAATTTTGGGAATGCACGTGCAGGAGCTTGGGGCTGCCCAAGCTGCTTCCTCAACAGAGGCCTCGTGTCCTTAGTGAAAAGGGTCCCTGTCCCAGTCAGCTCCTGCATGTTTCACATCCATTTTTCCTTGGTGATGTTTGTTGTTCCTGCTCTGTGCACTTGTTCCTCAAGTGGCAGCAGCCACTTGGGTGACTGGGCTGGCTCCTTCTCCTGCCTGGTTTCAATCCATGCAGTTTTTCATCTGGTGGAGCTTGGGCTTTGCATCTAGAGGGATAAAAACTCGTTTTAGTCTGGTAGCAGTTGTGGTGGGGGTTTCTTGGCCATTCTGCTCCTGCCTGGAGCAGTCACACACGGGAGCAGAAGTGACCTGTGTTCAGAGTTGGGGCTTGCCTGGATGTCACTGCTCTGCTCCCTGGGAGTGTCTGGTTTGTTCAGAGGCTGTTGTGGTGTGAGCTGGGTGTCTCTGAGCATGGCCAAACTTTGCTCATGCAAATATACCCCACAGACACCCCTGTTTCTGAGAGCTTCCCCCTCCACTCTCAGCTCTTCCCCTCACCTTGTTACTCTGTTCCATTACACATGGCTAGAGGTAAGTGACAGGCAGAAGTGGAAATGATGTATTGCTGTAATGATGGTTGTTCTTCCATACAGATGCACAGAGAATGGGCTGCTTGGGGAACTCATTATTTTTGGTGCATCCCTGCCAGGCTGGTGGGAGCATTTCTTCTCACTGCCAGCATGGTTGGGTGGTTTCACTCAGGACAGTGAAAGATTGATTTTTTTCTGTGCAGACTCCTATGAATAATCTTTGCTGGATGAAGTGCAGGGCTCCTACAGGGCACTCTCATTTGATCTTTCTGTGGTGTCAGGTGGGCAAAGCCCTCAGAATGGTCCATTTTAGGATCTTGTGATCTGGAAAATGAACCCAGGCAGCTGGGACTGTGCCTGTGGTTTAGATGGGCAGGGTGAAAACACAGACTTGCTGCCTTCCCCCCACTGCTGGGGCATGGCTCCCCAAAAAGGTAACCCTGCAGGGTGCACATGATGTCCTGTGCTGGCTTTTGCATACTTTTAGGGGTTTTTAAACCCAAAACTAGATGCTGGTGCAGAGAGTGGAGGGAATGGGACCCACTAGCCCAGCAGTGCCTGCACATGTCCTGTGTGGTGCTGCTGGAGCTGTTCCACACCAGTTAAACACCTGAGCCCCAGCAGAGCAGTGGTATAGGTGTGTCCCCAAAGGGAGAGAGTCTCCCCTCGGGTTTTTCTCATGGAAGGAGCCAGTGGGATACACACAAGCTCTTAGAGTGTCAGCACCATGTCACAGGAGGGTGGCTTGTGTCAGGAAGTTTGTCCCCTCTATGGTTAGATGCTCTCTACTACTGGAAGTGAGTGATCCTGTCTGAGGTGTGCTGTGTTCTGGGCTGTCCTTGCTCTCAGGATGGCAGTGCTCCCCCCAGCCTGCTCCTGATCCACCCCTCTGCAGAGCTGCCAGCCCCTGCTGAGCCTCCCCTGCAGCACAACAAGAAGCAGAGATGCTCTCTGGGGTGGGAATGCCAGGCACCAGCAGTCAGCTGAGGGCTGCCTTCCCTATTTCTGGCCTTTATCCACCGCCCACATGAGAGAACAGCAAGAGCTGTTGCATCCTTCATCTTTGTGCCCACAGCGAGACTTGACAGGGAGAAGTGTGGAGTTCCCTCTGTCCTGCCCTCATTTTCCTCACCCCCACAAGCTTGCAGGAAGCTGTTGGGTTTGGTTACTCATTCATGGAGGTCAGGACTAGGTCTGGGTTTTTTTTTTTCCTTTGTGTTTAGGAAACAGTTTACAAACTGTTTTGAGCTCGGGGGAGCTAGTGGCGTGTGAAAAAGGCTTGTCAGCCTCTTTACTGCTGGACTTGCATTAATTCTCTGCCCTGCCTCCTTTTCTGTAATCTCTTTCTTGGTTGGCAGCATGAGTATTTCTGAGTGCTTTCCCCTGCCTGCAACCCCTCTGCCTCCTGATATGACCTCAGCCACCAAACCACCTTGGGGCTTTATTTTTACTCAAGCCGTTTTGTTTCGCGTGACCAGGTTGCTTTCTTTCCCTCAGCAGTGAGAAGAGTTCTCTGCAGAGGAAGTAAAAGAGTGCCAGGTTGCAGTTGAAACTGGTTAAACACCAAAACCACACTCCTGGTCTCACTGGGTTTGAGACGTGACACTCAGCCATGCAGTTCAGCACTGGCTTTTTTTGCCTGCCAGTTTTGCACCATCCCTGCTTGCACTTCGTTTTTTTAATAAATTGTGTTTTCACTTCAAATTGCTGATAAAAACCTTCTCAGCTGCAATTCCTGTGTTAGCAATCCAAGCAGAAAATGCTGTTTCCACTTTGCCTGGGCTTGTGATGTTTGGATGCTCAGTGCTGCTCCACCAGAGCCCAATCCAGCCTGTGCACTCATGCTGTGTAGAACCCGAATGATCCTTTCCAGCACATCTTGACCTTTTGTCACTACCCAGAAAGTGAAGACTGAGCTATTTATAACAGTTTCCAAAAGTTGGTGTTGATAATTTTCCCCTCCCCCTTTCTTTTTAGTTGGTGGTTTTATTTAGCTGTGAAGAACAAGGCAGGGACTAATGTTGCCTGAATGGGAGAGACCCTGGCATGTTCTCCTTCTGGCAGCAGGCATCTGGTGCTAATGTGTGTGGTGGATCAGAGGTGGGAGCACTACAAGGACATCAATGAGTTGTGCTTTGTGAGGGGCTCTGCTCTATCCCTGTGCTCAAAGAGGCTGTGGTGAGGGGAGAGAGACTTCGTGTTCCAACAAGCTTCTCATACCCCAAAACCAAATGCAATCATCCAGAAACCGCCTTTCCCTGTCAGTCACTCTTTCCTCATTTCCTCTCCTGCTGGTGCTGATCAGGCCGGGATTTGTGTGTAACCAAACCCCTCCTGCTGCTGCACACGAGGCCTTTCTCAGAGCACTGGGTTTGATGATCCTGGTGCTGCACAGTGGTGTTGGGAGGGAGGGTTTGCACTTGAGATGCTGCCAGAATTGGCAGTACTGGTAAAGGAAGTAAAACATCTTAATAGCAGGATTGGGAGATTTTCCAGAGGAGGGTGAAGGCTGTAGACACAGATTTCTCTTGAGATTTTTTTTTTGTTGTTAGTCTAACCTTGATCTTTGCCTGAAGTTGGCCCAGGCCAATATTTCCTGCTGTCTGTTGTAGACTTTTTGAGATTGGCACCTCGTATCCCACAGCCAAACCTCTTAATTCTGCCATGGGGAATGTTTATTCCTCTTCAGTGTTGAATGAGCCATTTCCAGACAGGCTTCATATCCACTGTGGAGGTGGGTACTAGGAAAGAAACTTCCTTCCGGAGGATCAGGGAGTGGGACCTGCTGGAGTCTGTGTCATTTCCTCTGTCCTTGGCTCTACTCTTCCTCCCCAGCAGATTTCACTGCTGCATAATTCAGAGTGGAGAGGGAGATGAAGCAGGGTGGACAAGTACCTGTGGGAGCAGCCTGGCTGGGAGCAGCTCCTGTTGTCCCGGATGGGGAGCGTGGCTGGAAGAGTGGGGATGTGAAGGTTGCGTGAGATAATGCTGTCATCCTTCTGGAAGACACTGTCTCTGCTCAGCCTGTTGTCCAAATGTCTCCTCTCTTGGCCCAACTCCATGCTAAACCTTTCAGAGTTCAATCTCTTCAGTCTTCACCCTTCTTAACTTCTCCCATTATCTCCCTCCTTTGTGCTTTAACCCCACGAATAATCTACTCTGGAGTAGTGAAGAAGGCTGACAACACCCTGAGCTGCCTTAGCAGCTGATCTCTTACAACCAGAATTCATCACACATTTCTCTGTGTCAGTTTTCTGTCACAGAAAGGTGAATGCTGTTTATTCCTGGCAAACAATGAGTGTTTGAGTATAAGCTGCTTTTGGTTGGGGCTGCTTTAGTGCACATGTGGCCTCCCCCTTACCTGCTGGACACAGAAAGCTCTGCCTGGGCTTTCAGTGCTTAACCAGATGCAGCCTTGAAGAGCTGAGCTTGTATCCTAAACGACCTGCAGCACCAGAGCCAATTTGTGAAAAGTTTTTGTGTTGAAAGTGAACTTGATATCTCAGCTGAGGACTCTCTGGCGTGTTTGCATAGATTCTGAGAGTTTATGGTCAGCAGGGACCATTAGATCATCTAGTCTGATCTCCTGTATATCACAGGTCCTTAAATTTCACCCTGCTACTCCTATATGAAGCCAAATAACTTGTGTTTGGCTAAAGCAGTACTTCCAGAAAGACATCCAGCCTTGAGAATCCACCCTTTTCCTGGGGAGTTCATTCCAGTGATAATTGCACTGGTTTTGAGATGCTTTTACCTTATTTACAGAGTGAATGTTCCCAGTTTGTTCCCATACTTTGCTCTTCTGCAAGTGTAAAGAGCCCTTAAGTACCACGAAGGCACTTTACACCCAGCAACCCAATCGCCTCCCAGTCTTATTTTGATAACACTGAACAGATTGAGCTGTTGAAATTTTTCACTGCAAGGCATCAGTTCTAGCCTTTGAATCACTTTTATGGCTGCTTTTTTGGATCCTTACCAATTTTTCAGCATCCTTTTAAAAATAAGGGCACTAGAGCTGGATGCAGTATTTCAGTGTCATCCCCCACGGTGCCATATTTAGATGTGAATGTGCTGTCCAGCCCCTGCTCTGCTTGCACATCCAAGGGATGTGTTTAATCCTTGTTGCTGGACATTGCATTGGGAATTCAGCCATTGTGGTCCCTAAAGGCTTTGTGGAGAAGCTGCCTTGGGCACGATCTCCTGGAGACTTCATTTTCCATGTGGTGCCAGATGAATAACATGATATTTGATGCTGGAAACCCCCAGATTTTGAAGCTGTTATAACAAACCCTGTGTGAATGTTCTCTAGCCATCGTTACTTACTGCTCCAAATGGGCAATTTGACAGCAGAATTTCCTTTTGTTGTTTAAAAATGTTGCTAGTGAGTCTCTGCCATCCTCTTTCCTTCAGTTCACTGAAGGTCCATGAAGCCCTCTCTTTAAGAGGTTACTGAATCAGTTTATTCGTTTAATGAGAATATTTTTTCAAGAATGTTGCATATTACTAATTCATGGAAACCAAATTTAGATACAAGCTTGGTTGAAAAGGAAGTAACACACATATAAATATTATATTTGACCTGCTTTCATGGAGTTGAAAGTTCTGCTAGTAAATTCGTTACTAAATTATGTTGAATTTATTCAGAAGTCAGATACTTGTTCTGGAGCCAGTGAAGTTACCATAGTTTCATCTTTACATTACTAAAGCAGATAATTTTCTTCCTTAACATTTTTCCTCTCACCTGCTGCCTTCTGGGATGAAGGAAGAACTCAAAAGCTCACTGCTTTTGCCAGGGAGCTTCTTAAATTCCTCTTTTTCTCTTGCTAGGTTGATGGCTTGCAACTCTTATAGCCATGAGATGTGTCCTGGAGCTGCTGCACTGCAAAAGACCAGGGAGCTGCAGGAGTGTTTCAGTGTCTCTTTACCTGTAAATTAATTTTTTTTTATACCTCAAGGCCATGATGCATCAGGGTTCCCTCTCTCTTCCATGTCATAGCAAATTGGATTTTACGTTTGTGCGGTGTCTGATGTTAAGTAGCAGGATTTTCACTGGAATTGCTTTTACTGCTGCAGAAATGAATCTGTTTGAGGGCAGGACATTGCTCTGCTAAGCAGAAATCTGCACTAAACACGTGGCACGAAGCAGCCAAGGCAAGCCCTGTATCCATTTGTGGTTGCAGGTGGTATATGAAGAGAAGTGATTATGGTAATTAGCCCAGCTGGAATTTGCCCACAGCTCTGTGGGTACCTTGTAAACACTGCAAAAATGCCAGACAATTTTAACAGCCCTTTTGTCTCATCACCTTTATGTAGGTAGCCATTTGCACAAAACCCTTTCCACCAGCACTTTGGTGGGCTTACACCTGTAGCAGTAAAAATTCCTCCTGGTATCCTGCCAGTCGAGCCCACTGCAGCATTCTGGGCTTTTCAGGAATCTCTGTATCAGTGTTGGACTGGGTGCTTTGAGAGGGATTGCCTGTGGAAAAAGAGGAATAATCTTAATGTGGTATATCTAACCCTTGGGCTAGGAGTGGGAATATGGCACGTTTTGAGTGCCTGGATGTTATTTCACACAGTTCTCAGCAAGGAAGCTGTGCCTGGAAAAGCCTTACTGCCCAAGAAATCCTGAAAATATTTGGGATGAGTGTGGTACGTGTTTTGGAGCAGAGCTGTGTGGCTCTGTGGTCTGTATCCCAGGCCCTTGTCACTGAGGAGACCCTTAGACTCAGGAGAACGTCCTGCTGTGCTCCAGGCCCTTCCACTCCAGTGGAGACAGCGCATTTGTTACAGGCAGTTTTGCATCTGGTCTCTTGATTAATGGACTTGTCTTTTGCAGCCTATTTTGACTCTGACACCGCTTTCTGCTCCGCAGATGCTTTGCTGATGTTGAAGAAAGTTTGCCTCGCTTGATAAAGACCAGATCCTGGAATTTACTTCCAAACCTGAAGTAACAATTTTTAACTTGAAACGCTTTTTCCCCAGGAGTCACTTCTCCAGAATCTTTCCCTTATTTGGTGCCTCCTTCACAGCTGGGGCTGATGCTCAGGTGCCAAAGCTCTGTGCGCTCCTTGCCTGGAGACAAACGGGTTCAAGTGCTTCCCAGCCCTGATCATGGCACTCCATTTCTTGTGCCCTACAGTGGCATTTCCAGCATTGCTGTGCTGGGGTGGGGGACACATTTTCAACCTGGTCAGTGCAGTATCTGGAGGTTAAATGTTGCTTTCCTCTCTGCTGGCTGGAGATGAGGCAGACCTTTCCCGAAGCTGCCCCAGCAGTTCTGTGTTGCTGTCAGGCCGTGCTCCCCGTGGCCTCGAGGAGATTTGAGCTGGCTGTTCAGCCCCGTTGCTATCTCTGCTCTTTTAGCTGCTCCACAAGAAGTTGTTAGTCACTGTTGATTCCTTCCATGGCAACAAATCCAGTTGGGTTGGCGGCGAGGTGTGTGAATGCTCCCCAAGCAGCACTGGGCTGCTTCCTCTGGTGAGGTTGCCTCTTCCCAGGTGGATTTAGTCTGTCTGCACATGCTGACTCATGACAGCTGAAACAGCTGTTTTCAGCTTCAGGCACTACTGTGTGCAGGGACCCCTTCTTCTTCTTGACAGCTGGTTTGTTTTTGTAACTAATGCCTTCACTATATGCTCATAACTTCCATATCGGTGATGCCCGCTTTTCAGCTGGAAGGGTCAAAATCCAGTTTTTGACATAGTTTTGTTGTTGTATAAGCTTTTCTTGATGGGCTTTTCCCAAGTGGGCAATGGGGATGATCCAAATTTGGTTTCCTGTCCCAAGGAGCAGCGTTGCCCACAAAGGGCAGCAGTGTCAGTGTGCTGAGAGTCCTGGTCTGGCATCCTGATATTGGCATGAGGACCATTTTTGGGAAATCTTTGGAGAGGGCTGCTTTTGGGCTGCACAGACAGTGAGAAGAAGTTGTTGTAGGTCTCATGGTAGCACTGTCAGGGTAGTGAGCATGCTGACAATGCTTTTGGGAAGTGTTCCTCTCCACCATGTGAATGCAGAGCAGCAGGTGACAGAACTTCCTCCTCTGTGCCGGGCCTCTCATGGAGGTCGCTGTTTCCCTCTCCCTGTGAGAAGCTGAGTTTGATGGGAGGAGCTGGGAGGGCTCCCAGAGGCTGAGGGACAGGTGAGTCAGTAGAGAAACAGTCATCCAGAGAAAAGCCCAGTCAAAGCAGCCCCATGGCCTTTGCATGAACCCGAAGATGAAAGGTCCAAAGTTGAGTGATGAGCTTGTCAAAACCTCGAGGCTGTGAGAGAAAAAGTGGTGAAAAAAGTGTGAGGTGCCTGCTTGAGATGCCACAGTGCTGGGGCACACAGGGCTCTGCCTGGGCTTGCTGGGGTTGTGATTAAAGTTGGCAAGAGGCATGAAACATGCTTCATTCCTAGAGGCAGGTATCACATTTCCTAAAAACAATTATAAGTAAGCACATATCTCTGTCCCAGTTCTGTACTGGTTGCTGGGGAGTGTGACTGGTTAGTCCTTGGGATTGCGAGTGTGAAACTTGCTCTGAGAAAATGGGGATGAAGCCAATGTCCTGACAAGCCCTCCTGGAGCTGGGTGTCTGTGCACACACTCTGGGCATGTCCCTGCTGGGTGTCACTTTCCATTCAAGGTGGGGAATTTTGGTTTTCCCCCGCTGCCAGTAAAGTGTGGGGATCGCAGAGCACTCTCAGGCCGTGGGTGAGTGTGGGCCTTGGAGGAAAATTTCTGCTTCAATTTCTTCTTTCCCTCACCTGCAGCCTGCCCATGAGTGTTGCTGTCCAGTAGGGATGGGTCAGGCCATGAGCTCCTTCTCTTTTCCATGTTCCTCCTCAGGATTCAGAGCATGGACCCCCCTCTTCCACCTCTTGCTGTGGGGCAGAGCACTCCCCACCACCCCTCCAAGGCTCTTGCACCGAGCTGGGGGCTGTGATTCCTTAGATTCCTTAGGCTGTGTCTGTGTCAGGCTCTGTGATTTCAGCCAGAGCTGCTCACAAACCAGCTTTTTGCCTCCACAAGCTGTTGCCAAAAAAAAAAAAAAAAAAGACCTGTTAAAAGGCTTCAAGCTCTCAATTACCATAGTGTCCTAAGGTGAAGAATCAGCTATATCCAAACTTCACTGGCAGAATGAATAAGGGCTTTGCTGTGCTGTCCCAGTATTCCCCAGTCTCTTCTGGGTTCCATCTGCAGAGTTAATAAAATGGTGGCAAATCAAGTTGAGTTCTAGTGGAAAGGGCTCTTTAGGGCAGCAGTAAAATAGTGAGTAAGCAAGAACCCCTTGCTGCGGGGGCCAGTTTAATTGGTCTGGCTTGTTTTATGAGACAGGTTTTATGTCTAAACTCGCACATGGCCCAGGAGCAGCTCTGCAGCAGGGCATCATTCTCCTGCATGGATCCTCCGGGAACGCAGCCGGGTTAATTACACCTCACTGAAGGTGCAGAGCAGCTGGCATCAGTCATGGCTTGAGCCCAGGGGCTCAGCAAACGGGGCTGGGAGGTGGCACCAGAGCTAGAATGCCAGTGACATCTGTCCCCTGCAGCCAGGCCTGGCAGACAGCTTGGGAGGCACTGGTCAGTGCCTGCCTTGTGTCCTCTGGCGTGTGCCCAGCTCTTGGCTGGGCACTGCCACAGCCCTGCCAGGTGATCTTATCCTCCCCCTGTGAGTGGAAGTGGGGGAGTTGAAGCTGTAAAAGCCCTGGGTGGATTGGAGCAGCGTGGTGGTGCTCTGGGTCGCTCCTGGTCAGCGTCTCCCTCGCAGCACTCGGGGCCTGGCTTTTCTCAGCGTGCTGAGGCTGTGCAGGCACAGGCGAGAGAGGAAAGCCTCCTGCTCTGGGGAAGGTAAAAGTGAGGCCAGTCCACTCCTGCTGTGACACAGCCACCCCCAGGGCCAGGCTGAGGGAGTGCTTACCCACCCACAGCTGTCCTCAGAGCCGTGTAGATAAGGACTGGGAAAGCCCAGAGCTGTGCTGAGCGAGCAGAGGTGGCCTGGAGCAGTAGTAAGTAATTATTCAAGTCAGATTTTGGAGTCAGGGGACCAAAGCAGGGCAGGAAGCTGCCTTCACACCATGTGCTGCAGCCAGCTCCCCTGTGTCCCCTTAGCTCCATGTCCACAGAATCGTGGAATGGTTTGGGTATGAAGGGACCTTAAAGACTATCTAGTTCCAACCCCCCTGCCATGGTCAGGGACAGCTTGCACTAGAGCAGATTGCTCAGAGCCCCATCCAACCTGGCCTTGAACACTTCCAGGAATGGGGCATCCACAGCTTCTCTGGGCAGTTCAGTAGCTGTTGAAAATGCAGGGTCTCAGAGGCTCTGCTGGCACATCTAAACACTCTCTAGCACCAGATAAATGAGGGGGTGCAGCATCACCCCAGTCCTCCCTGGCTTCTGGAAGCTGCTCCTGGCAGGGCACAAACAAGTGTGAGTGCTGCTGCTGAGCTCTCTGTGCTGGCTGCTCTGCAGAAAAGTGCTGGGGAGGACATCCTGCTCCCTCTCTGCCTTGTCCAGCTGCTGCTCTGCCTCTGACACAGTCAGGAGCACGGAACAGGCTGCTGCTGGTGCTTGTGGGGTTGTGTTTTTCCATCGATGGGAATGCTACCTTTGGAGGCTCCTTTTCCTGAACTGCTTAGGCTGTGCTAAGTTTTGAATTGGTGAGATAGGGGGGAGGAGAGCTTTGCCTATCTGATACCTGCCTGGGGTGCAGGTATCAGATTTGGGTTCCTGGGGTGCAGGTGTGGGGTTTGGGGTGCCCGGGGTGTGGGGTTTGGGTTTCCTGGGGTGCAGCAGCCCTGTGCAGGATCACAGGACCCGGCAGAGGGTGCTGTGTCTCCACCGCCTCTCCCAGCTCCGCTTCCAGCTCCAGCTGTTTGGCACTTGCCTCTGCCTCTGTGCATGATGTTTGTAAGAGTTTGGGCATGTCCATTTGGTTCCCATCTCCAGTGCCACCCCCAGCATCCAGGCCAGGTTCTTCTGTCACTGGGGACATTCTTAATTCACAGGAAATAGGAGAGAGTTTAATTGTTTTCTCCTCTCTCTCTTTTTTTTTTTTTCCTTTTTTTTTTTTTCCCATGCAGCTGAACAAAAGGTTCATCCTCAGTTTTCTCCATGCCCATGGGAAGCTGTTTACCAGGATTGGGTAAGTGTGCAGGATGTTTATTTTATTTTCCTACATTACAAGTCTTTTTGGAATTTAATATTGTTAGCAACTAAGCTGTGTTTGGAGCTGAGGGCACAGGGTGTGAATTCTTGCAGGCCTGGCCTCCTGGTTCTTATTCTCCTTACCCGCCCTCCATCCCACACTGGCTGGAGCTTGGGCTTTTCCTTTCCCCCACCTCAGAGTCCATTCCTGCCCATGCCCCAGGACCCTCTGGCAGAAGCTGAGCTCAGATGGTTCACACACACACAGGAGGGATTAGTGGCTGTTTTCTCTCTCTCCCATCACCTAACTGTGCTCCCTCCACTTGAATTTCTGGGTTTAACCCCCTCTCTTCCATTACCCTCACCCAGTGCAAAAGTGGCTCCTGGGGCTCTCAGTGGCTGTTGCCTGTAAGGATCACAAAGCCATCGAGACAGGTCCATGTGCTGGCTGAAAGCTGCCATCCAGAGCCTGGCAAAACAAGCCTTGCCCTTCATCTCCTTGCTGCCATTTCAGTGAAAGCCCCATAGCTGAGAGCTGCCCTGGCTGTGGGAACTGGTTTGTACAAATTACCCTTGGCAGTGGCTGTCAGAAATGGGTTTCAAGTAATTGAACAGCTCCCCTTGAAGCAAAGCAAGCCTGATCCCAGCCTGGGCTGAGATCCCAGCCCAGGGGACACCCTTATGACCCCGAGGGCAGGGCTCATCCTTGCAGCTGATGGGCTTCCCATGGAGCTGCCTCTGCTCCAGGTCCAGACTGGCCCTCGCTGTGTGGGAGCAGCTGCTGAGGAGAGACCCCGTGTGGGTCTCTGGCAGTGGTGGTCTCTGCCTGAGCCTGCCAGGAGCTCGGAAGCAACTGGAGTCTCCGGAGCTCTCTTGGCTCCTTCATTCTTCTGTGGAACTGCTGGCTACAGGTCACGGGGCTGAGAGGCCTCTTCCAGGCCGTGTGGGTGCAAAGTGACAGCTTGTCCCTGCTGGGAACAGCCCAGATCCTGCCACACAGCAGCACCTCAGCACTTGCTGTCTCTATGCTTACAGGGGTGACCACTCAGGAGGGGCACTTTGGACCCTTCACAAAAAACAGGGAAGCAGGGGCTGGTGATTTGCTGGAGATCCGAGTGTCTGAGGGTCACAGCTGATCTCTCCCTGATTCACAAGGCACTGATTATCCACTCATGGGCCACCAGGCTGTCGTGCAGTGAGGAGGCAGAGCTGGGTGTCCTGCCTGCAGGAAAAAGAGGAGGAGAACTGCCAGAGCCCACGGAAAGTTCGGGAAGTGCAGGGTCTGTGCTGGAGGGCAGAGCATCCGGGGAGCTGCCGGTCCCCGGCGCTGTGGGGCCGCGCTCGCGGTCGAGCTCCGGTTGAACGGATGCCAGCAGGGGATTAATGGGGATGTAGCAGAGATCAGTTGCACATTTGGCTCCTGAGGCTTTTGTGAAATTAAGATGCAGCGTTTCAGGCAGTTGCTTCCCAGGACAGTCATTTAGAAAACCCAAGTATGTTTAATGGTACAATATGCCCTGAAGTACTTAGAAGGGAACTAGAAAGTAATACCGTGACACAGGAAGAGAAAATCGTCCAGCCCTGCTAAACAGCTTCCGTGCTTAAAATAGGTAAAAGGTGAGGAATAGTCAAGTCCTTTTGGGCAGGATCTCTGGTGATTTATCTGGAAAAAATATGGAAAAGATGATGTTGTCTTAATTGGACTCTTGCTCCTAAAACCACAGGTAAGCAATTTATTAAAAGCTTCCGCTCGGCTCCTGACCTGCTGGTTCTGAGCTCAGAGGGGTTACTGCATGCTGTTCCAGATGTGCTGTGGTATCAAAGCACAGGTGGTGGAGCTAAGGAAACCCTCACTCCTTCTTGTTGTTATTCCTTGGCAATAATCTTCTTCTCCTCAGTAACAACCCGTCCTGCAAAGAGCTCCTCCATCCCCAGAGTGCTGTCTGCCCTAGGAGGATGTTTCTGGATACACTGGATGTGGTCTGAGATTTCTCAAAATTAGGAAGTCTTTAGAAGCAATCAGTTTGCTCTAATTCTCTGGCTGTGCCCCAAATCCAGGGAAGTTGCCTTTTGCAGGGAAAGCAGTGCATTTGTACTGACAGAGCTTCTCCATTCTGCAAAGCTACAAAGTGCAAGGAGACTGTTTGTTCCAGCCCATGTTTTTGGGAAGGTAACAGAGACTTTGAACTGCTCCAGCAAACAGTGCCCAAGGAGAGGGTACCCTGCTGATAGGCAGACCCAGGTGATGAAAAGCACCCATGCAATATGGTTAAGAAGAAAGCCATTTCTGTCTTTAAAAATAAAGCTGTCACTGTCCTGAAGTCTGTTGGGGAAGCCCAGCAGAATTGCCCATGTGGGTTACCAGAAGTGGCTCATTAATCCAGCCCGTGGTAATATCACAAGATCTGAATCTCCTGGGGGGAAGATAGAGGAAATTGCTATGGAGGCCCCTGAGGTCGCCTGCCCCAGCTCCAGATGCTTCACACTCTGTGGGTTTTGGCTCCCTCACTCCCATGTGGGCACTTGATAATGTCACTCATAAGTGGTGTGGGCACTTTCTGGGAGATATTCAGCCTGCTGGGTCTGGCTGTGGCTTTTTCTAGTGTAGGAACAGCAATCAATACAGCAAACTCTGCAGAAGAGGCAGTGGGACAGGAGGACCTCCCCCCTCAGTAGTTCCCAAGGTTTTGGGCAGCTTCTTGGTTATAAAATTGTCTTCATGGGATACCAGGTGAGGACTGTTGTGGGCAACCACACCTCAGTCAATTTTGGGGAAATTATTGCAATAATTTCAATTTTTCACCCCACTTCAGCTGGGAGATTACTGAGGATGCAACAGCTCTGATAAGTGACCTCAGCTAATTCCCTCAGCGGTGAAGAGCAGGATAAAGGTGTCAGATTTCCGTGGGCGCTTGTGAGTGGTGTTGAAAGCTCACCCCATCCCCAGCCGTGGCCCTGCAGCCGCGGGCTGCTGTGTCCTGACGCGCGACAGCGGCGCTGCGGCTGCGGGGACCCGCTCCAGCTTTGACACTGTCAGCAGCTCCACGAGTCAGGGAGTCCCTGTCCTGTGGGGCTCGAAGTGATGAAGTTTAGGGGCTCAATCACAGTGCCGGGGAGTGTGTAGCCTGGGGGAAGACAGGGCTCGGTGCCATGGGATCCGATGTTGCAGTGAGGAGTTCTGGAGGAAGCACGCTCTGGCCAGCATTCAATGCACTGGAATTGCCACATCCGCAATGTGGCACCAGCGTGTGCATTTTGCTGCAGCCTTGGGAGTCCCATGGGCTGCTCCTGGTCCAAGTGAGCTGCTGGCCCCTTGGCACCTCTCCCAGATTGGTAGAAGTCAGTAGAAAAAAATGGTTGGTCAGAAATGACTCATAAAGGCCGTGTTTTCCTGCCAAAAGAATGCTGCCTGTCGGTCACAGAGCAATCCCTCACTGCCCTCTCTAAGGAAGCAGCCTGCACCTTCATTCCCCACAGCTCCTGGCTGGGAGACAGCACCCCAGGGATTCCCCCTTCCTCAGGAGATGTGACACGGGCTGAGCCGTGCCCACCTCCCACCCCTCATCTCAGGGCACAGCCTGCTCTCGACAGCCTCTCTCTCTGTCTGCAGGATGGAGACTTTCCCTGCGGTGGCCGAGGAGGTCCTGAGGGAGTTCCAGGTGCTGCTGCAGCACAGCCCCCCTCCCATCGGAAGCACCCGCATGCTCCAGCTCATGGCCATCAACATGTTTGCAGTGTACAACTCCCAGCCCAAAGGTACCACGTGCTGCTGGAGGGGAAACTGGATGGGGATCAGCCATTCCCCATGTGGAGAAGGGTGGGGGACACACCAGATGGGGAGGTGGGAGTGGTGGTTGGATGCCTGTGGGTGTCAACACAAAGGGACCTTGGCTGGGCCTTTGGAGCTGGCTGAGGTGTCTGAGGAGTGAGGAGGCATCGCATCCCCCTGGAGCCTGAGTCATCAGCACAGAAGGAAGATACTGCTTTATGGCTCTGCCTTCCCAGAGTTTAAACTGGGCTCTGCTCAGTGCCTGTGCTGGCAGCGGGAGGGCTGGGACAGTCTCAGAGGCCTCAGCTGTTGGCTGTGGCTGCCTGTGTCCATGCAGGTGGGTGGGGGATGTGATGCCACTCTCTGAAACACGGGGTTGGAGCCTGTGCCCTGTGATAATTCAGAGAACAACACAGATCTGGTGTTAATTACTCTCCTCTCACTTCCTCTATCCACCCAGCAGCCTGGATGGTCTCTGCCATTGACAAGTTTAATGTGCTGGGCAACAGAGGTGCCACCAAACCAGAGCCTCTTCACTGAGTTTAAAATTATGCTTCCAGGGATTGTACTTTTCCCTGTGTCCCCTCCAACATGCATTCAGCAGCAGGTACCCAAGTGTGCCTGAGCCGTGAGTTTGGGAGCAGGGATGGGGCTGCTCTCCCTGGGTGGCAGGAAGAAGCATTTCACATCCTGATGCTTTAGGATTTAGATCCCAAATATGAAGGCCTCCAGCTGATGGATTTCAGCTAAGGCCAGCATGTGGGCGATCAGGCTGAGCCCCAGAGAGCTGCTGCTGGAAGATCCCTCCCATGTGAGCCAGTTGGCCACTGCTCAGGCTGGTGGTCAGTGGCCAAGGTCAGCTGATGGAGCAAACCAGCACCAGCTGGAGGGCTGGGAAGTGGCTCCTGTATGCTGTGCCTGCCTTGCAGGCACTCTCCTCTCCTGGAGGGAGCTGTCAATCCCACTGGCGAGGCAGCCATGCCCTCCTGCCTGCCAGATGCCAGCCAATGATGGCGTGTTTATCTTGGAGCTGCAAAGTACTTTGTGATTATAAGCAAATGCCTCTGCGTGACAGTAATTATTGTATTCATAATATTAATAATACCCCTGGTAGGTGAATTAATAGTGGTGTCTGTGCCACAGACAGGAGCGAGTGGGAAGGGGAGGATGAGATTTGTCTGGGATGGATGGCAAGCCCCTGTGGCAGAGCTGGAAGCAGTCCCAGCTCTCAAACCACTGGGCTGTGCTCGTCCCTCCATAGCCGAGTCGTGGATGTGTGTGAGTGACGGAGGGAGTGCTTTTTGTCTCATGAAAAATAAGTATTCTCAGAGTTTTCTGCCTCCTGTGTGGGTAGCTGCCAGCTGCTCCCAGCTTTCGGATCTCTGGAGAAAGCAAACCTGTTCCTGCCGGGGCCCGCGGGCTGCGTGCGGAGCAGGTGGCAGCGCTCGTGGAACGCCTGCAGGTCGGATGGCACCACGGCTGCCATCTGATGCCAAGGGCCCTTCAGGGATTTCCCTGAGGGCCCTTTGCTCTGGTGACCCTGAAATATCGCTGAGAGTGTTGTTGGCAAAGCAAACCCTGCTGTCAGCACAAATGCCCCGGTGGTCTCGGAGCGCTCGTACGCCGAGTGCTGGCACAGCACAGGTTGGGCACGCTGCCGACGCTGCCATACTGGGAAGAGCTGGGTGCAGATGGAAATCAAAAGCAGAACAGCAAAGGGTCTGGAGTTTAGAAGGAAGCCAGGAATGTTGGAACGATTACGGAGTCCCCTGCACGGAGCGAGGGTGCTGGCTCGCTCCCCGGCCTGTGGGCTGCTGTGGGCAGAGGCCTGGCGGGAGCGCGGCAGGAACGCTGTCGGGAAGGTGCGGGTTTCCATTTCCCAGCACATGAGTCACCTCCCTGTGCTGCAGCAGCAGGGGCAGCAGCAGAGCCAGGGGGCCGAGCCACCCCTGTGGGCCTGTGGGAGGCTGGCAGGACGCAGGGAGCAGTCCCGCCCTGCCTGCATCCCAAATTGCCAGGAAGTATTGCTGGGGAGCCGGCTGTAGTCAGAGCTTGGCCGTGTCCACTCCACAGAGCTGGATGTAGCTTTGCAGTTGGACCAAACAGCCTCTGGAGATCTCCTCCTACTGAAATCCTCCTGCAAATGTGGGAGCAGAGCATGTCTGTGTCCATCCCATCACAGGGGCCTGACACTCAGTTTGCAGTAGCAGGAGGAGATCTGTGGGTTTGGGGCTGGGAGGGAGGTCTGAGCCTCTCTTCCCTGCTGTCCGGGGGTGTTCTCTTCAGGAATAGCTGCTCCCTCCCTTCCCTGCTATGTATTTCCAGCTTTGGAGCCCCAGCTACTCCTGAGAAACTTGTAAATGTGCTTGTTGCTCCATGTCTGGTGTCTAACAAGTCCTAGTGCTGAGATCGTGGTGTGGTGTCACTGCGCTGGCATAACAGTCACAATGTGGGGAATTCTATGAAACTCTTAACCCCTGAATAAGAACTTTTAAGTAAAGAGTCAGGTATTAAGAAAAAGGAAACTCAGCAATTAAATGCTGTGTTAAGCACCTGTCCTTCCTCTTCCTCAGGCTTGCACCAAACACAATCCTGCCCCATCTCAGCCTCAGTTTCTCCCATTTTTGGACTGTGCTTGGTCTGTCGCAGACCTGCAGTGAGGCAATGGGCAGCACAGGAGGCTGGGACTCATGCATGACAGTTTATATCTGCTGTTCTTTGCTTTTTTACTCCTTTTGCTGTGGTGTGGGTTGGCCATGACCCCTCAGGGGTGCCCCTGTCCTGGCACGTGTGCCCCTCTGGGATTTGTGACATATCCTCTGTGTCTCTTCTCCCAGCCACGGCCACTTTTTCATAAACCAACCAACCGCAAGGTCACCATGTGCTCTTCTAACAGGGTGACTTTTTTTTGTGCTGTGTTTAAACTGGTTTCAAAACCAGCCAGCTGTGAGCAGCACGTGGCATTTCACATCCTCCTCCCACGCAGCTCACTGCTGTGGTTACCTGAACCCTGCAGTGGGTGCCAGGGCTCAGGTGAGCACGGGCAGGGCTCTGTGGCCCGTGCCCAGTGCAGCTGAGCTGTGCTTGTCCCCAGGGACAGCACCAGGCACGCTGGAGCTGGTCTCAGCTGCCTGTGCAGCCGGGCAGCACTGGGAAGATCCTGGGAGATGAATTGGATCTGTTGTTTTCTCTGACAGAGGAAGCCAAAGAATTCCCACATGAAGTGCATCCCCTGCTGTTCAGCATCAAACAGTGTGTTCCTGCTTTGTCCAGGGAGGCATGCAGCCAGTGAGGGTCCCTCTGACCCGGCTGCCTCCTGTCAGGAGCACTTCAGGTGTGAAAAAGCTTCTTGTAGACCTCAAACCCATGGGGCAAGGAGTGCCTACCTAGGGGAGGGAGGCAGAGAGAGGTAGCCACTCTACATGGCAGAGACTTGAAGTTGCTGGTGCTTCCCAGGATGGGACATAGGTGACTAACCAGTGTTTTTGCCCTCCTGGGCTCTGGCTGGGGCGGGGCCTTAGTGGGGTGGCCCGTTTTAACAGTTTGGTAGCCATCTGCACAACCAACTCACAGAGAAGTTTGGATCCCTTTATCCCGACCACAAACACTCCAAGAATTTTAATTTTTTTTTAATTCTGTAATTTGGGGAAATAAAACTCTGGTTTCTGAAAAGACTAATTGAAGCCGTGCTTGCGGCAGGGGCATCTCGGTGAGTGGAGAGAGAGGAACCCCCTCCCAGCCCATCTGTGCCCAATTTACTCCGATCTGGCCTCTCTGAGGCTTTTTTCTTTCTCTCTCTCTTTAATAATTTGTTTTATAATTCCTGGAATCAAACCCATCTCAGACACACTGTTTTATTTTACTGTATTATTGGATTATACTTCCTATAAATCACTGGATGTTATTCATAGGCCACCACCAGAATAACTTCCCCTCTCCCCCCAAACCCCCCCCCCCCCCCCCGACAGCTCTGCATTCCAAACAAGCGCACACCAAGGTGGGGGTGCAGCAGCACGGGGCACCCTAGAGACACTTCCCGGAAATCCCAGCAAATTTGCCTGGCTGCGGGTGTGAAGCATCAGGCTGCAGCACCTGGATGCCTTCTGGCACTCTCGGGCCGGTCGCGTTGTGCCGTGTGGAGGTTGTTAGGAGGTCGGGCTTAGGTGGAAGTGGAGAGGGGAGGGGGCTGCCATATGTGCATCCTCAGCACATGTAGGGAATGAAGTTGCATCCCCCAGGGCCAAGCAGAGTCAGGGCACAGAGGCACTGGGAGGGTCTGGCCAATTGTTTTGCTTTAGCTGAGGATTGGGAAAGTGACAGTTTGGGCAGGGTGACTCGTGCATAGGGCATCTGCTCTGCCAAGGGCAATGGGCAAGGAGGAAAACCTACTAGTTGTGCCTTGGCAGAGGGACTGTGCTCGTGTGGGTCGTGAGGAGGGCTCAGTGTGGCAGGGGCAGGCTGAGCTTTGCTCTGCAGACCCTGAGTCAGTCTTCTTGAGTGGAACAGGGTCAGGTTCTCTGTGCAAGGTGGTGTCAGCTGGGAAACCTTGAAGACTCGTGCAGAAAGGAAGGTTTCACAGCAGCAGCTTCAGAGCAGTATCTGTGGCTTTTGCCACGCTGGTGTCCGGAGGCCAGGGCCGAGCAGGTCGGTGCTGCAGGGGTTGGAGAGACTCTGCCTGTCTCAGAGAGGAGCTGCTGTCACACAGCTGTGACTGCAGCCCGTGCAGGGCTTGCTAAGGCACGTGGCCCTGCTTGCTCCTTGAACACGGACACCAGCTCGAGATGCAGATCTTGCCCAAATCTTGATACACACAAGGAAAGATCTGTAGGTCAGTGCAAATCCCCTGCAGCACTTAAGCAGGTCCAGGACTTTCTGTTTTCATGGGAGAGGACAGGTCAGAGCCCTGAGATGAGCTGTGCTGTGGTAACCAGCAGCCAGCTCCACTGCCATCTCGCCCTACTCACAGCCTGTGCTGGACACAACAGGTCTCGCTTTGCTGACCACACCTGCTCAGGCTTGCAGCCTGAACCCTTAAAATATCCCTAGAGAAGATGCAGAGGCTGGTGGTGTCTGCCCTCAGCAGAGCCTCAGCTCTGACCATTGCCATGGGCTCATTTCTGCCCCTCGGACCCAGCTCTGCTCCAAGAGCTGACTGCAGCATCAGAAGAGGCTCAGAGGAAGCACCTTCTGATCACCTGCGGCAGCCTCATCTCCACGTCTTCTCATGAAGCTCTAACCACATCTTTCATGTTGGAGCTGACAAAAGGTGGGGGCAGTTGAATGCAAGAGAGTCCAGTGCATTTGCCCGAGTTTAAAAATAAAGCGGTGTTGTGGGTAACTGCCTTGGTTTGATGGAGTTTTAAAATTAGGCACAAAAGAAAGCTTAATAAACCTTAGGCTATAGATAGCAGCAGAAACAACTTGATCTTTCCCTATCTGGGGAGCAGAACTGAGTCCTTTTCTCTGAATTCCCCTCTTTGTGTGGTAAATACACACTTCAGCTGTGGGCTGTGACACCTTTGGGCTAAACAGCCAGGAGGGTGATGAAGATGTCACGTTGCAGGGCTGTGTCGGGGGGACGCTGAGCATCTGCAGCCCTGTGCTCCATTGAGAGCAGAGCCTGAGGTCCCTGCACCTGCCGTGGGGGGCTCGGTTTGTAGCACAAAGCCCACTTGATGCAGGGAGGCTGGAGTTGAGGAGTTTGACATCTGGCTTTCTCTGGGTGCTGGGGCTTTGGTTGATGTACAGCAATTGTGGGCTGAGGTGTGTGCACTGAGATCTCCAGCTGCACCTGGAGTCGCTGTGTGCCTTTCCCTCTGAGACTGGGCAGTGCTGTCTTCAGCGAGGTGGTGTTAAGACATAACACTTCCCAAGGCCTTAAGTTTGGAGGAACTGGATGTTTAATTTATCCTTCCCCTCCTTTCACATTGCTGCTCGCATTTGCTTTGCATTTGAGTAGTATTTAGGAGAGGAAACTCAGAGGAGGGCTGGATGATTCTGGTGTCAGTCTTTCCCCTTTGCTGCCTGCCTTGCACCGAGGCTCCTGAGCGAGCTGGCTCTTTGATGCCACTGCCTTGGCAAAGGGCTTTTACACTGAACCTGTTGTTTAGTCATATCTGCTACTCCCTGTGTCCAGACACAACCCATACCCTGAGATGTGTGAGTAGGAGGAAGGGTTGAAGTGGTGCAGGGAGTGCTACCTGCATTGCTTATCTCAGGAGCCACACAACTTCCTGTGCTGAGCCTCCTAAAAGGACATGTACGTGTCCAGAGGTGGCAGCTGACCCTCCAGGGTTTCTCCTCTGAGCCATTGGGAGTGTTGGAGGTTGGCACAGTTGCTGGGAACTGTCGGCGCCTTTCCCTTCAGGGAAGGAAGCTGTCTCAGACTTGAGACACATCAGTAAAGTTCAGGTAAAATAATTCTGGCTCAGACGTGTCTTCAGAGTCCTGCTCTTGGGCTCTTGAGGCTGGTGGCAGCAATGTTTAGACCAAAGTCTTCCTTTGCTTATTCCCCTCTGTTTCCTGTTTAAAAGGCAGATTGTCACATATTTGGGGATTTATTTACCGTAATTGGAGTTATTTTCCTGGCTGCTGGCTTCTGCCCTCTGATGCAAGACTCCTTAGTGAAACGTGTGTCCAGAAAGCCATGTGACCTTTTTTTTCCCCTTGCCACAAGTGCCAGCAGGAGATGCAATAATCAACGCGCTGCAGGGAATTTCCACTGGCAGTTCAAGTTTCTGAAATCTAGACGTTGGCTCGGGAGGCAAAAGATTGAGCAGGGCTTTGTGGCAGGGAAGGGAAAGGTTTCCAGCAAAATTGAGTGTTTGCTGGTGTGTCAGACTCTCCACTCCTGCCCTCCAGCTCAAGTGCAGCAAAGTCCACATCAAGTGGTGTTAGATGAGCTTGCTGGGGGCTTCTGCCTGGTCTGCCTGTCACACAAGCACATCCTTACATCTGCCCTTGAAGCTGTTCCACGAGGTGATAGCAGGATCTCATTTCAGGGCAACAAATCGAGGGGAAATGATTTGTAAACACAAAGCCTGAGTCTGCTTTAGAGCCAAGCTTCAGCAGCCCAAGCAGCAAATCAGGACAATCAGTGATAGGTGAGGTGAGGTTGGAGAGGCTCTGCTGTGGTTCCAAGGCATGGCCAGCTCTGCAAACACTGAATCCAACCACTATTTGGATGAAGAAGCAGCGTTGCTGTGTAAAGTGAAAGGCAGGAAATGGAGCAGTGGCACACTGTGTCTGTCTGTCCTGCTGTGGAACAAGAAAGGAGGTGCTCAGGCAGCTGTCCCAGGTCTCTGCATCTCCCCAGCTTTGGTGGTGGAGAAAGAGAGGTGCCAGGGAGTCAGAGTGAGATGCACCAGGTGCAGCAGCTCTGCTGAAGCTTTAGATGTTTGCAGCGTGACAGGAAGTCCTTTTGCTTTTGAAGAGATATTTCTGATTCTTTAATGTGCCTTGCACCTTTGATTTCCTCATGCTTTTAAGTAGCACCAAGTCAATTACTGTATTTCTGTTTAATTCTCTGAGAGAGCACTGTATAATTAGGCTAATTATGCTGCTTTGTGAAGTTGTAAAACTCCTGATTGAGCTTGAGGGGCTGTTTTATAACCTTCCAGGTGTAGGCAGGGAGGGCTGCCCGCCCCGTGCCCTGTGCAGGTTTGGGTGCAGCCTGCCAGCTCAGTGAGGGTAGTTCCTTCCCAGGGGCTGCCCCACAGGCTCATCCTCTGCCAGCTCCATCCTGCCTTCCTCTTTTCACAGGCTGCAGTCCCTCTGGGAATCCTGTGCCTGGTGCTGGGGGGCTTGTTGGGATCTCTTCTTGCCTTAATGTTGAGATCAGGAATGGCAGCACAGCCAAGGCTGTGTTTCAGCCCTTGAGTGTATCTCAGGAGGTGACCCCACGCAGGTTTAGGTGTGGAGATCTTTTATTTTCCCTGACTGGGCTGCGTGTGCCCTGCAGTGGGTTCTTGGCAGCACAGAGCTGGCTCTGCCTGCGCTAAGTGACAGTCAGGAGGAAGGTGTGACCTTCAGGTGTCACCCTGGCTGAGTGACAGCCCTGAAGGCACATGGCCCATCTCTAATAGAAGAGCCATTTTTAATGCTGGTTGGTGTGGCTGATGATGGCCATGGTGGCCTTAGGGCTGGCTAGTAGGTGACACACAGAGGGCACAAGTGATTTGTCTGCCCCCAGGGCTCTCAGGTCCCACCCCAGAGAAGCAGACAGGAGCATGTCACTGTGGAATAGGAAGGAGATACCCCATGGGGATGGGTTTAGCTTTAGAGTTTCTCCATTCCCCCTTCTCCCATCCCTCCTGGGATCATCTGGCCCCCTGACCCTGGCTCAGTGAACTCCCGGTGCTTCTCCGCCGGCCCTGGGAGCGGAGCTGGGGCGTCTTGCGAAAGCAGCGCCTGCTCCCCGGGTAATGGCACGGGGATGGAGAAGGAGGCGCCGGCTGCCAAAGGCGGGTTGGGAACAGCATAAACCCTTCAGCCCGAGGAGCCAAGGGCTGACAACCCTCGTGCCTGGTGCTGGGAGCGGAGCTCGTCCCGCCCGGGGGGCCCCAAGCGCGCTCGGGGCCGTGGCGGAGAGCGGCCAAAGGCGGCCACATGGGCCCGGGTGGCTCTAAAAGCAGGCGCAGCGGAAGTGATGCTCCCAGGCCCATCTGCACGGGGAGCGGGAGACGCGCCCCAGCTGGTGCGAGGCCCTGGCAGCCCCGGGAGCTGCCGTCTGTTGGGCTTTACTGCTGTCTACGTTGAAACACGGCTTGGGAAGGATGGGAGGGGGGTCGGTGGCACGGTGCCAGTCCCGGTTCTCCTGGCCTTCTCGTTCCTCTCTCCTCCTCCTCCCCGCTCCCTCCGATGCTTTAAAGTCACATTTCCAGGCCAGACATAGAATTAATCTCTGGGCACTTCACATTGCTGGCAGCGCAAAGCAGGATGTGGGATCTTTTTTTCTCTCTCTCTGCGTCTTGGCTGACTTTTTTACCTCTCGAAGAATTTGGAAGGGCCGTGAGATTCCCCCCACCCCCCCTCGCCTCAGTGCCGTGCAGTTTTTCAGCACGCTGATCACCCTGCTGTGGCTTCACCCTAATAGATTTCATATGCTGACACAGTTGACATCAGTACCAAACTATTTTACATGTGATCTGGTGTATTTCCTGAGGAAATCTGCAAGATATTTATTAAGAACTAATAAAATAAACCTCTCCATGAGCTTTTAGGTAGTTTTCAATTTTTCATGTCTCTCTCGTTTCCTCTTATCAATGAGTTTCTATTTTCTCCCTCCTCTCTGACCATTGCAAAAGGAAACAAAAATAAATGTTTTAAACCGTTCCTGAATGGACACTGGGAATATTTCTGTAGTGATGTATTAGCAAAGTCGTATTTTTAGGGCTGTATTGTCAAGACTAAAAATACCCTGCTGCAGTGCATCCTTTTTATAGGGCTTTGTGTGTGTGTGTGTGTGTGTGTGCTGAGCGTTGTACAAGTTTGCACCAACGTGCAAAGGTCTTTGTACTACTGCAGCGTTGCCTCCCCATCACAGCTGGACTCCATTAGGCCTTGGAAATTAGTGTAATCCTGGTTAAGAAAGGGGGAAAAAAAAAATCAATCAATCTCGCAGAGCCGCGTTTCCCCAGCTGAGCCGGGATACCTGCGTGGCAGCCGCGCTCCGGAGGGCTCCAGCAGCCGGTGGTTTTGCCACGGCTTTCCTGCCACGGAGGGTGTTCCCTGACGGAGAACAGCGGCTCTGCTCCCCCTGCTTCCCCCGGAGCAGCGGGGTTCAGGCAGGACGGGCTGTGGGCTGCAGTCACCCGGTGGGTTCTGCTCATTTGTCACACCCGGGAACCCCTTTGGGGCTGTGCTGTGCTGGCAGGCAGCAGCGCGCGCGCGTGTGTGTGTGTGTAGCAGGGAGCAGGCTGGATGCTTCGCGTTCTCAGAGGGATTTTCTGCCTTCCTGCTATTTGTGTCTCCTTCAATTAACTGCGATTGGAACAGAGAGAACCAAAGGTGGGCGCCAGGCTGAGAATCCGCCTTCCCTCTGCGCTGGTTGCGGGGGGACCCCTGTGCCGCGATGGGAGGCGGCTCAGCCTCTCCGTCACGTGTGATTGATGCAGCCCTTTCCAAACACGATTTCCCCTCCGGCTCGCGTCCGCGGATGCCGGCGTGGAGCTGCGGCCGTCACTCCTGTCCCCAGCAGCAGCCTTGCGTCACAGGTGGTGGGTGCAGCGGCTGACGGGGGCCCTGACGGCCGGGCCAGCGCCGTGCGCATGGCACACGCGCCGCGCCGCGCTCCCCCTCCATCCCCTCCGTTCACTCGCGGGTTCCTCGCCGTAGCTTTCCTGTCTGCTGCCGTCTGGAGAGCCACAGCCTCTCTGCTTCCTGTAGAGCAGTTCAGCGAAAGCAGTAATTAGGGCCCGTAAAAATTTATTTTATTAGCGAGAAGTGTTGGTGGGTAATTGGCCATAATTTGAACCCAGCCAGATTGGAGATTAATAAAAAAAAATTCATATATATATATATATATAAATATATATATAGTAAAAAAAAAAAAAAAATCACAGAGAGATCTTTTTACCAGAAACACCAGGGCTGTGAGCTGGAAACCCTTCCCGAGGCGGGTGGGACGGGACAGGACGGCGGCTGTGGAGAGGGCGGCCGGCAGTGAGCGCCTGTGCTGTACCCGTCCTTGAGGGTGTTTGACACTGGCATGGGAAGAAAGGAAACCTTGTTTTCCAAGAACTCTGCTCTTTCTCAGCTTGATAAGCATTTAAAATAAAAGCTGCACAATTGGAATTGGCAGAGCATCCTCATTCTTTTGTCTGTCTGTTTATTTTTTTCCCCTCATCCCTCGACATGTGTGCTACAGCCCAGGGTTACTACACCCCGTGGAACCACAGGCCTGGAGCTCTGCAGGCGCTCGCCGAGCTCTGCCCACCCCCGGCCTGGCTCTTTGAAGCCTGGCAGAGCAACAGAGATCCAGCCCCGACCCTGGCAGCCTCCTGATGGCCAGGGCACTGAAGTCTTCGACAAAACGTGTGTTCTCAGCCCCTTTCGGCTCCCCCTTCGCTTGCAGGGCAGCAAACCCGGGGCTGTGCCTGGAGCCGGAGCGGTGGTTTGGAATCAGGCTGTGACTGCACTATATGGACCCGATGGCTTTGGTATTTATAGGCTTGGTTGGAGCAGCTTGAGCGTGGCCAACGGAGCGGGAGCGGCTTGAGGGCCGACGCTCATCCCGACGGAGGGTGATTGGAGAACTCCCCGCTCCGGGAGGACGGAAGAGCCAAGCCCCTCTGCACACATGTCACGCGCGGTTACTGCCGGTTGAATCACACCAGGGAGTTACTTCAGGCTACTAGCCCTGCTTGTTGCTTTGGTGTAAGTTACTCGGGGCATTCCTTCAGGTCCGTAGTGCTTGTTTTTTGCTTGGCAGCCTCGGGGCTGGGACCCGGTGTAACCGTTTCCCAAGGAATATTTTTGGTTTGAAAACTGAAGGTCAGCAGTTCGCAAGGGCTGCGCTTGCAGCCAACTCTGTGGTTCGCCTTGTGCCACCGGGCCAGCAGCACTTGAAATCCTGATCAATTGATCTGCAACAATATGAAACCACGAAGGGTGACTGCCAGTTAAAACTCCCCGTCTCGCCCCATTTTCCCCACCCAAAGTGTCTTTCTGCCCATATCCCCTTTCTTGCCGCCTGTCTCCCTCCCTCCCTTTCGGCTGTGTATTGGAGTTTTTGTCTATCTTTTTCCATCTCTCTGTCTCTTTTCATAACAGTTTTTAATAATGTTTTAGTTAGTTCCAGCCTTTTCCCTCAATGGATCCCATTGGAAAATACATTTGAAAGGAAACAGTTATACACTTCCCTTCCTTTGAAACTCTGTTGGCACCTTTTCCAGTGCAGTAAACCATACAACATGGATTTTCAAAGTTTCCAAACACAGACATGCTGGCGTTAAATTTATGAAAAAATATTTTATTCGGCTGTATAGTAACTATGAGTCTCTGAGCTGCTGGTCACAGTGAAATCGAAGCTCACTTTGGAACTGCAACAGGTTTTCAAATCTCTGCAGGAAACGGCGCTGGAGCCTGCAGCTCCCTCGTGTCCTCCTGCCAGGAGACACAGCAGCAAACAAAAGGGGTGCTGGGGCACCCCATGGCGAGCCCACCAACCCCCAGCACAGCCTTTCCCTCTGTACGGCCAATGGTAGCTGCAGGGAATATCACAGTTGTCCCAGTCCTATCTCAAATCACGGGGGAAAAGAGGAATCTGGCATAAAAATGTGGTGTCTTACGCTTGTTAATGAATGTGGAGGGTTCAGGCTCTTCAGTTGCTGAGTGCCGTGGCGGCGGCTCCATCGCCTGTGTGAGCTCGCACGTGCGTTGGGACCCGAGGCTCCTGCTCCATGTGAGTTGTTGGAGCACTGAGATCGTATTTTCTAGCGGGGGGGCTCGGATGTTAAACTTCCTGGAGTGGTTTCTCTGCGTGCTGTGGGTTTGTGCCTGTGGTCACGGCCCTTCCTGCAGGGAATCGCTCGCTCGACACCTGAGAACCTCCCTTTGCGTGGCACCGCTCGCAGCTGAATTTGTTCCAAATTTCCACAGAAGACCACAGTCCCCGTTCACCACCAGAGGTCTGGTGGGTGAATCTGGCTGTATTTTTGTGAGGAGCATTTTGAGGGGTTCTTTCCAAACAGAGCGAGCCTCAAAGGCTGCGCCCAGTGGCACTTCAGGTATGGTGTAAGGCACACAAAGCCTCCTGTGATAGACAAAATGATGACAAAGAGATCCCAGGCTCAATTTTCTTGTTGTCCTTTTGTTTGTAAAATTTCTTTCCATTCTCATGGGAGTTTTCCAGAGGAGCCACTAATTAAGTGTTATCATTGTGCTCGGTGCCACATGGAGTGTAGGAAAAGCTACAAGATTCAGGTCCAAATAATTGGATGGTGTAAACTCACTGGTATGCGCTCAAATCTTGGGTTTGGGTGCCTTTTTTTATAGTACCTCTAACAGGTACTGATGGGGGACTGAGCTTAAGGAAAATACCAGATTTTCTAGTCCCTTGTCTGCCCACTTTGAGATGCAGGAGATAGAGTTCTCCTAAAAACATAATCCTTCAGGAGCTGCCTTTGATCAAACCAGAGTTGCCCAGTGTCTGCAAATTCCATCCCCTCTGTGTCACCAGCCAGCCAACAAGTGAGAGACACAAAAATAGTCGAGCACATGCACTGGGAGGAGTTAAGGGGACTTCTGGATCTCCCTGAAAGTTCAGGACCGAGGTGAGGAATGGAATCAAGTTCTTCATCTTAACCCCCCAAACCATGACCTTGTCCTGCAGCCCTGAGGCTCATTAAACACGTGCACATTTCAGCACATCAGAACACTCTGCAGGAGGGTCTCTGCTGCCTGTTAGTTTTCTGTGTTGACTGAAAATGGTACCTTGAGGGGAGGAAAAGTGACGTGTCGTTAGGACGGCTTTATGGTGAGTAAGTGCGATGGAGTTGACTTGAAGCTGCAGAGATGCCTCCAAGTCTGGTGTTCTGAGATTTTTTTGCATGTGTAGTTTCCATAGTTTTCAGAAAAGCGAGCTCCCCCTTGGAACTGGGCTGACCTCATCTGGGATCCTTGGCTGGCACGTAAATCTGGATGCACCACGCAAGGCTCTGCCACGGCAGGAATGCTGCACGTGTGGGGCTGGGATCCTCTGGGGAGAGCAGCCACTGATGGTACCAGCAGAGCAGTGAGGGGGCTGGAGAAGGGGCTGCTATGCTGTGCCTCACTTGTGCTGCTTCAGCCCCCTTTTCCACCTGCTTTTCCCTCTCCAGTGCCTCACCTGGCTTGGTTTATTCTTCTGTCCAAGCAGGTGAACCAGATGCTGCTTTGGTTGGAGTGGCATGAGAGAACTGTCTGATAGTGAGCACCCAGATTTCCATAGGCACCCACCTTGGCAAAGCAGGATGGAGATGGCAGAAGGCACCCAGAACACCCAGACCCCTCTGCTGGCCCCCGCCAAACTTCTGGTTCCTGCTCCAAGTGTGAAGGTGCTAGGGATTTTGCTGAAATGGTCAAAGAATTTTTAACTTGAGAAGAACAATATATTTTCCCTAACCTCATTCTGGCAAATGGCTGAACCTTTGTAGTTGAAATTTTCCCAATAAATTTAGCTTGAAGAAAGCTTTTGGCATGAAGGGTTGCAGCCTAAATGGTTAAAGTTTGGCAAAGTTCTTAGGAACTGAAACCAAGGTCTTATAATGGAAATTGTTAAGTAAGCATCACTGCAGGTAGAGTGGCTGGGCTGTGCCCCTCTTGGTGGGGTGTCCTGGGGCTGGGGGTGCCACTGCCGTCAGCCAGGAGGAAGGAGGGACCAAGCAGGGCTGGAGTGGGAGGTGAGGAGGCAGTTCAGGCTTGCAAGCGTTTGATGAAGACCCTGGGATTTCCTGCTTCCCAAGAGCTGGGAGGAGGGCACGCATTTCACTTCATGTTTTGGCATTTGCTTTGCAGACACTGGGCCCTCAGGAAGCCCTAAGAAGACGAGCAGCAAAGGAGGGAATGTGCTGAAAAGGAAACTCCACACTTTGCTGTTCCTGCCCCATGAAAGGCTTCTTTCTCTGAATGCTCCTGTCTGCAGGCACTTGCTTTCATGAGCTTTAGCTGCAGGCCCAGAGTGCTCACCCAGGTTCACACCCAAGGAAGCCAGTTCCAGGCTGTCTGCTCACATTTTGCTGTCAAGGACATGCCCACCCCCAGCAAGAGCTTGAGGGGTGCAAAATGCTGTCTGTTATTTGCTGCTGTTGTTTGTCCTTATTTGTAAACTTCCCTCAGGGCTGGAGGAAATCTCTTGGGAAGCCCTGTTCACACCTCCTCCCTGTTGTAAATAACATCTGACACAGTTATGGCTGGGCACACACAGCTCCTGGGGGGATGCTGGTAGCTCTTGCCATGCTGCTGTGTAGCCCAGCCAGGCTCCCCAGCTCCTCACTGGCTCTTTTGGTGAGGTTCATAGCTCTGGCATCTTCAGAAAGAGCTGACAGATCTGTGCAGACAGAAGATAGGCCATCAGGGGTTTTCTTCTTTCATTCTGCATCATTGCAGTACCCCTAAAACCATTTTCCATTTCTGTCATCCATGATTTTTCTTCTTTCGTGCAGAATTCCCTGTTTCATCTGAATGCATCCTGCTTGTGCATTTTATGGCAAATATTCCCTCCACAGGAAGAGACAGCTGGTGCCAGGCTGGTCTGGAGCTATAGATATGCTGATGAGCTGGCATGCCAGCTTGAAGGGACACACTTCCTTATGAGCCAGCCAGGAGTTACATACATTTAGATTTGCCAGCCTTTTAGCTGCCAGACGGGTCAAATTGACGTTGCTGTCAGTTGTTGGCAGCAGAACCTGTGGCTCTGGGGATCTGCTGTGACACTGCTGGCACTTTGCTGTGCCTGTGTCACAAGTGCCAGCGTCAGCTCCCACGCTCAGAGCGGCTCCGGTGAGGGCAGTGCTGAGAAATGAGAGTTTCTCTGGCAATTCTCCAGGTTTGCAAGCATGGATGAGCCTGGAGGTGCCTTTGCTCCAGCTGCGATGGTCAGGGACTGGCGTGTCTCAGTGCAAGTGTGACTAGTGACAACTGGGATGGATGTGCCTCCCCATGCAGGGGGAGTGTTTCTGACTCTGTATGGGCTGTTCCACATCCCAAACTGACTCCCACAGCCTCGCTGGGGTCAGGGGGGCAGAGCAGGATCCTGGCCTTGCTGGCTGGGTCAAGCACCCCAAGCGTGTAGGGAGAGCTCCGAAGTGCTGCTTAGTGCAAGTGGAAATGGCTTCAATCTGTGTTTTGACTGATGGGTCTTTTCAGGAAATTTCTGAGAATAACATTTCTAAAAATGGCTGCTTCTTTCCACTGATATTTCCTGGAAAAGGCTGTAGTTAATTTTAAACCACTATCCTTTTCCCTTTTCAAGTGGAAATGGCTTTGTGCTTGTCCTCAAGGCTAATGTCATTCTTTCTGACCTAGCCTGGGTTGTGTGGTGGGGAGGGACATTGTGCCATTGCCATTGCCTCCTCTTGCAGGTCCTGTTGGTCTCCCAGAGCTTCAGAAGTTGGGGTGTTGGGGACACTGTGCACGTGTCTGCTTTCCCTGTGGAAATTAATAACTTCTTACTAAGTTAGTAATATTAATAGTCGCTTCACAATGATGTTTTTTGTCGTTGACTCCTGGCCAGCCCCGAGTACACAAGAAAGCTGTCCCTAAAGTCATTCCCTAAAGCTTTGTTCATCAGGGTCAGGAAGGATATACTGAGTTGGTTATCGCACCCCAGGTGCAAGGATCCAGCCCTGCCTGGGCTGAGGGACAATCAGAGCCAGAGAGGAGCTCCTGGATCAGCCAAAGGGAGCTGGCAGCACGGAGCTGTCTGGGGCAGGCAGCCCCTTCGTGCCGGGCAGAGCATGGCTTCCCCTGTGGCTCCTGGGCAGGCTCTCTGCTTCGGGTGGGAATATGTCATTAATTTTTATACCTTCCCCTGTAAACCATCGACCCTTTTTATGATGTCATGAGGGATTCCTTAATTTTGCAGCTGCTTCCTGGTTACGTCAGAGAAGAGCCTCCCGTCCTAGAGCCCAGCGCTGCAGTCCAGGACGGCTGGAAACAAATGAAGTGTTGAATATCTAATGGCTTCCACAGGGAGAGCTGCTCCATCCTCCCCAGGCCCCCGGCATTCCTCACCTCCTAGGCCTCCCTCCTTCCTTCCCTCGGACAAGTCAGGGTTGCAGAGGGAGCTGCAGGCTCCTGGGCAGCCCCAGCTGCTCTGGGAACACGTGCAGCGAGTTCCCCGGTGCTGCTGCTGCAACCAAGACCCTCCCAGGGCCTTCCTGCCTCTCCACAGGGGGACATCAGTGCAGGGAGGTGGTTTGGGGGCATCCAGGTTATTGCTAAAATCCAGAGGCTGCTTTGGAAGGGGTCCAGCCCCGTGTGCTGCAGGTGGTGATGTTCAGCTCGGCCACAGTGCTGGGAGGGCTGGGGCTGCCATCCTGTTTGCTCAGAGTCTGGGAGTGTCCTTCCAGGAAAGCTGCCCATCATTCCCAGGGTATCAGCCAGGGCTGAGCAGTGCCTCCAGGTTCCCAGGCTCTCTCTCGGGGGCAGATGAGTGCGTGTGTGATTCGCCAGTTCCCAGAGCTGGGAGTGCCAGTGACTCACAGCTCTCCTGCAAGGGGGTGTCAGGGAAATGCCCCACAGCTGTGAGCATCCCCCTCACTTGTGCTGCTTTATATTCCCGTGCGTGTGTGCGGTCTCCACCAGCCTGGGCCGGCAGCAGGGCTCTCCTCACCCATTTCCTGCAGACAGCCCCACCCCAGGGGGCTGCCCTGTAGCCGTGCCAGGGCTGTGTCTGGCTGGGAGTGACTCACGGGGAAAGCTGTGTCTGAGCGGTGAGGGAGCAGAGGAATTGCCTTCAGGTGGTGTCACTCCGAGGTGACCCGACCCAAGCCCGGGTCTCTTGCCCTCAGGGCAGCAGCCAGCTGGTGAATCAGTTGTCTGTGCCTCCAGAGCTGATGTGCTGACACATCAGCCGGGTGCCTTCGCCCCCAGCCCTGTGCTCACCGAGCTCCTGCAGCTCCTGCGTCCCCTGGCCAGCCCGTTATGTCATCCCTGGGACTGTGTCCATAGAACTGTTCGTTCTTTTGAGTGCCTCCCCATACAGTCCTTCACCCTGTCACCAGGAAAGGTGGCTTCAGCTGTTGTTCCCTGGGAGCAAAGCACATCCTTGCTGCTCTGCCAGCACTGGGATCACCTGCTGCCAGCACTGCTCCGGGCTTCCCGGCCTGAAGCCACAGCTCAGGTTAGGACAGAGAGGCCAGCAAAGAGACTGTCCCACTGGAGCCCTCCTGACCCTTGGCTGAGGCAGTCTGGTTGCTTCAATCAAAGGAATCTGCTCTCCTTTGAGGTTTGTTGGCTGGGATTGTTTTAACTGTGGAAGGTTCAGCATTCCTTGTGTTTTGTTAGCTGGGATGGGTGGATGGAGGAGCATGTCCACTGCTTGCTCGTAAGCTTTGGGGGTTGCTGTGGCTCCTTTCCACCCAAACTGGGGGCTCACTCAGAGCAGAAGAGCTGGGGGCCCTCACTCCCAGCCCCTGCCCCATCCCTGTGAGCAGCCCATGTGTCCTGTGCTGGCTGTGCCCCTCGCAGGATTTCCTTCAGCACATGGCACTTGAGCAGCCACGAGAAGCTTCCTCCAGCAAATCCCTCTCCTCGTGGGCGGCTGCCCCTTGCTCTTTTCCCATTCCCATTTCCTGTGGTTGGTTGTGTTGCCCTAATAAAGGTTTGGCACTGCTGTTTTGCACACCCTAGTGGGAGAGGGGATGTGTTTATCACTTTTCCTGGAGATTATCTGTTTAAGCACTCTCTGACAGTTACAATAACAAGGGCAGCGCGTTGTGTTTCCCAGCAAAAGGACACTCGCTGCTGAAAGATGTATAGCACTAATTAGAAATACATAACATCCGGCCACATGGCAGCCTTCTCCCGGCCGCTCCATTTCCTGAGCTCAGACGACTTTGACGACAGTTGGTTTATGTTTTCCATGAATATAACGTTCTCAGAGAAACACAAATTTCTCCCCGCTACAAAAGTCCCCTTTCTCTCTGCCTCTCACCCTCTCCCCTGTGGAACAGGTAGATTTATGGCCGCAGGAGTCCTGGGTCGGGCTCTGCTGCAGGCTGGGTGGGAGCAGAGCCCACTGACCCTGGGAGAATCCAGGTAGGAGCTTGCAGAGGGCGCTGCAGCTGCTGATCCACCCAGCTCCCTGCAATCCCTGCAGGAAACTGCCTCCTGGTAGGAAAACAGTGTTCTCTGTGCAGCCCAGACCTCAGCTGGGAAAAAAAGCCCTCTTTCCTACATGCAAAGAAACAGGAGGACTTCTCTTCTTGATCTTTAGAAAAACCTCCCATCGCTGGTTCCCAGCTTTCTGCTCTGTTCTTGCAGTCTGATGCTCATCAGCTCCCAATTTTTCCATCCCATCCCTCTCTCACCCTTGGGCTCTGCTTCAGAGCAGATCTCCTGGGCACCAGTTGGAGGAGTCTGGGTCCAATTTCCAGCTCACAGCAAGCAGCAGTCACTCGTACAAGGACATTTTTCAGAAGTTCCCACCTGCTGGATGGGAGCAGGGCAGTTGCTCTGCTGCCTGTAACACAGGTGAAGGGAGGTAGGAAGATGGAGCTTGCTCAGGGAGGTGAAATCTTAGCAGGTTTTAACTGTTGAAACAAATTCCTATTGAGTATGGAAAAACTGCTGTCTTTCAGATGTTTATAGCTTGGCTAAGTGTGGACAGATTTCTAGTAGGACAGGAAAACTCTCTGTTAAAAAGGTTATTCTGCAGCAAAATCTCAGATCCTTGTTCCAGGATTTACAGTTGCTAGATTAGCTGAAGGAAAAGGTTGTAAGTGTTTTTTTACAAACGGGGGTAAGCCACTATGTTGTTTCCTAGCCTCATTCTCACAAGTGGCCGAGCTGTTTTGGCTGAAGATTTCCAGGAGAATTCAGGCTGAGACAGGCAACTAGCATGGAAATTTAGCAAAGTCTGAGCCAGCTAGAAGAAGGGACTGACAAGTGGCAAGTGTCAGGCAGGGTGCTCAGAACTGTTGCAGTTCGTGTCCTGCTGCCAGTCTGGCCTCCAGAGCCCTGACCTTCACAGGGGTCTGCAGGGGTCTGCAGGGCTCTCATGTATTTTTCTGGTGCAAAAAGACACATATTTGAGGCAAATTCAGCCTATGAAGTGTGGGGTAGTACAAATCAGTCATTTCAAAGTGACTGCTTTAAAATGCTCTGCCTGCTCCTTCCTAGCCCCATGCAGCGTTCCACGCACTGGAGTTTTGCTGCTGTTGATGTGGGGCCACAGGTGGTCAAGAAACAGCTGCAGCCCAAGGAAGCTCCCCAAAGGTGGCTTTTTAAGCCAGCTCAGCTCCCTGCCATGGCTGCAGCGTGGCTCCAGGGGCTGTGTGTTGGTACAGCAGCACAGACAAGGGTGTGCATTTACCCTGAGTCAGTCTTGGCTGCGAGCGCAGGAGCCCTGACCTTAGGTTGTGGTTTAACAAGCAGTTACTGAGGCAGCGGTGCCAGCCTTGCCCACCCCCCTCTGCACCCACGCAGCAGCTCTGAAGGCAGTGGCACAGCTGAGAGGTGACATTTGTGAGCCTGCTGAGCACTGGTGTTCTCAGGGTGGCTGTGCAGGCGAGAGCTGAGAGGTGACGTGCCAGGAGCTGTTTATCCAGGGCTGGCATTAACAGGGACGTTTGCTGGCTTACGAGGGGAGAAAGGTGGAGGGGGAACGTGTTGTGGTTGGTGGTGTTGGATGATTTCCTGTGGAGTGTCACTGCTGTGGCTGCTGGTGGCACAGAGGAGCCACAGCTCCAGCTACCTCAGAGCTTGTAACCTTGTTGGCCCCTTCCTTTGTGTGTGATTTCTTTCCACAGCTGCCTGACACCTCCATGGTGTGCCCCAGCTGCGCAGCGTGGCTGGGTGTGAATTGGGAGGGTTATCTGATTACAGCCCCATTTGGGGTTTCAGGGGAGGAAGTGGAGTGGATTTGTGGCAGCTTTAGCTGTTGGGGTGCCATTGATGCCACTTGAAGTCTCTGTCACCAAGCTTTTGGTGACAGCCTGTGGGGGTAGGATGCAGGGTTGCCTGTGGATCTGACACTCATTCTGCTTCACCTGCACCCACTGTGGATCTGGAGAAACAGATCTGGGAATTACAGTTTGCCCTGACTTGGGCAGTCAGGATGTCTCTGCCTGCTCTTGTTGGTCTGGGGCAGGTGGTATCTCCATTTTTACTAGTGCTGTGCAACTGCAGGGACAGAAGTGACCTAAGTGTCACTCCATCCTCCAAAAACACCTCTTTTCCAATAAGTTTGTGTCTTACTGTGCATTACCAGCAGCACAGACATAATTGCCAGCTCAGCTCACAAGTAATGATGCCCTGTGGGCTCCAGAGCAGATTTGTTGCTCCAACCCACACTTCAGCATATTTTCTACAAAATGTTTTCCTCTTAGTGCCAGGGTAGGCTCAGACACTGCGTGAGTCCAGAGAGTTGGTTTCCTTATTGCCCATCGCTCAAAACATTTTACAAGTTTCTGTTTAAACATCCCAAATGCTTTGCCCTTTGATTGTACCCTCACCTTGTCTGTATCCTGTGGCAGGGGTAGCCTGGGGCTTGTCCCTACATCCTCTGTTAGCCCTGGCCACTGGCTCCCAGCTTGGGGCAAGCCAAAGCTCCCAGCCTCCCGAGGAAAGTGGTGAAAAGGCACAGAAAGAAAGTTTCTCCTGATTTATGGTGCTTTCCTCTTTTGTCCTATAATTAAGCTCTTAAGAGCCTTTGCTGGTGCATGTTCAGGGGTCTTGAACAAGCACCCACCTGGATGTTTGTCTTTCTGTGCTGGAGGAGCCTCCTGGGAATGAGGCCGATGAGCTCATCCGCTGAATGAACTTTCAGGACTGGGGGAGTTTTGTGCATTTTATGAGTTTAATGATGAGCTGACAAGACCCATGGTAGCTGAGCTGGAACTGTGTGACAGCAGCCCTTTAAGTGTGGGTGTCCTAATGCTCTTACCTGCACAATGGGCAGCTTTGCAGGCTGTACCAGGGCTGGGCCTTGTGGGGGTACATCGGGACACTGTGGCTTTATGAGCTGGTGGGCACACAGCTCGTGTTTGCAGCAGCACAAGATGTTTGATGGACAGCTGTACCTGCCACAGCTCAAGTGCAGGAAACTTTTTACTGTATTTTGGCTGTTAAATGTTGTGTGGGGAACTTCTAGCCTGCATCAAGAGCTGCTGGTGGCAGTGGGAAGGGCTGGGACCAAGCCTGGCCACAGCCACCACAGAGACCCAGCTTTTGGAGCCAGTCTCTGAAATACACCCTGAAATATGGGATGCTCATCACCTTCACCATCACAAACACTTTTAAGCTTTGCCAGTTTTGGAGGGGGTCAGGATGTAGCTTTTGCACCAGCTCAGTTTGGGGAGTCACTGTAAGTCTGGCTGGAGTGCAGTGCTCCCAGTCTGGAGCCCTGGGGGCTCCCCACTCAAAGTGTGGGGGTCCATGCTGAAATGCCCAGAGATTTTCACCACCTAGGGGACTTGCCAGACTCAGGTGTGGCAGCTGGACCACTGTGGTCTTGTTGTGTGTCCATTTAAGACAAGAAGGGAATACAGTACAGCATCTCACCGAGTGCAGGGGGAGGGAGCGCAGGGAAGACAACTGTAATTTCTTGGACTGGACTGTGGCCAGAGCACTGGGACTAACACTCTTAATTGTGGGAAAGGCTTCATGAAAGAGATTTACTGTCCCAGAGTGGTCACATCTTTAGTTTTATGTTTCCTCCAAAAGCTGACAGCCCCTGCAGTACGGCACTTCCTACCATTGCTCTGCGGCACCAGCTCAGCCCTGCCTCCGTGAGCAAAGCACCCTCTTTCAGCTACCAGGTGCCTTTGGTGCCACCCTGGGTTACCCTCCACGCTGGGTGCTGAACTCATTGACAGCTGTAAGAACTGTCAATCCAGCCTTCAGATGTTCCTCCTTATTTTTCCTGTGTTTTCTTGGTGTGTTCTTGTCTTTTTTTGGATGTTTTTAACCTCCCACCCCACTCCTCTGAAATGATCTGTCCTTAAAATCCCACTGTTTATTCTGTGTGCCTCAGGTGTTTTGCTAGCCCCAGCTTAAACGTGGTCTCAGTGTCTTCCTCTAATCCTCTTGCTGTTTGCTCAAAATCCCTGCTCTGCCACATCTGGGCAGTTCAATTCCCACCACCTCCGTGCTGGCTGGTGCTGATGTCCCCAGCAGAGGTGCCTGGAAACTGGGGGGCTGTGGGGGCTCTCCCTCCCTATCTCAGCCCTGGGGCATCACTCACCCATTCAGAGTCAGTAGCTGTGAGTTTGTAAAAATCCTCTGCCTGGCTTGGGGCAGCTGTTCTCAGGTGGAGGCTCTGATGCTGCAGAAAGCCAGCAAGGAGCATCCTGCACAGAGCAAACAGCACTGATGGGTAGGAACCCAGTAAATGTGTGGGTTCTCCCCAGCCAGCCACTCCCCCACATCCTGGGAGGCTGTGAATGGGGAGTAGAGGGAGTTGGGAGGGCAGAGGTTTCCCTTAAGGCTTAAACCCTTCTGAGAGCTTGGGGCAGGCTGGCATGTCCCATGGCACTCCTGGCCTCCCCAGCCTAACCCACGCCTGGCTCCAGGCAGTTCCCTTGAGCCAGCTCCCCGCTGCTCTCAGCAGCCTCAGAAGTGGTTTCTGGCTGGGTGTAGATGTGCCGGGGGGATTTGCTCTCACTCTGAGCCGGCTCTGCTTGGAAGAGCTGTGGTCGTGTGGCATCTCCTTGAGTAACAGTTCCAATTAAGCTCTCTTGACAAGCTGTTGTGTGACTGTGAAACTAATGGGAGGAGCCCCCTCCTCAGCTGCTGAGGTTAAAACTCCAGCAGGGACAGAGATCAAACATGCAGCTAATTATGCTTTTAACACTTAAACATACCCTCCTCCTCAGGGGAAGGCATCAGCCCCAGCAGCAGCTTCTGTGCTGGGAGCCCTGAGTGCCAGCGTGGTCTGGGCTGGCTCAGCACATGCCATGGGGTTGGGCATGGTGTGGGCAGGGTGGCTGCAGCCTCTTCCCGCTCCAGAGCAGCTACTCACCACCTTTTTCCTCCCTACATGGAACAATGATGTCTGGGACAGGTGTAAGTTAGGGAGTTGCTCACCCCTGCCCCTCATGGGGCATCATGCATCCTCATGGGATGCAGAAAGGGAGGTTGTGAAGGTGAAACCGGATGGAAGATCTGACCCAAAACCTCTCTGTCTCCTAGAGTGCATCTCTGAGGATTGCCGCTCTGTCATCCAGGAACAGGCCACGGCCCTGGGGCTCTCCATGTTTGCACTCCTGGTGAGGAGGTGCACCAACCTGCTGAGGGAATGTGTGCCAGGTAAGGGCTTAGCAGCAGGATCCCATGAGGAAGCCTGGTGGGGGTCAGGCCTTCATTGCCTGCTGGTTTTTACATCCCTTCCCCTCTCTTGGGGCCTTAGGATTCTCCTCCATCATCCCAAGCTCTGCCTAGCTAGATCAGCTGCAGGAAAGCACCTGGTGTGTGCAGACAGAAAGGGATAGACTGAGGCCATGCTTTCTGCCAGCAACTAGGAAACTTCTCAAAACTGGGACCTGGGGATCCTATCTCTGTGATTGGTGCAGTGGCACCCTGCTGCCCTCAGTAAAAGGGATCACAAACACCCTGGCTTGCCCTCCAGGGAGAACAGATCTGTCTTTGTGCTTGCTGTGGGTTGTGGCTGTTCCCTTGTGCGTCCCAGGCTGGGATGTTGGGATCTGTGTCATACTTTCCCAGTCCCTGCCTGAGCCTGGCTGCGGTGAGCTGCCTCAGCTCTCACGTCTTCTATTTGCAGTTCAGCCACAAGAGATGGAGCAGGAGGATGAGGAGGACGACATCAAGGTCTCTGCCTTGCCCCAGGACCTGAAGGAGCTGCTCCCCAGTGTGAAGGTCTGGTCAGACTGGATGCTTGGCCACCCGGACACCTGGAATCCTCCTCCAACGTCTCTTGAGCTCCCCAAACAGTACGTGCACCCTCTGGTTTCTGCTCCCTCCCTGAGCTCCTCGTGCCACCCTTCCCCCTTGCTCATGCTTTACTGCTGGCTGTGGCACCGTGACCTGAGCACCCGGGCAAGGCCCACTGCCCAGGGAATGTTGGGAATTTGTCACCCTTGGTGACACAGGGACTTCTTCATTGATGTGTGAGTGGGGCTGGAGGGTGCCTGGTAGCTGCCCTTTGTTTCCATGTGTTAGAAGATGGCTTATGAGGTGGATTTTTACTTTCTGCTTAGGATGTACATCTGGTTTTGTAGGGATACCCTTCCTTTCTGCTGGCCCAGCCAGCTGGACGGGCAGGGCCTTCCTCTGGACCAGAGGGAACTCCATTTCCAGCATAAGCATTTTGTTGCCTTTTTTTTGACTGAGTCAAGCCAACCTTGGTTGGGCTGGGCTAGCACTGGAGCAGCTTGCCTGTTCCTGGAGCTCCAAAAGTCACCTCCCCTCTGCTTCAGAAACCGCTTGTCCCTACCCTACAACGCACAAAAGGGTTAATTTTCTAAACTGGCCGATTTCAGCCCATTAGTCCATAATGCGGACTAGGCAATTTGCATATTTTTGGACAGAAAATTGAGCGAAGGGGCCAAGTACGGAGTATGCGAAACGGTGTCTGAGCATGCTCCGTAGCTGCTTTCCCGCAGGATTTTCCATCTGCCTCCGGTACTCCGGATCCAGAGCCTGAAATCACGTCTTATTGTTAATCCAAAGGAGCCAGAACCCAGGGTGATGGGAAGGCGCATTAAGAGTAATCCAGCAAAGTGGCTTAACCATTAATGGGTCCCCGCTCCGTGCGTCAGGTCCAGTCCTGCTCTCCTGGTTTATTGCCTCTTACTCCAGTTCTTTTTCATTTGGCTGAGGAAATGGAAATCTCACACAGGAAGTTCTGGGCCTCATTTTGTGGAGATGGAGTCTGTTTTCTGTTTGTCGGCTGCTCGGTGTGGGACCGCTGCCTGCTCATGTGAACTGCTGCCCATCTTTGGGCAGGAACTCAAACTGGGATCCGTCACGTGAGCCCGGCTGCACCAATCCCCCCTTCCCCTCGCGCTGCCTGCGCAGGGAGCGCCGAGCCCTTGGCCACGGGCAGCCTCGAGATGGAATTTCTGATTGGGTTCACGCAGCCAGCGCTCGGCGCCCGCCCTGGGACGAGCTGCTCCCCCTCCTGCGGGACACGGGGCCGTGTCCCCCCGGGGTGATGGAACAGGTGCCGGCTCCTGCTCGCCTGTTGGGGTGGGAGAAGGTGGTGGTGGTGGTGGCAGCCCACCCCATGGCTCCTGGGGGAGTGGTGGGCATAGACTGGGGGCTCTACTCCACGAGATCCTGATGTGTTCAGTGGAGGAATGAGTGTCTCTTGTCTTGCTTGGCCTCTCCGTGGAGGTGGCTGAGCAGCCCCTCTTGTCCCACCGTGCCCATCCTGTCCCCCATGTTGGCTCCCAGCTCCTCCACTCTGGTGCTCTTTGGCTCGCATGGAAAATCTTCCTTAGGCACGCTGCTCTTCCAGCCCAGGCCTCTTATATGGATGGGTGTTGATGGTCCAGGACTCTGGGACAGCAGTGGTTGAGCTTCCGTGGAGATGCGAGTAGTGATGAGCAGCAGGGAACCAGCTCTGTTCTTGGGCATGACCTGGAATTTGCGACATTTGCCCTGGGGATAGGAAAAGAAAAGGAGAGCACTGGGTTAGTGTTTCAGCTCTCTATTGACACAAGCCTGCTGGCTGCCCTGGGGCTCTTCAGGAACCAGGTAGAGCCACCGAGTCCAAGGGTTTAGATAGGAACAGCTTCAAAGAAGTTTAGAAGTAAAACATGGGTCAGAGCAGCAGGCGTGGTGGAGTAAGCCAAGGTTTCTGGGCAGGGTGAGCTCAGGAGCAGGGAGAGCACATGAGGAGCAAGTGCAGATGCCAAGTTACAGAGCTGAGTGAGGGGCCTGGGCCATGTCACACATGCTCCCACACCACTGGGATGTGCTGTGAGATCCCACCACTGCCAACGGAGAAGCTGGTTGGATACTCTTAAACCACTTTCCTTACCTCTTGTGGTGGCATGGGCACAGAAGAAGGATGTAGAAATCCCCTGAAGCACAGCACCGCCCTGCAGAGATGCCATGAACGTGCTAAAGCTTCTGGAAAAAACAGGCCTCATACCCACCTGGAAACCCACTCAGAGCCCAGAGCTCGCATCAAAGTGCAGCTCATCCAGGGCCAGAATGCTGGGCTGGGCTCGTGGCCAGCAGGGCAGCTTGGCAGGACTCAGCCGGAGCTTTGGGCTGGGGCTGTGTGTCCCAAGGCCTCTCTTGCCATGTTTGCAATCGCTCCTTCTTCATATGGGAGAGAGCTGGGGGACTTTGAGAACGTCTAAACTCAGCCCAGCTGTGGCAGTTGGTTTATTGCTTTCAGCTGGTACTTGAACCCGGGTCCTGGTCTTGGAGTCTTTCCCAGGTTTAATCCCCGGAGCTTTCTCTGCAGCTGTATGACACTGCGCTGACCCCGAATGAGGATAGGAAAATAGAAACGGTGCCAAGCCAGAGTCTCTTTTTCATTTGGAGTCTGGCTGTCTGCCCATGACCAGGGTTACATAATGGGAAACATAGCTGGGGCTCTGGAGAGCCCGCGTTTCACCACGCTGCCCAGACCTTCGCGTTCTGATGCTATATATCTTCCTAATTGTAGCTCGGATGCATTTATCACACTGCTGGATTTGAGTCCTTACAATAAAAAAATAAAAAAAAAAAAAAAAAGCAAAACCAACCCCACACCAAATTCCTCAGCTCGCTGCTTTCCCCCTTGGACAGAGGCGGAGGGAAAGGTGTGAGGGGTGAGCGCTGCCGAAAGCCAGCAGATGGATGTGAGCCATGCAGGAGTGGGCTCCATGGAGTGGGATGAGAGGCTCAGGAGGCTGTGTTTTCAGGGTCCTTTTTCTTGGTGGGAGCTTGGGAATGAACCCTGGTTCCTGGCAGGCAGCCTCTCCCTACCTGGGGGCTCAGCAGTCTTGAATTCAACCCAAGCAAGAAGCTCCATCTTTCCCCAAATCCACCCTTCTTGGTCTGGTGCACTCCTCCAGCTCCTGGCCATACTGCATGGTCATCACAGCTCAGGTGATGCCCTGGAACAGATTTTCAGTTGTTGGACTTCCTAACTACCTCTCTGTGTGAATTTGAGAGGTGAAAGGTGTCCTTCCTATTTTGGAAGAGGTGCTCAGTGAGCTTTCCATGACTCTTTCTTCATGTCTTTCCAGGATAGGAGCTAAACTTAACCTTGGACATCTCTGCTTCAGTGCTTCAGGAATTGTGTGTCTGAACCAGGTGTTGCCAGGTCTCCTAGCAGCAAGCAGCTGTCACTTCTGTATCTTAAAATTAATTTCTGTCTTCATGTTTCATGGCAAACCTTGTGTCGAGTTCTCTGCAGGTGGTTGTTTAAGGCAGTTGGAGAAGCATCTTTCAGACCAAATGTCCCCAGGAGTGAATTTCAGAGATTGGGGTGTAAAAGCAGGGATTCTGGGAAAAAGGGAGCAGGGTGGATCCCCTAAGGCAGAGATATTGGCAGCAGATTGGTCAAAAGGTGGATCTCCAAGGAGGCTGCTGTGTAAGTGACTCCATCCCCTTTTGGGACATATGGCTGGGAGGAAGGTGAAGAAGGCTGGACAGAGCTGCTCCTTGCTCTGTTCTGTTGCCACAATTAATCCACTGCTAAATGAAGCACAAGAACTGATGGGGAAGCCACTGGCTAGACAGACACTGCTGCAGGGCTGACCCTGGTGAATCAGTGCTCCTTCCATACGGGACCAAGGGCCTCTCAGTTTGTGGAGACTGTCTGCAAGCATTTAAAAATGGTTAATTTAAACCAAGTATTAAATTGAATCCAAAAGCTGTGAGCACATTCGAGAGCTTACCTTCCCAGAGAGATGTGCCAGATCGCTCTCATCACATTGCTCTTGTGGAGAAGTGTCACTGAGATGGCAGCTCCCACTGGGAGGGATGGACAGAGTCTTGCACAGAGGTGCCAAGACATTGCTGGAGTGTGCTGGAGACTAAATGGAAAATCCCTTTTGCAGATCTCATCCTCAGTAACTCTGGCCACCAGAGTTTCCCTATCGAGACATCAAAGCCAGGGTTCAGAGGTGTCTCAGTAGTGTAAACCTGGCTGAGATTGAAGATAAAGTCAACCAAAGGAGAAGCCAAAAGTCTCTGTGGAGAAGGAGGCTGTGGCAAAGCAGAGGGTGGCTGGGAGGAGACTGCACCTCTCCTGGGTAAAGAGCTCCAGAGGTGGGTTCCTGGGAGAGGAATGGGTTTATGGATGCCTGACTGGCCAAAGGGACCATGTGCAGGGCAGAGTGGGGGAAATCACTGATGCAGAAGGGCTGCGACCACCTCATCCTGCTCTGTCTGAGCCCAGACCAGGGCTGGTGAAGGCCTTTGGGAAGAGCTCCCGTGGCCAACCCTTTTTGCCCCTTGCAAAGGAGCCGCTTTTAGTTCAGCTTCACGTGGTCCAGGAGAGAGGAAAGGCAGGAGGAGGAGGAGGATGCAGAGCAGCTCATCCGGCGGGCACCGGGAGCCGGCAGTGCCCGGCCCCGGGAGCAGCGGCCCGAGGCGTTTGCCATCTGCACGGCAGCGCGGCTCTGCAGCGGCTGGGAACACAATGCAGGGCTTCTTCTGCGCCGCGCTTTCCGGGTTTGTGCTGCAGCTGTGCAGTTTGGATGTTAGTGTTTAAACAAGCTGGTATTACACAGGAAATGGCCACCTCCACAGGCCCCCGCAGGCTTGTAACGTGGGGTCATTGTGCTTGATATTAATCACCAGGCAGCGCGCGCCCCCGGTGAGGATGGCGGCGTCCCGCGCGGGGATTCGGCGAGCATCGGGCTCGCCCTGGCATCCTCTGCTCTCCCCATGCTTTGCTGTGTGCCCTTTGCCTCGTGGTGATGCCCATCCGGGCATCATCTCTGCCAGGAGCCCTCCCCATGCTCGCCGGGGCGGCACTCGGCCCCGGGGCCGCGGTCCAGCTCGCCGCGCACTTGCGCGGCTCTCGCCGCTGCCTGGCCGGGCCGTGTCCGTCGGCGTTGCAGCTGGGCTGCGCTCACACTGACAGCTACATTAAACCTGGAATCCTGAGGCAATAAAAAAGAAATTAACTCTTATTTTTTTTTCCTGTCCTAGTGGAATAAGCAAATGTAAATGTGTCTGTGGGGAAGCGAATGAACCCCCGTTCCGAGGAAAGACCTCGCGCTCACCCCCTTCTCGCTTCCTCGGTTAAAAGCTCTGGGAGCCTCGTCCCTGTACCTGGGAGCTGCATGCCTGGGCTCGGTGTCAGTAATTTGGGGCCTCCCTCTGCAGAGGGATGTTGAAGCCGTGGCACTGTGCATGCACTGAGCTTCCAGGCATCTGGAACTGCCTGGGCTCTGCACAGAGGCTCCGGCACTGCTGCGCCGTGGGGTGACATAAGCCAGAAATGCCTGGGGGTGGCCGTGAAGTGGTCCTGGGCCGAGGCAGTGGGGAGGAGGCTGACAGGGCTCACAAGTGTTGTGTGACCTTCCAGGGCGAGTGCATGTCCCAGCAGGAGATTCCCAGGGCCGTAGGTGTCAGTGTGAGCCGTTTGTCCTCGCTGGCTTTGCCAGCAGTAGCAGCTGGTGAATGATCTTGGTGGTGGCAGTGATGGGAGATGTGCTGCAGAGGAGGAGCTGCACCCGAGGGGGTGGCAGAAAATGGTCAGAACTGATCTCTGCAGTGCTGCCTCTGCCATCACAGGAGAAAACCAGGGAGAAATGCCAACACTGCTTCTTTCTTGGCTTTCTGAAGGCTCTGCAGGGTGCTGCTGGGGTAGCAATGCAGTGAGAGCTGGCTACCCAGGGAGCCAGCACAGTCTGAGGTTTGACTGAAGTGAGCCCAGGGTGGGAATCTGTCACATCCAGGGCAAATGGGAGATGTGGCAAGGCACTGTCAAGCTGTAGGTGAAGGATGAAGTGACAGGGGCTGCTCTCACACTCAGGGGTGGTGAGGGGTGCCCTGCCTGGCAGTGCTGCTGAGGGAGAGAGGAAAGGGAACTGCTGGGCTGGGTGCCTGCAAGGGCATTAGCAGTGCCAGCTCAGTGACTGTTCCTGTGGCGTTTTTCTGACTTTGGATGTCAAGCCCTGTGGAGGGAGATGCTCCCTGTGCTTTATCTATGCTGATACACCTGCCACCACCACCCTGGCCCTGAAGTGAATCCCAGTCCAGCCCAGCATCCTGCCACTGCCCTCTGCCTCCCTCTCACCCCCACTATCCCCTGCCTGCAGCTCTGCTTTTTGGGAGTATGGGCGAGCTCTCTGCAATGTGTTTCTTTCCCCTCTCCTCCAGCATGGCCCCATACACCTGGCTGTCCCAGCCCCCTGGAAATGTCCCCTGCATCTCTGCCTGTCCCCAAAACACCAGTGCTTTCATTCCTTGGCAATTTTGGGCACTTTTCCCATTCCTTCCCTGCTGATGCCTCTGCACCTCCTTCATCCCAGCGGGCCCTCGTGGCCGTGGGGCCCCACCAGTGCTATGTGACTGGCCTCAGGCAGCCAAGCCCAGTTGCCAGCAGGGCACTGGGGGAGGCTGAGCCTCCCAAGCCCTGTGCATCTCCCATGGGCAGAGCTCGCCTTGGAGGTGGCCCAGAGCAGCCCTATCACATCCGGTGCTTGTCTCTGCAGCCTGGGCCGGAGGATAAACTATCAGGGTTGTGGGGCAGTGGATCATTCCTCTTATTATTTTCTTCTTTTGCAGATAGGGGTCGTGGAAAGTTCAGTTCCTTTTAACCCTCGCAGCTCTGTTTATTTTCCAGCTGGTAGCACAAACGCAGCGTTTCCCATTACATCACAAAGGGCCTCGGACAGATCCCTCCGAAAAACGTGTTGCAACTGTTTATTTTTTTCCATATTTAAACATTTCTGACAGCCAGACCTGGCTTAGCCAAGCGATGGAGCTTTGTGAATGAACCCAGCTCCTGGTGCCTGTGACCAGAGGGTTTTGAAGGACCTCTTCTCCTTTTGCAGGACGTGGGCTAGGGCTGGCTCGGGGACGTGGGCGACTCTGCGTTACATGTGTGCTGATTACGTGCCGGGCTTTGATTAATGGCTCCTCATTCTGCCTGGCTCCCAGGACGCTCTTGAAAACAAGATGTTTCATTTCAGTGTGCTTTCCTGGTACATTGATTCCCGTAAATAACCCAGTGCAGACTCTGTCCACCTGGAGCAGTTCAAAGAGCAGGGGGCCTCCCTCCAGCCCTGGGCTGCCTCGGCCCGCACCGGTCACTGCTGCACCCCCGGGGATGCTGCATTCCCTGTGCGTTTCTCCAGAGGTGTGGGCTGGAGGAGCAGCCTACCAGAAGCACATCAGCCCCAGTTTCCCCTATTCCCTACTTAAATCCCAGTTTACATCCTAAAAAAACCCCAATCTGAGTGTTTGTAGAAACAGGAGGGGGAAATGCAGCCTGGTCAGCTGTAGTACCCCCATGCTTGTTCCTTGTTTCCCTGCTTTCTTCACACTGGCTCTCTCTGGGGTGCTGGGCCCTCCCTGGCTTGTGCTCAGCTGTGGGGATGTGTGATGGGAGTGCGTGGAAAGCGGGCCAGGGCTCCCGTGTTTGCACCCTGGACATCAGTGCCACTCTGGGAACGTGAGACATGGCCACGGCCAGAAGCTAAACACGGCTTTAACCCCCCATGGCTGGGGTTTAGCTGTGAAAATCTCTGTGGCTGCAGCACGTGGTCACAGCAGATAAGAGCTGTGTGAAGGAGAGGATGCTCCAGGCTGGGCTGGAGCCCCCCAGGGTGGATTGGAGCCCTTCAAGAGCCCCTTTAGCTCCTTCAGTGTTTGCTCTGTCCTTCCAGCAGGCTTTAAAATTGAGTAACAACATCTGGAACGAGCCGGGCTCCTGCCGCACCGCACGGGGAAGCCGCTCCCCGCGGGCAGAGGTGGGCAGAGCAGCGGGAAGGGGACATCCCGGGAGCTGTCCCCATCCAGGGGGACGGCGGCCGGGGTCAGCGCTGGCGGGTGGGGGTCACGGTCCCTGGCGGGGTCGGTGCCAGCGCAGCTGCGCCGGGGCCGTCCCGCGGGGCAGGGCAGCAGCGGTGCCGTGCCTCGCCTCGCCTCACCTCTCTGGTATTCGCTGCAGCATTGCAGGCAACTCCCAACGCATTCCAGCCCTCAATTGCTCACGTCTCTCCTCGTTCTCCCAGGGTCTCAGTAGATGTGTGGGCGACGCTGGCTGACTTCTGTAACATACTGACCACAGTGAATCAGTCGGAGGTGCCCTTGTACAAGGACCCAGATGACGACCTTGCCCTGCTTAGCCTGGAAGAGGATCGGCTGCTCTCGGGCTTCGTTCCCCTGCTGGTCGCCCCCCAGGAGCCCTGCTACGTGGAGAGGACCTCGGACAAGGTCAGCAGTAGGCCAAACATCCCCCCTCGATTCCTCCAGACTTTTATTCTTGGGAAGTTTTCTGTGCAAACGGAACACGATTAAGTCATTGAGAAGGGTGTTAAGGGAAAATATCGACCTTTCAGCCGCTGACATCCAGCTCTGTGTCATGAAAACCCCTCTCGACTTCCTCTGGTGTGTGTGTGCTCGCTGGCATGTTGTATATACGATCATTTCCTCACTTGTTTAAATAGTGCAGCTTGTGTTGGCAGAGCTCTCGGTGCACTCCAAATGGTTTGCATCATGCTTAAAGCACCCTCCCCCTCCCCCCGGCCACAAAACTCTGCCTTAGGAAGGCAGCCAGGACTTTTTTCCTTCTCTAAAGAGGAGAGTGATAAATAGGTGACTAGAGAGAAGCAGACACCATGTGTTAACGTACAAAAGGCTTTTAGGAATATGAAGCATTCCCCACTGCCCGCTCTCTATTTTCCTTTCTTTGCTCTAGGAGCCCATTCTAGGCTGAACTTTCCTTTGGCTGTTTGTTTTTAGAATAATGAAATCAGTTCCCTTGTTGATGTGGGGTTTTGGGTCTGCTCTCTGCCACCACCTGGCCAGGAGGGATCTGGGGGCTGCACTTGGAAAATGTGTCTGAGCCTGGTGGGGGACGGAGGAGGCACAATGGCATTTGTTTTGCACGCCCTTGGAGGCACGGCAGGATGAGAGTGGCTCTCAACAGTTTCCTGCTCGGAGGCAGAACTGCAGCTCCAGAAACGTGGCTCATCTGGGAAGCTGCAGTGTCCCCTCCCTGAGGGGTTGATGCTCCAGGAGGAGAAGTGGGGATGCAGAGCAGGTTTCTGTGGAGAGCCTGCGTGTGACAATGGCAAGGTGCCTTTCCCCGTGCCACTTCTTCTTCATGACATTGTCCTGAAATGACAGTGAGAAATTCAGGACCTTTCTCACAGAGGGACCCAAAGGTGCAAATTTCTGTTTCACTTCTCTGTCTGCCCCAACCTGTGCTCACAGCACTTCCTGCAGCATGGGAGCACAGGCTCCCAGTAAAACCAGGAGCCCTCTCAGTTTGGGGAAGCAGCTTAGTCCAGGAAGTGTCTGTGGAAACATGAATTTTCAAGGCTCTATTTGTCAGGGTTAAAATAAGAAGTGTGCTGTTGCCATTGCTGCCCTAAGGATTGCCCAGTGTGTGTAGTGGCCTCATGGGGGTTCTGCTGGGGACAATCCAAGTGTCCCTATACAGAGATTCTTTTCCCAGCAGCCACAAACCAGAGCCCCCAGCAGGCAGGTGAGGTGGCTGAGCAGCTCTGATGCCCTGTAACGTGTGGGAGGGGGTCGGTATTCCCCGAACTCTGCCTCCTCTAACCACACACCAGTTTATTTGGAGTGCCATCTACCTGCCCTGCCAGGCACTTGCACTCATCTTTGTGTCTTTGTCCTGTAGCTACACCTGAGCTACCGAGCTGAGTTCTCCCTGTCCCAGCTCCCTTTGGTTCTGGTGATTTGTAAAGAAACTGCACAACTCCACAGGTGGGAGTTGGTGCCCTCATAGCTCAGCACCAGCTACCCAGGAATTCAGGAATATCAGGCATGGTGTTATCTCAGTTCTGCTGAAAAAGCAGCACCGATCCCAGAGGGAAACAGCCAGGCCTGGCTGTGCCTGTACCCCTTTATTTCTTTCTGAACAGTGGTTTTATTAATGGTCAGACAGGTGAAACAGTAGGTGTGCATGTTCACTGTGCAGAGGACACCTGAGAGGATGAAGGGGAGAACAGTGAGTTAGAAAAGAGAGCTCAAAAGCCTGATTTCCAAGAAGGGCCTGGCTGAACTGAGGCTTTTTAGTCTAAAGGAAATTTGGGGAAAAGGCAGAGATGAGAACAAGGTGTCCTCCAGCTCCATGCTGAAAAGCACAGGAAGGAACAGGCAGAAATTGTAACAAAACAGATTAAGATGAAACTTCAGGAAAGGTTTCATACCTTTGGCTAGTTCAGCACTTGAAAGCAGCCTCCTTAGTGAGTTTTGAGGAACTCTCCAGCCTTGGAGATTTTAAAAGCAAGCTGGGTGACTCTCCCAGGTACAACTTGGGTTGAGGTAAACACCTTGGAACAGAAGGCAAAGTGACCTCTTTGGATGAACTTCCCCCATTTTCTGCCATTTGGAAATGCTCTAGAAAGAGACTGGAGTGGCAACTGCGTCAATACAATCAAGTGACTGCCCTGTTCCACAAATCTTACCCCTCTGCAGCATTAAGGAAGGAATTGTTGGGCTCTGCAGGAGTGGGGTGTTGCAGAAGGCACTGCAGAGCCAGCCAGGACTAAGAGGCACAAACCCACATGGGAGTGATTGTGAGCAAGATACAAAAAGGCACTTTCTAGAAAAGAATCCCCCAACCCAACTTAAACTTGTGTGCCATCCCCACTCCACCATCTGCTCCTTGCCCTCCCTGTAGCATGCAAAGCCCAGGTGAATCCAGCTCCTTGGCAGTTCATCAGTTCAAGGTCAGGTTGGACAGCGCTTGGAGCAACCTGCTCCAGTTAGTAGAAGGTGTTTCTGTCCATGGCAAGGGGTTGGAGCTGGGTGGTCTTTAAGATCCATTCCAACCCAAACCAATCTGAGCCTGTGGGATGCATCTCTGGGCTGTTTGCAGTGGAAGGTCTGTGCTGAGCATGGTGGCATTTTGGGATCTGTGTCCCTGAGCCTCCAGCAGGCAATGAATGGCAGCAGAGCAACTCTCTCTGGCACTGATTTTTTTTTCCCATACTGATTTTTCATTGCTTTTTAGCAGGAGTTATTTTTTGCACCAAATTTCTTTCTGTTGTGTTCTCAGTCTTGGCCCAGTTTTCAGCCGAGATTCTTTGCTGGAGAGGCAATGAGAATGTACTGCTCTTTATATGGCACAATGTGAATGTCTTGTGGGTTCTGGTGTGCCAGAGTGACTCTGGGTCCCTTTTCTACCACTTGCATGGCTAGGAAGAGGCAATTGGCTTTTACTACAAGGATATCTCACCTTGCTTGCTGATGCTCCAAATCCTTACCCCATTTTTTTACCCGCTAGCATCTTAATTAATTTGTAACATTTCAGAGGAAAAGAATCTGTTGAAAGGCAGAACTAGAAGGAATTGGGCTTAAAATGGTGCTGGGTTCTTTGCTCTACCAAGAGGGTGGTTGTTTTGTAGGCTGTATAGGACAAACACTGTGCTTCCCACTCCTTTTTGTTCTCCACATCCCATTTAGCAGATGGAGTGCAGAATTCAGCCAGAGTTTCTCAGTGAGTTTTTGAGCATTTGGCCTGGCTCTTATTTTGAGTGAAAACGTTCTGACTCCGTTCGCTGCCATGAATCCGCGCGTTCGAATTCCTGCTGGAGCCAGTGGGACACTTAGAGCTTCCCATCGTCTCTTGCACTGTCATTGGAGCTGTAACCAACAAAAGCTGGCTCTGGGGTGAGCAGAACTCAGAGTTGTTTTCCTGGGTGTGTGTGTTGGGCACATCTCCACTGCAGCTTGTGTGATGGAACACCACCGACCATACCAGTCAGCAGCAAACTATGCAGCCTGGTGCCTGAGCTGTCAGCTGTGTCTGCAGCCTCTGCAGCCCAAGGAGACACTGCCAGGACCTCCCTCACCCAGCCCTGGACCCGAGGCAAGAGCAGGGAGCAGCAGCATGGCTGAGTTAAGGTCGGGAAGGGGGAAGGTGGCAGCTGTGGAGTCATGGTGCTGCTAATGGAAAACACTTGGGTCGTGTTGAGGTTAAAGAGAGTCCTGGTGATGGTGCGTGGGTGCAGCCCTGGGAACCTGGGGCACGTCCTGGATTCCTCAGCTCTTGCTGGATGCTGTTGTCTCGGGAGCATCCTGCTCTGCAGTGACCCCATGGAGCTCGTGGCAAAGCTGGAAGAGGGCTGCAGATATCCCTGATGTGGAGCACAGCAGGGAGGTTCCCTCTCTGCAGGCATGGATTGCCCTCATCCCTGCAAGCTCTTCATGGGCTCCGTGTGTGCATCCCCCAGGCCTGTGCCTGCAGCACACCCTCTGCCACATGCCCCAGCCCTGGGCAGATGTGGAGGAGAAAGTGTTAATGTCCCTTCCCACAATAAACCTCTCTGCATGGGGGGTCCTGAAACCTGAGCCTGTCTCTCCTCCCCCAGCCCTGACACACGTTAATAAAAGGTTTTAAAACGCCAATAAAAAGGCAGCAGCCCCAGCTCACCAGGTCCGGGGCCCAGGGTCCTTGGGAAGGCACTTCACAAATGTGTTTTTTGCATTTTCAAGCTTTTGGCTGGTGAATAAGATTGAGGAGAAATACTCCTTCCCCTGATAACAATACAGTGAGACGCAGGATCAGCAGTGTGTGGATTAAAACCAGACGGTGCATGATTAATACATGTGCTTATAGGGCCAGTCACCGTGGTTCCCTCCTCTCAAACAGAAAGGCACTTTTTTTCCTTTCCCTCGTGTGCATGCTCATGTGTGGAGTGGACTGTCTCAGATACTCACCACTCAACTGGTCTCAACCTTGTCTCACCTCACCAGGCAAATGAAAGCCCTAAAACGTGAGGCTCTGAAAATTAATTAGCAATATTTTACTGCCAGACCTACAACCTGGGTATTGCGTGGCTCCTCCTGCTCCGGGGTGGCCAGTGAGCTTCCCACACTTGGTGCTGTTCCTTGTTTCGCTCACCTGTCAGTGCAGATAGCCTAAATCCCAAGCTTTATTCTCCTTAGAAATTCCAAATCTCCTTCCTCTGCACTGTCCAGCCCAGGTGGATAGTTCAAATGTGACCCTCTCTCTATTTGCCCCAACATGCTCGAGATTGGGCAGTAGCCTTTGGATTAGCTGTTTAGGAGCTAATTATTATTTAGACTTGGGCTAAAATTAGTGCTGTCTTGTTATTCACTTCACTTATTTATGGTATTTCAGTCTTCCTAAGACTCTCAGAGATCTCTTGGCAGCTTGTAGTCATGTTTGATGCTTCTTGGAAAGGGAGCCTCAGGTTTAAAAGCCCAGGAGGAGTAGCTGTTGGAGTGACTGGGCTCTGTCATGCCTCTAAACACCAGACTCTTTGTCCTTTCTGAGACCTAATGACTCCTGGAATGCCAGGGATTAAATCCACCTTGGAGTGGCCACACTATAGTGATTTTGGGAGGACTTTTTGCAAGGCAACAGAGAAAAAGTAGCAAGACCAGGGCTCTGAGAGCACAAACTCTTTGTAAGCAGAGAGAAAACCCCAGTGAGCAAATGTAACTTGTTTTCTCAGCATCCTTTCCATATTCCCATTCCATAGCCTTGGAGCATCTCCCTCCAGCTGGCAGGCAAATGCTCTCAGCCCATGAGAGCGAGAGCTTCCAGCTTGGAGTTTGGTCCAGAGAGGAAAAGGGAAACTGTGAGCAGAGATCGGAGCCCCAAGTAGGAGAGTCCAATGAGGAGTCATCCTTGAGGAACTCCTTCCATTCCTGCCTGCCTTGGTTTCCAAACAAGCAGTGAAAGATCCCTGCCACGGGCAGCCCTGCTCGGAGCAGGGACTTGGCAGGAGCTGGCAGCCCCGAGGCAGCAGAGTAAGAGATGTTTACATTTTCTGACCAGTATCTGAACTCCATCCCAGCCTCGACCTTCCCTTTCATGTGGTGCCTTTGGATTGTAAAAGGCAATTAAACTAAATTATGGGCCATGTTGGAAGATGATGTCACGGGGTGATGGAGGAGAGGCTGGATTTTATGCCACCATGAAGGTAGTGTGGGGAACATCACCTGCTTTGAACTCCTCAGCTGTCCTTGGCATCACCTTGAACCACGAGTGCCAGGGGCTGTGTGGGCACTGTGGGAGCCTCTCTCTGCCTTTGCCAGGTGCCTTTAGCACAGTGGGGAAGTGCCAGGCTCAGTCCATGTCCCCAGGTCTGGGTGGCAGAGGAGGCAACTCTGGTGACTTGTGCTGTTTTAAATGCAGCATTGTAGCAATGGGCACGAGTCCTGTCCCAGCGACTGCTGCAACATCTCCTAGGGTTGTGCAGGGCATCTTCCAGAGAGGAATCCTATTCAGTTATTGTTTGGCCTCAGTTTTTAATCACTTTTTAAGACAAGAGAGTTCTGAGGATATTCTTAAAATTGAGTTTCTGCAGCTGAAGGTGAAGGGAACTGATAGCAAACAAGCACTAGCACGGCACAAGGACGCTGAATCCAGCACTGGAGAAATCTGCAATGTGGAATAATAGTTCAGCCTCTTGAAGGCGGGGGGGGTGGGTTAAAAAGAAGAAAAAAAAAAAAACTGCAATAAATCTAGCGAGTGGAATCTGCGGGAAATGATCCCATCTGGAAAACTCCAGTGCTGGTGCTGCTGAAGGCTTAAGGAGCGCTGCAGATCACAAAAAGCAAAGCCTGCAGTCTGAGGATGACAGGCTGCTTAATTGATGTCCATTGCAACTGGTACTCTGCCAGTTTATGTTGGCCACCTGCCAGCGTGCTGTAATTTTGGGGCCAGGTGTGAAGCGTTTCTGTTCCATCTTGTTCCCAAGCACCTACAGAAGCCTCACACATCTCACTCGAGGCTGCAGCCCTGTAGGAAACAGCTGTACAGGTATAGGTGAAAGGAAATGTCACAGCTGGGCTGGGAGCCCTCCCCCGTGCCTTGCCCAGGGCTGTGTTTGGGGGGCCACCCCCTCCCCTCCGCCCCCACACTGGGTTTGGGGAGGTGGTCACTGTCACAGGCACACCTGCCTGTCTGTCAGCAAGGTGCTTTGAACATCGGGAACTTCTGGGAGGAACGTACAGGTCAGAAACCCCCTCTTCAAAGAGGAGCCCACGGTGGTGTGTGTCGGTTCTGGGAATGGGGAATCCAGCCCGGGAGAGCCCCGGATGCTGGCCAGCTGGGGAAGCTGTGGCCATCTCCACTGGTTTTTTCTGCCTCGTGAAACCACAAGGAAATTTCCAACAGCAGGTCTTGTAGAAAGCACAAACCCTTGATTCTGGAAGGCTGAGAACCCTTCAGGATCCTCAGCAAATTGTCACCAGGCCCAGTTTCAGTCTCTGTTTTAAACATGCATTATTTCCCAGCTAAATTTGCTTTGTCTCAGTTTCCAATAATTGAATTTTGCTGTAGGTTTGGAAGTTGTGGGTTGCTGCTCTAGCTCTGATATGTAAATGTGTCCCAAGTCCCCCCAGTTCCCATCCTGTTTTTTATAAGCTGAATAGATGGAGTGAGAGGCAGGACAGTCTCGGGCATGGTTTGGATTCCCTGAGCTGCTCTCCTGGTGTGTTTGAGCTGTGACTGTCCAGCCTCCACATGTTGCTCCTCAGGAGGAGGTGACACTGTGCTGTCCCACTGTCCTCTATACCCATGGACACTCCCAGTGTCCTGCAGCCTTTGCTCCTTCCTGCAGGCACAATCTGGCATTAACTGTGGTAAATAGCACCGGGTTTGTTCCTAAGTAAGTGACTGAGCAATCCCAACTTTTTGCCTGTTACTGAGCTGCTCTCTTGAAACCTCGGGAGGGGAGGGTTTGAGGCAGTGTCTAATCTGCTGGCTTTATCAGGAGAGGTTTTCTTTGTCCAGGTCATTGAACCTATTGTTAAGCAGCATAAGCCTGAGCGAGCTTCCCTGTGGCCCTGCCAGCACTGCCCTCCTGTTTACGCTGACATTTTAAGACCTCTGCTGACCAGATTTTAATCCAGGCCGTATCCTGTGCACTGCAGTCTCTGGGGCATAGGAGCTTTTCACGTCCTCTCGCCCCGGCCGTGCCGAGCGCTCGGGGCTGCTGACGCACGGCCGTGGCATCGGGCTGTGAAACGGCGCTGGAGGCAGCAGGAGTTCAAAGCCCTGCAGCCCCTTGGCCACAGCCAAGTGTGAACAGGTCCTGCTGTAGCCCTGGGCAGGCAGGGTGGCGAGGAGGAGCAGATCAAACAGCAGCCCCCCCCCGTACAGAGCTGGGGTCCTGCTGCTTTGCCTGGTCCTGGGCTGAGGGCTGTGTGTGGGAACTGCAGTCACACTGCGAGGTGAGGAACCACCTGCCAACGTGTTAAGATCCAGTTACACGTGTTCTCTTCACCCCTGTGACAGAGGCAGAGTGGCTTTGTGGTCTGGGCACAGCTTGCAGGGAAGTACAAGGTGCTGCCTTCCAGGCAGCCCCATCTCCTGCAGGGGGGAGCAGGGAGGGAAGAACCAGCAGCTGGTGGAAACATCCTTCCCTGTCCCTGAAATGCCTCTTTCCTGGCATGGGGAGGGAAGAAGCGCTACCACAGTGCGTGGGGAGTTTTCTCAAGTGGCTTGTGATGTTTCCATGCCTTCCTCCCCAGCCTTGGATGCACCTCTGCCTCTCCTCCAGGCTCATCTTGGACAGGGCGCTTCAACCACAGTGTGAGCTCCAAGTGAATCAGGGTGTGAGCTGTGCACGTGCCCCAGCACGTGTCGGCTGCTCAGCCAGCCCTGCACAGCTTGGCTCTGGTGTCAGCTGAAGGCTCTTTTAAAGTGTTTTCTGGAAGTGAGATGGGATCATCAGCTCGAGGCAGAGACTGACAGGATAAATCAGCCTTGTCCCATGCCTGGGCTTGGATCTTTCCGTGCGGATCAGATGACGCTCATTGTCCAACGTCCTCGCTTGTGTCATGGTCAGGCCAGGTTTGTGTAATGAGATGGGAAACTGACTTGTGTTTAGTCCTTTTGTCCTAAAAACTGCTTCCAGAGGTTCAGCACAGATTCTTGGGAAACGGGAAATGTCCTATTCAAGAAACTCGCTGACCGTGTGTTCCTGGAGTTGGGAATAGTGGAGTGACCTAGGAAAGGAGAGTCAGACCATGTGCAGCACCTCCTTGGAGCACACTGTGTGCACCCTTCACTTCCCTTGGGATTTTGCAGTGGGAAGTGGCCTTGTTTCTGCTGCCCCAGCACCCAGATAGCACAAAACCTGCCACCTCTTGGCAGGACATCAGGCCCAGAGAGTGCACAGCTCTGGCTGTGCAGAGGTATTGCCACGGCTTTAGTGTACTTGGAATGACATATTAGAGCCCAGACCTTGTGGAATTTGCTGATTAGTCTATAAGTGTATTGAAAGGCCTCATTAAAACACCATTAATGCTGGATCCCCTCCCAATGAGCCATCTCTTATTGCTACCCAGAGAAACTCTGAGGAAATGGAAAGGCTGCTCTGGCTAGCTGAGCTGTCCCTGGGCATGAAGCGTGGCCTGAGACAATCTTTGTGCTGCTCAGGTGTTATTGTGGTGCTTTGGATCACATGAGAGGTCCCTGGGACTCGGAGTTGCATCTTTGCCTCAACTTTGCCAGCTGGATACGCTGCCGTTGCTCAGACTCTTCTTTCTGGTACTAAACTCAGTCCTTGACCTGACTCTTGGCCTCTGCCCAAGACTCAGCTTTAGAGGGACCCTCTTTCATGGCACTGTTTTGTCTTTGCCCAGCTGAAATGCTTCAATCCCATCTGAAGGCGAGGACGGCTGTGGTATCCACCAAGGCAGCTATGGGAAGGACCTCAGGAAACCTGAAAAAAGACCCAATTAATAACTCCTCATTGTTATCCTGAATAAGAAAGATCCACGTCCTGCAGAGCTTGCCAAAGAAGTGGACGGGGTGGAATGCAGGGAGTGGTCAGCCCAAATAACAGATGGGGATCTACTCTGTCTCTATGGGAGACGGAAGGTGACCTCTGTCATTGAGCTTGGAGTCTGCTCCCCACGTTTCTGCTCCCAGCTGAAGCTTGTGTTGTTTTTGTGGATGCCAAATCCGTTTGCCAGCGCTGGGCTGGGGCTGGGCGAGGTTGGAGAGCCCAGCTGCCGTGGCAGGACAGAGCTGTCACCCTCAGTGCCCTCCTGCTGTCACATCCCAAACCCTTAGAGAGAAGAACACACCACCATAATCTTATTTATTGATTTTTTTTTTTTTCCTCAAAGTCATTGAAGTCAAAGCGCTTCCCAGGCATTAATGAACGTATCTCCACAACACGTTGTGACAGAAGGAAAAGCAATTTCCTTGTTAGGGATTGGCAACAGAGGTACACAGGGCTGAGGGACCGAGCTGGTCCCACAGGAAGCCTTGGCTTCAGGATGAGAACAAACCCCTGATACCTAGGATTTCAGGCCAGTGCCTCAGCCCCAGGCCACCCGTGTCCCTTAGGAAGATGAGGGGGTACTAAGGGAAGGTTCATTGGGAAGCATTAAAATTCTTCCCAAACACAGACCCCACATGAGCAGCTTGACTGCTGCTGGCCTGGCTGTGTCTGTGGTGGGACATGAAAAATGCTGGATATTTAATCCAGCAGATAATCGCATTTTCCCCATAACATATTTGCATATATTTCCTTAAACATAAGGGTAAAAGCCATAATTTATTTAAATTAACAAAATTTGCCTTAACATTTTACATACCAGCATTTTCCATAAAGCATTTTCACCACCCTATGTAACAAATATTTATCTGTATGTTTATATATTCTGAATAGTGACAACTATGGTTCTTTTTGTAGTCATTTCATTGATTTATTTTTTTTAAACTTTTCCCAAACCTTCATTGTACTTGGAATAGGTAGATGCACATATAAACACAAGCTCTGAGGATGAAGACAAATGTGTTTTCTGAGGAGTTACTGCCTGCCTGCTCTGTGAACAGCAGAACAGATTTACATTCTGGTTCCGTATTTATCTTAAGCATAAACGATGCCATGTTTATTATAGCAGCCATTATTAGGAAAGGAAGGAGATTTATATCCACGCACAGAAAAAGATGGAGCTTGCTCCATCCTTGCAGAGCCGTGTCACTTCACCTGATGCTTGTTCCACGTGTGATTCCCATGGAAAAGTGGCTCTGGAGCAGCTCCCCAGGGTGTGTCAGGGACGTGCCTGCTGCTGTGCATTTCTGGAGCTGCTGCAGTGACCTCCCAGCTGCGGTGACGTGCCACATGTCTGGTGCTGAGGTCACTTCTGAAGATCATTTTTGCGCTCTTAAGTCACCCAGATGCTTCTCGAACTTGCACCCATTGCCAGTTTTTATTATTAGCTCCCTCTAGTACCAGTAACTTTTTTTAGTTTTAATGAGTAAAGATTTAATCAGCAGTGATCTGAGCTTTGCTGAAGCCTCGTGGATGAAATGCTCTCGTCAGTCCGGGCCGTGGGAGCTGAATTTGCTCAGAACTTGCCTGTTTTCACACTTATAAATAAAACTTCCATTCAGACATGAGCATCCTCACCAATTTCCCTGGGACTTGAGTTAGTGACTGTCCTGATGTGGGGAAGGAGAGATCCTCCAGATGTCCTCATTTGGGAAGTATGGAATACCTGCTAAACATGCCTTTCTTCCTGGGAATCTCTGGAATCTCTGACCCTGTGGAGGTAGCAAAGCCCTCACCACAGCCACACTTTGCTCCACAACATCCTCCCCTTTCCAGGATAAAATCCACCACTTTGGAGAATGGTTTATTTAAATGAGTTCATTTCTTATGTGGGTTTTTTTTTGTTGTGTTTTTTTTTTTTTTTTGTTTGGTTTTTTTTTTTGTTGTGTTTTTTTGTTTTGTTTTTTTTGTTTTTTTGTTTTTTGTTTTTGGTTTTTTTGGTTTTTTTGTGCAAAATGAAACATCTTGGCATGGTGAAGTGTGAGGACAGGAGAGAATTTGCTGGAAATTTTGAGAGACTTAGCACACGTGTGCTAATGGGATATAATTTCCACCCTGCCATGTCTCTCCTCATACAGACTGAAGGGCATGGGCTGTTCCTCCTCGTGACAAAATCCTGGAAGCTTGGTTTACATGGCTTCAGGGCAGCCTGGTGAGGAAGAGGAAGCCTGGCAGCACTGCCCCTCAGAGATGCCCCATCCTGTCTTGGGCAGTGCCACCCCTTTCTGCTGGCACCTCACTCCTCCTGGAGCTCGTTCCCTCAGGCAGGATTCCCACTTTTCAGCTCTTCCCAGATTTCACCTCGGTTTCCCCCTTTTTAATAGGAATGTTTGGCCTCTTGCACTCGGGCTCGGGGAGGAGCAGCTTGTTTCTGTAGCTGGCCTGGTGCCAGATGTCATCACTTCAGGCAGTGCCACGCTGCACATCTTCAGCAGTTTGAAATGGAGAGACAGAGAGAGACAGATAAGATCAGCAGCTTTAGGTGATGGCATTGTTTCAAATAAACCATGCATGACCCAAAGCTTCCACTTCAAATGGGGAATGAAATTGCTTCATCCTTTGACAGCTTGCTCCATGAAAGAAATTTATCTTCACTTAATTGCTTTAGATCCCAAGAGGCTGTGTACAGTAATTTCTAGGAGATAATTATATCAAATTAAAAAAAATATGTGACTATCCGGCTGCTGAGCATGAATGCAATGGCCAGAGAGCAGGGAGGAAGGAGGCACCACAGCTGAGCCCTGCTCACAGGATCCTTCTCCTCATGGTCCACAGGCACTTGGAGAGCACAGGAGAGTCTGCCTGCAAGGTATTGCGAGCTTGGAGCTGGGAATTCTGCTCCCCCAGAGCATCTTGAGGAGCAGGGAAGCCTTTGCTTCCCTGCTGGGGCATGGCAGGGATGTGTCCCTTGTGGACAGGACACCTCGCCAGGAGAGCTTGGCAGTGCCTCCATCCGGTTCGTTCTCCCGTGTGGATGTACAGTAGAGCTGAGGAACAAGAAAGCTTGTTGATTTAAAAACATGTATATTTAGAAGCAGAGTGTAAACTTCCTGCCCAGGCTGGGATTGGATTCTTGACTATGTTTGAGTTTCCAGTTTTCATTTCCTTTGCCCTCATACTTAACATTGTGTATCTCCCAGAGTGTGCCCCAGACTAATCTCTCTCTAACCCTCCCTTGCCCTGCATTTTTCTGCCATTATTTGCACATCAGTTCCAACTCTTCCAGGAAGCAGCATATCTCCTGATTGTCACTCCATGCCACAGCTTAGCCTGGGCTCCTGCAGGTCTCCTGTGTCCCTCTGGAAGTGACCTCAGACCCCAGCCAGCGGCAGATCCGAGCTGGGGACTGAAGCAGGGACAGAACTGCTGGCAGTTGCCATCCCTCAGAGAGAGATGGGCTCTTGGCACGGGTTTGAAATCCTGAAGGGACATTCATTCCTCTTGTTAGCTCATGGGAAACAGCCACTGACCAGTCCCAGCAGGGGTAAATCCATCCTCTAAGTCTTCTCTTCCTCTCCTTCACATCAGGCTTCACGCCCTCCCTGACTGCTCCTTGTGACAGCTCCTGCCCTGCCATTGCCTTTACAGCCCATATCCTGGGGACAGAGAGAAAGTTGTTCCCCCCAGGGCTGTGACAATTTTTGTGTGTGATCCTATGTGGGCTTTGAAAGGGTTGACAACAATCCTGAGCCAGAACTGAGCTCCTCCCCAGCCCTGTGATGTGCAGGCTGGTTTTTGAAGTGCGGTGCTGCTTCAGCTGTTCCCAGGAAGTCCGCAGGGGAACCGTGTTTGTACTAACGAGGTAAAGTCCCCGTGTGTTTCTGGAGGGGATCTGCTCAATGGGCCCTTTGATGTCATCTCAGTTTTTGGACTTACATCAAGTAAATCTAAAAACGAAAAGAAATGTTTTGGCTTAGCCCAGAACATTTGCACCTGAGCGAGATGACCTGTGGCTGTGCTGGTGTCTAAGGGAGAAATCCGTGGCCACCAGTAGAGCTGTGGCCTGGAGCAGGGAGATGGGGGCTTCTGCTCCCAAAAAGCTGCCTGGGTTGTCTCAAGTGGTGGGAGAGTTGACATGTGTAAAAAAGCTCCTCAAAGCTGTCCTCAAACATAGCACTGTCCCCTGTGCTGATCAAGGTGCTGCTGATGGTGAATTTTATACCACCCTGGGTGCAGACAAAACTGGGTAGTTCAGGCCATTTGTGCTGTGCTGAACAGCCTCTCCCATCTTTCCCTGTGACTCTAGAGCCCTGAGAAATGTTATGTTGGGATGACTGCCCCTAAATATCCTCAGATTTCATGTGTTGTCTCCTAGTTCAGACCTCATGGTGCTGCCATGAGGTTTATATTGAATAATGGGAGAGTTTAGTTGCAGGAGGGTTGGAACCACGTGATCTTTAAGGCCCCTTCCAACCCAAACCATTCTGAGATTCTTGGTCCTGGCTGCCCAAGCCCAGCTCCCTGACAGGTCACACATCCTGATCTTCAACTCTAGCTTGTCGTTACCTTTTTTTTTTTTTTTTTTTTTTTTTTTTAATGAGATGTCCTGACAAAACTTGGCACATCACAATGGGTAGCAGCTTCCACTGTTCTCCCTGACAGCCTCTGCAGCCCAAATAGCCTTTGTCCCTTTGTGTCCTCCTTATGGGGGTGGCAGAAACTGGCAGAAGAGCAGTTAAGAAATGGAGCATCCAAGGAGCTCATCTGGCTGGAAGCTGCTGCTCACAGCAAAGGCGGCGTTTTTGTTTCAGAGGCCATGAGTGAAGGAGTTAATGATGATCCCAGATGGCCTCAGACTTTGCCTCTTGCCACCCCTTCCTGTTCCCCCAGGATCTCAGATGGTGGCGGGAGATGAAGTAAAATTCTAGAGTTTATTGTAAAGTTCATCCCTCTCCCTAAATCATGCTGGAACTTGTGTGTGCTGTGTTGGCAGCTTCAATGGGATGCTACCTGGTAATTAATTAGTTGTCAAGAGACAGCCCAGAGCTTCCAAGTCTTTATATTCTTGCTAATAGAAATTGCTCTGATTACATTTTCCCCCTTGGCTGGAGGGATGAGGAGCAGGAGTGATGGTCCACGGGCAGCTGGAGCACGCCTGCCTGGCCTTTGCTGGGACTCCTTTGAGCGTGCTAGCACATGCTTCCATGAGCACAGACCCTGAGGGAGCCCACTCCTGAGCCAAGGCTTTGCCAGCCTGGTCTGCTCACGTTTCTCATCACACACTTCCCCTGCCTTTGCAGGTGAGCCCTGCCACAATTTCCCTTCAGCTGCTCCTCGGGGTCTTCCCTTGGCATCACCCTTCCCTTCCCCTGCCCAGAATGAGGTGCTTTGCACGTGCTTTTAGAGCCCTATTTCTGGGCTAAGCTTAGAGAGATATTCAGTATCTACAGAGGTTCCTGATGTTTTCCCTCAGCCTCACTTCTGTTTCCTTTTCATTTTTATCTCCATGTTTCTGCAGTTAGTTGTCAGCAGATTTATGTTTTTTACCTGCAGAGTGTGGTCAGGGAGCGAGAGGTGCCTGGATTTTGGGCTCAGCCAAGCAAGGCAGTGGTCCTAAGCTGGGTTTACCTTACCCAATGGTTTATTAAAGAATAATTTCCATTTTTATGCACTAGTTTATGTTTTTCCCATCTTTTTTGCAGTGATTCTCTGCTAACAGATGACTGTTGCCCTTCTCCTCCTCTCTAGCCAGTGTCTGTGTGTCCCCCAGCAGCCTGACACCTTGAGCAGGCTCAAAATTAAGAATATTAGGAACTGAAGCCTTCTCCTCCTCTCTGGCCAGTGTCTCTGTGTCCCCTAGCAGCCTGACACCCCAAGCAGCCTCAAAATTAGAATATTAGGAGCTGAACTCCATCATCCATCCTTATGCTTCTCTGTCCAGCACCACGACCTTGGGGGCAGCAATGTATGACACCCCAGCTCTTCGGGAGGTGTCACTCATTGCTCTGCAGCAGGTCACAGTCATTTTCTGTCTCAGACAGAAAAATCAAACCTTCCCATGGCTCCAGGGAGCAGCTGCCTGGGCAGGAGCTGGGAGAGAAGCAGCCCAGCCCTTGTGGCAAGCGCAGAGCCCAGCCCAGGGGTGCTGCAGCTCCTTGGAGCCCGCCTGCTGCCCCGGGGAGCAGCTCTGCCCTGGCTGATGGCAGGAAGCCTCCCGGGCCGGGATGCAGCGTGGCTCTGCCGGATGCTCTCACGCCTGCCGGGGCCGTGCCTTCCCTTCCCACCCCCGGGGAGCCCCGGGAGCCGGGCTCCGACCCACCTGCCACGGCCGCCTTTGCAGACACATGGTCCCTTCTCTTTGTGTTTGGTTTAGTGTGGGAGGGCTCCACGCTGAACTCCTGGAGCTTTTAAGCTATTGTTAGTGCCGGCCCGGCCTCGCAGCAGCCGTGGCAATTTTACAGGCATGGCCCCATCCCTAACAAAGGCAATTAGGATGCTATTCTGTTGGAGCTTTGGGGATGAGAGATTTCTAGTGTCTGGAAGGAGCAGTCTGGAAAGGGCATAATCTAATGCAGAAGATGAAGACAAAGGCATTTTGGAGGCAGGATGTGGGGAAAATGGGGGCATGAGATGCTCAGAGGGCAGAGCTGCTGCAGGATTGGGGGTGCAGGAGCCCAGCAGCTCGGGGTGCAAGGGTGGAGTGTGCAGGAGAGCAGCAGAGATGCTGCTCTGGGCAGGTACAGGGAGGGGTTTCTGCTGGGTTGGGGTGAAGGGGGAAGGGGAAGAGTTGGGTGCTCTGTCCTTGGGCAGGAAATGATGGTTCTGGTGAGAAAAGTGTGGGGTGGAAAAAGCCCCAAGGTGTGACAACCTCTAGAGTGTCACCCGCGGAGTAGTGAGCAAAGGAGATGGAGGTGACAGTTGGGACAGGGGTGTCACAGGGCTGTCGAGTGACCTTGGAGGTGGCACAGGAGGGGGTGGGGGAGCAGGAGAGGGTCACAAGGGCCACCAGCACCATGTGGTTTGGTGCGATTCACCCAGGGCGAGTCAGGAGGCCGTTCCCAGTCACAGGGCTCGAGTTGCATTTCTTGCTGCTGGCTCCTTCCTCGCTTGGCTTTTCCAGCATCTGATCTGAGTGTTTGTTTGCTTCCAGTGATTTCAGTTGTTTTCTATTTTAGCTCCTGACCCCGAGTGCCTGGGCTGGGGCAGGCAGGCACCGTTTGAAAGCCGCCACTTGGCGGCAATAACTGTTCGAGCCGCGGAGCAGCACCCATCTAACCCCTCTTTTCACACACTCGGAGCTTCCCAAACATTAACCTTTGGATTAAAATTTTCCATGCTTGGTCTCTCCCCAGATGTGATGTCTGAGCTTTGGTTTGGGTTCATGTTTTTCCTGTTTGCTGGATTCGTATTATGGGAGAATGAAAGAAATACTTTTCCCATTTACAAAAAAAAAAAAAAAAAAAAATTATAGTCTTCATTTATTTAGGTTTTTGGTTTTTTTTTCATTCGGGGATTCACCAAAAATGGTTGAAGTTTGAAGCTGAAAATAATGAGCTTGGCTGCAGTAGGCCGTTGTCACAGCACTCGGGGAAGTGCCACAGCTCCAGGTGTGTGACACCACCAGCACAGCCTGCTCAGCCCACTCCAGGTACGTGCAGGCACTGCCAGCAGAGCCAGGAGAGCCTTGCTGTGAGTCAGCCTGAGTAACTCCAGATCTGCAAGAGGGCGTCTGGCTTTTTGTTTTTCAGAAAAGAGGGGGAAAAAAAGTTGTTTTTCAGGCTCCACATGCAGGCTGCCGATGCGCCGGGGCCGCGCAGGCTCCCGGGCCGGGGTGAGTCAGGCACAGGGCTCGGCACCGCGCCGTTCCCAGTCCCCTGCTCCCGGTGCAGCTCATGGCACGGCCGGGAGATGACGTGCTGGGGACACGGCCTGTGCTCGCCCTGCTGTGGCTCAGCTCCTGCCCCTGTGCAGCGTGGCTGTCGCTGCCCTCCTTTACAGCACAACCGGCCTCCTTTCATCTGATGTCACCAAGGGGCTGCACCATTCCTTGTCCTGAAGCCAAGCACTCAGATCCCACTCTTGACACCTTCTTCTCCACCTTGGACAATGCTCTGCGTTTCCCTGCGTTGATTTTTTTTTTATTTTTTGCTGGCTGCTGCACCCCTCCTTTGTGCTCCAAGTCTGCTCGCTGCTCATCGGGTGGGGACCTGTGCTGCTCACACCAGCACTTGTAATGTCTGGCCTGCAGCTCTGCCAGAGGCCAGAGTTGGCTCTCGGAGCACGGCTGGATCGCGAGGACGGTGTTAGATGGAGGGTGGAGTGAGCGAATACCCCTCTCTTCCTACTGTGCTTTCAGGAAATGTCTCTAATGCAGCTGTAAGTGTGAATGAAGTCAAAAGTATGGATTGGTGCCCCTGCTCTAGCCCACCCCACTTGTCGGGGCCCATCCAGAGTCCCCACCCTATTGTTCTGCTTCAACTCCTCCGTTTCGGGGCAGGGGCCCTGCTCTGCACTCAGCATCCCACTCCCGAGAGGAGGAGCTCTCCCGAAAACAAAGACACAGCGAATAGCTCTCCTTTCCCCACCAAGCCAACGTTCCAACTCCTCCTTCCCTTCCCTAGGTATGTTTGCAGCTCTTGGCCCAGCTGGAAGCAAGCAACTGCAAGACTCAGGCCATTAATCATTTGCCAGAAAAGCTGAGTATTGGGTATAAGTAGCAGAGCTGTGCTTGCTGCTTCCTTAAAGCAGAGCAGGATCTGCGTGGGCCAGAGCTCACGGCCGGTGCCGAAAATCACCTCTCTGGGAGGCTAAGGGAGCATGTCCTGCTTGGAGCAGCCCCTCCTGGAAGAGGACATGGGCTCTCAGGCACGAGAACGTCATCGGGAGTCCCCTAAGTGGCAGCATTTCACTGTAAAGCAAAACAGAGCATTTGTCCCTCCCTGAAGTGGCTGCTGGAAATGGTGTGAGCCGCTTCCCGCCCTGCCCCGAGCCGGGAGCGCGCTGCCAGCGCGGTTCTTGCGGCAGGGGGGAAATGCCAGTGTTGGTAATACCTCTGGGGCTGTGGTGTCGCAGCCAGCCGAGCTGTGGTGGCATTTTTCTGGTGTTATTCCATTGCCTGCTGTATCCCCACCCTCTGTTTTCAAGGGAATTCAACGCTGGCCCCGACAGAGTAGCCGACAGTCGGGGGAGCTCCTCCCTGCACATGGCAGCCCCGTGAGCTGCCCTTCCACCAGGGCTTTGTTAGTTCAAAGCAAAGCTTCTCCTTCCCCTTCCAAAGCTGAGGAGAGGCAGAGTGCCCTGAGCTTCCCAGCAGCATCCAGGGCTGGTGAGGCATGCGAGAGGCACCGGGGCACTGACGTTGCTCTGTCTGACTTCTGGTTTCTGGAGCAGAGGTTTCTCATCCCATGGCTCTGACTCAGGTATCTGTTTCCTCTGATGTGGGCAGCCATCACTGGAGATTTTTCCCTGGGCACGCCGTTGTTTTGTGTCCCCCAAGGGGTGGTGGGAGTTGTGGGAGAGCTCCCTGAGTGCTGCCACAGCCGGTGGTGTGGATCCCGGGGATGGGAAAAGCAGCATTGCAGGAGCAGCATCTCCATGTTCTAAAGTTCCCCTAAAACTGGTGGGATGAGCATCCAGTTTGTGTCCTAGACCAAAAAGTCGGAAGGAAATGAAATACACACACACCTTGACTCGAGCCAGTGCGTGCACTTTAACTCAGATTTTGGCTGTTGCTGGGTGTCAGCTCAAGGACCCTCAGCTCTCTGCTCCACATCCAGCTCCATGTAACAGCAACACCAAATTCCTTTGACACTGGATGCTTAGGAGGGATCTTTTGTGGTGTTTATTTGGCTGCATTTTCCTGGCCAAACAGCCTTGCCTGAATTCAATACCGTTGTGCCACTGGCACTAACCACTGTGACCAGTTTACCTAGAGAAGGATCCCAGTTCAGCAGGTTGGGATTATCACCCGCTGAGAATTGCTGGTGTTTGAGGAAGTGAAAACCCCCTGGGGAGGCTGCGAGCCGTGGCCAGGTGGGAGCTTTGCTGCTTTAGGAGGTTTTAGCGGTTCTCATTAAAACAGTCTCCTGTAGACTCAGTTTCCTAAAAGAAGAGGAGAAAATTCCAAACGCTTTCATCCCAGTTCAAGTATCCACCAGGGCAGGGAACTGTGGAAGTTACGGTGGGATCTCAGATGACATTCTCTGGAAAAAAAACTTAATAGAGTGCAAGTATGAAATGCTCAGGCCAGAGCAGCTGTGCCCTCTGCAAAGGCTTGGCCAGTGCTTGCACCTCTCCCTCTCCTGTGCTGGGTAAGGAAGGGCAGAGAGGGGGAAATCAGGGGTCTGCTGGAGGAGCCCCTCTACTTTGGAAGCCTTTGGCATGTCCGTGAGATATTTAAATGACAGACAGACATATAGGGATCTGTAAATACTCATTTGGTGCCAACTAAACCACAAAGAAGATACAGCATTTGTGGTCCAAGGAAGTTTAAATATTTGTGGTCAAACTTAAAATTCGACATAAAACTCTCATCTGCGATGGAAGGCGGCCAGGAACTGCATGGAGAACGTATAAGCTGTGTAAACTCACAGAAATGGCTTCCCAGCCAGCTCTGCCAGGACCAGGCAGAATATTCCAGCTCTTGCCTCTCTGCCTGAAGCAGAGGTGACACAGGAAGGGCAAGAGGTGGATGGTGCAAGCTGGGCAGGTGGGGGCTGTCAGGGTGAGCTCTGGTTTGCACCTTTTTTAATGCTATTTTTATATTGTAGATTGCCAGCCCTGCTTCCCCGTTCCTGTGTTGTCATGCTTTTCCTTCCACCACCCAGCTTCCCTCTGTCACAGCACTCTGTGACACTGGTGCTTTCTCCTGTGGGGCAGGAATCTCTGAATTACTCAGTGGGTGAAATCCTGGGACAGTTTCTCGTTGTCTCCATGGGGAAGTGCTTGGAAAAGAGTTTGTGCTGTCGGTGAATCTTCAGGGTTTCCTCCTTGTGAGCCCCCAGCAGGGCCAGCTCCCTCCTGCCACCGCTCCAGAGACACATTCCGGAACAGGGAGGGTGCCAGATAACCACAGCACCGTCCCCACAGCATGGGGCAGCCTGCACTGGGCTCCTGCCCCTTTTTTTTCCCTCCACATGTCCTGCAGAAAGGGCACTGTTGCAAGAGCGCCCTGAGATTTGCAATCGAGATGTTGGATTGAACATTCATCAGCCGCATTTCCCAAATTCCAGGAGAGACAGATCCCAGTCCTGGCACAGCAACACAGTCTCTGGTCACCAGTGTGGCCCCACGAGCAGATGGACCCGAAAAACACCCGGGGTGGAGAGGTGTGGGGGTGGCCCTGCCTTGTCCCCAGCGCCAGCGTCCTCTGGAGTGGTGGCCTCAGAGGAAGGGCAGCGTGTGGCTGCTGAGAGCAGAGCGGTCGCCTTTCCCTTACTAAGCAATCCTCCCTTCCTCCACCGAAGAGCCTGCTAACCACTTTCTTATCTGTCTGAACTCTGCAAAACAATCTCTGGCAAGGCAGGCATCCTCCGAAATGGCAGAGGAAATAAATTCCCCCAGTCCCTGAAAAGGAAAAGACTGGAGGCTCCTGCAGCAGGGAGAGCAGCCCATGGCCTGTGAAAGCTGTCAGTGGTGCCATGTTGGCTTTGCTGAGGATAAGGAGCTTGCCTTCCTCCTTCCCCAGCCTGGGACCACGGGTTAGGGGCAGGATTTCAGGGATTTGTCTTCCCCGGTTCATGTTCCAGTAGGATTTGCAAGGCAGGAGCAGAGCGGGCTCCTTTGGACTTGGCTTTACTCGTGGCCTGACTTTTTCTCTTTCTTTCCTTGGGAAGTTTGGGCATGTGCTGGGGGCTGGACTGGGAGACAGGAAGGCACTGAGGTGGCTGTAACAGGGAGTCCCTGTGTGTGACTCACTGTTTCTCCAGGAGTCATCTGCCTCTTTCACAGCTGTGATTTTTCAGCCCCTCGTTCACATGACAGACAATTTAAATGTGTGGTCCTGTGCTCAAGCCTTCACCTTGAAGAGCAGAAATGCCCTGGATCTGTCACTGCTGTGGGGATCAGCTCATGTGGGTATGGTGTGTGGACAAAAATTCTTTCTCCAGTGAAAATTCCTGCAAAAATTCCTGTAATGTCTTACTGGAGGCACCATTTTGCTCTGTGGAGGAGCCCACAACCTCTGCTGAGCTGTTGGCACCAATGCCTGAGGACATGAGGAGAATCAGACACTCACAAACCAGATGAAACATCCCCATTATTCACTGGAAGCTTCCTGCATCCCATCATCTTCTCTGGGACTGCTCTGGAGGGGGTAAAATTAAACAAGCTGAAGAGCCACCTCCTGCCTACGAGGTGTTGGATGCAGCCTGGAGCCAACTGCTCCGTGCTGCAAATGCTGCTGCTCCCTGGATCCGACAATGAAGTTCTTTAGCACATTTAACAGGTGAGTAAGACATTAGGGCAAGTCTTTCCAAGCATCAGCGAAAGCCAGAAGCTTGGTTTGGAATCCAGCAGGAACTTTCCTCTCCAGGCTGTGCAACTCCAGGGAAGCAGTTGGTCCCGGGCTGGGCTGTGTCAGCTCTCCAGACCATCCTGGGCACAGGAACTTTAGGTGGATCTGGAGGATGGTTTTTCATCTGGAACATCTGCTTTGGCTTTGGTGCTGACTCTTCCACAAAATTAACTAAAGGTTCCTGCAGGACCCTCAGAGGTATTTTGGCTTCAAGCCCTGGAGCTGCTCACAGCTTCCCCCCTGTCACTGAGTCTCACCCTGCTGTCTTGCAGCTGCCAGCAGTGGCAGGTACCAGAGCCTTGGCAGGAATCTGTGCAGGCTACTCAGGGCTTCTTCTGGTCTCTGGCCCCAAAACCTGGGTGACTCAGCTCAGATCCATCACTTTGCACCTTTATGTCACCCATGTGTATTCTCTGCATCACTGCACTGGATGAGGCAAGCCAAGCCCAGCAAGCCCTGGGGATGGTGGGCAGCTGGCTCCCTTTCCGTGCTGCTTTCCAGCTTTAAAGGCCAGTCCTGGCTGAGCTGTGTGGCCTTTAAAGCTGGAAAGATGGAGGTGTTTGCCAGGCCAAGCACATCTGCTGTGATGACTCGTCTGAGACTCTGTGCCCCAGTGCAGAGGCTGGAGCTGTGCCTGAGTGAGGCTCAGGATGCTGGGAGAGAGTTTAGGATAAGACATGGCCACACTCTCTCTTTGGAGAGTGGTTCTCCAGCTGTGGCCACAGGGAAGAGCAACTGGAATGGTTCTTCTGGACTTCTGTCTTCTTTGGGTGTTTTCTCATGCTCCTCTCTGTGATGGAGCATCTGGCATGGATGTAGCAGATCCTTTCCCCAGATGTGCTCTCTGGTTGGTGCACAGGATCCAGCAGTGAGATCCATCCAAGCCAGAGGTGCCTTGGTTTGGTCCCTGCTGCAGCCACAGTTGCTCTCTTGGGTCACACACAGCACGTGGGAACCACATCCACAGAGCCTGCTTGTGGGGTTAGTTGAAATTAAAAGTTTCTCTGAGAGACCTGTGCCTGCAGGCAGCTCTCAGCTGCTGAAACCAGGGTTACAGCCAGCTGTGAGTGCCTCTGCCCAGCTGGGATGGACACCTTGGTCCTCCCTACCCAAGAACCAAACCCCTCCAAGCTGTGTTTGGGGCTGGGCAGAGCAAGGGGCTCCTCGGGTGGGGAACGAGCTCATAGAAGTTGGGCTGTGATGAGTCCAGGGTTGAACCCACCCAGCTTCTGTGCAAGCCTGTGAGATTAAAACCCAGAAGGGCTGAGACCAAACGAGGCAGGCGCTTTCCTTTGTGCTCCTCCTCCGAGCTGGCTCCCCAGGGATGGGAGGAGGCGGCTCAGGGCACAGGGAGGCACTGAGCCATGGCCTGCCTGGATGTTTTGCAGGGTCAGTGCAAACGTTTCAGCTGGGCAGTGCAGTCGCTGCGTGATTTAGATTGTTTGGGGCTCACTTGGTCTCAGCATCGTTCAGCTACTTCAGCTAAGACATGTTTAAAATGATGTGGCAAAAACAGTGTTATCCCCACTCTGGATCGTGCTGGAGCTTGGCTCTGAGTCCCAGTCCTATCCCGTTCCCATCTCCGAATCTGGGATGGGATCTCTCCATGCTATGACTCAAACTTCTCATGTCCTTTTCCCCTTCTGAATCCAGCTGTCAGGATGTGCTGGTGTCTCCCCCTCGCACATAGGAATGCAGAGCCGGCAATGGCAGCCTGTCCTCCGAGCAATCGCTTCTCCAGAGCTGCTGCCTCCTGTTTTCCTTGTGGAGTCTCAGGTTGGGAGAGGGAGAAGCTGCCAGGATCCCTGCACACACCTCCAGCAGCAGTGTGGCATTGCCAGAGGGCGTGGGGCAGCCCCCTGCAGACCATGTCCCCCCCGGGATGTGGCAGGTCCCCGCGGCTGAGCAGGGCTCCCCTGGCCAGCTGGCTGGGCTGCCGGAGGCTCTTTGGACTAGCTGAAGGAATCTGCATTCCTGCCTCCCAGTTGTTTGCTCTTTAGGACGCTGTGTAAAATTAACAAGTTGTAAAAGTTGATTGAAGGCGGCGGAGGGTGTGACAGCGATTTTCGGAGCTGCGGGAGAGCCGCGTGCGGAGCAGCGGGGCCGGCCCGGGGGCAGAGGCGGCTCCAGGCGCTCCTCTGACCCAAAGCGAGAGCGGGGCTGGTTTCTGGTGGTGTCACCCCGCCAGCACCAGGTGCAGGTGTCCCCTCAGGCACAGAGCTCGCAGCTCTCAGAGCAAGCCCTTCCCTCCTCTTAAATCTTCTGGAGGACATGTGGTGCTGTGGTGTGGGAGTCCTTTGCCCTGCACAGTGCTCAGGAAAGCTTTTCCCCTTCTGCCTGTTTTATCAGTGGGGGCAAATACAGCTGAGACCACAGAGGGGATCAGCTTCATTAAATCTGGGAACCCCTGGTTAGACTGGGGAACCCTGCTGACTGCTGGCAGGAGGTGACACTCGTGAGGTCCTGGTGGCACTGGCACTGCAGAGTGGCTTTGAAAACACAACAGCTGGTACAGTTAATGCACAGCCCTGTGGGTCTCGACAGGCAGTTAGTGTGTGTTAATGTGTGTCCTGCTGTGCCTTACTCAATGATCAGTATGTTAATGTGTGACCCATGAATTAGCAGTTGGCTAATGAATCTCGGCAGTGTGGCCAAGCTGGTGGTGAGCCTGTCTGATGGAGCAGGAGATTGGAAACATCTCCCCTCCGGCCGATGAGATCAGGCTGGCAATCAGAGCCGCTGCAGCCGAAGCCACCTCAGTCCCACGCCTGGCCCCCAGCCACGTGTCCCCAAGAGGCACCGCGGTGGCGAGGGGCTCTGGGGTGGCTCTGGGGAACTGAGCCTGGGTCATGGACGGGGGCACCAGACCACTTCAGCAATTCTCATTTTCGGTTTTCCTTTGAGAGTGGCTGCGTTCGTGTCAGGCCTATTTTCATACCCAGCAGTGACTCGGAGCCAGGCTTTCGGTTCCTGCTGTCGCTCTGCACAGAGGGGGAAGGGCTCTATTCCCCGCTGGGGCTGAGGTGTCTGCTGCCACATCACCAGAAACATCCCCACCGTGTCACTTGACGGTGCCATTCCTTCGGGAAGGTCGGGCACAGCTCCCGGTGTCCCCACCACGCCCCGCCGGCATTGCCACGTGCGCCGGCGAGCACCTTGGCGGCCATCGCGGTTATCCCGGCGCTGCCGCTCACATTTCCACCCTGAAACAGGAAGTTTCTGACCAAAGCGGGTTGCTCGGCGGCACGCAAGGTCCTTCTCTGCTGTTCCAGAGAGCCCTGGGTGCCAGTCACGGGTCACTTCGTTCCCAGCCTGGCTGCCGGCAGCCCGGGGCTCTGCCGCGTCCTCCCCGAGCAGGGCTGCACGTGACGGGGATGTGCAGAGCGTTTGCTCCTTCCCTGTTTTTCATTCATGTGGGCTGGAAAAATGTGTTCATGAGACGAGTTGCTGTGGCATTATGTCATGGGCCTTTGGTTGGGCTCTTTTCCCCCCAGCAGATGAGCTGGATTTAAGCATGTGCTGTGCTGGCTTGGCAGGAAATCTGGTGTTTCGTACTGGTTTCTTCTTCAGGGGAGGAAGGAGTAATCCCACCTGCCCTTGTCCCCAGCCCCAGCCAAGGGTGAAGGGAGCTCTTCTGTGTGTTGCCCAATCATTCCTGATCCAAGAGGCTCAGATTTAAGCCTTTGTGGAGCAATGGTGTGTCAGCACTCAACCCCTCCTGAAAACCTCATGGATGTGGCTTTTATTTCTAGAGGTGTCTTGAGAAATCCCTGAGGAATGGAGTCAGGATGAGGCACCCATCTCTTCCCCATCTATACGGGCAGTTCCTGCATCCCCTTCCCTGCTGTTGCTGTTCTTGGCAGCATCCTGGCATCCCCTGGCACGTGGCTGGTGGTGGTGGGCGCTCTGCTTGCCCAGCAGCCTGGGCACAACAGAACTGCAGATACCCAGACTGGAAAATCCCTGGGCAGAAGTTACCCTGTGTGAGTCAGGCTGGGTCTCCATGGCATTAACCCATGGAGCTGGGGGTGAAGCCAGTGGTGAGGTTTCCACCACTTCCCTCAGCTGCAGCCTGGAGCTCTCAGAGCTCTCAGGAACTCTCAGGAGGGATGTTTCCCATGACAGCCATTCCCACTTCGCTCGTGTTCTCTTTCCTTTGGACTTTCCCCTGCACACAGTCGTTCCTAAAGGAGAGCCAGGAGGTTGGGAATGTTCCTGTGGTGACACTTGCAGGGGTTGCTCCTGGCTAGATGTCACAAGCAGAAGTCTGTCCTGGGAAAGAAGGTCCCCAGCAGCTCCTGGAGCTGCTGAGCTGGTGTCACCTCGTCCTTTGCTCCCCTCGGTACCATAGGACACATTTTATAGGTGTAAAATCAGTGGTTATGAATCTCTTGCTCCTCAAAATACTAATTCTTGTCATCACCCTGCTCACACCACCTCCCTGCAGCAGCAGCTGCCTCTGTGGGGAGGACAGGGCTTCTCCTCCCACACAGGTACAAGAGGATTTCAGGGGGACACCTTCCAACAGAGGCAACCCCAGCTGCGGGTGCACGAGGGTGGCTCGCTCTGGCAGTAGCCGAGGTGGGAGGTTGGAGGTCAGAGGAGGGTCAGGTTTTTGACACGCACGGCAGCGACACAGTGGTTATAATTAGCCTGCAGAGAGGAAACTGGCAGTGCTGTGGAAGAGCAGAAGTTTCCTCTCACAGCAGCCTGGTGCAGCGGGGCCAGTGCCACTGCCAGCCCTGGCTCACCGAGGCACGGCCCCGTCGGGCACAACCACACCAGGACCAACCTGGCATCACAGGGTGTGTGTCCCTGGCTGTGAGGCACCTGGCCCTCTGCTCAGCTTCAGAATCCCAGTCCTGGGAGCCTGCAGAGACCCTTTTGGGATGGTGGTCTCTGAGACTGCTTTGGTCTATGAGCACAGCAAACCCAGGGTGGTTTGGGGGCAGGGGAAACTCAGGCGTCAGCGCAGACTTTGTGTCCGTAGCGTGCGGCACTTTTAATCTCGTTCGCTGACTTTCTCCCTATAAATCTGCAGCTCCCTGGGGGTGACACCAGTCAGCAGGAAGCACCAGGGGGGAGCTGTGCAGGTGCAGAGCCCTGCTGCAAGGGGACAAGGGCTGAGCCAAGGCCAGGCGTGGCAGAGGTGCCGGCTGAGGCTGTGCCGCGTGGGACAGGGCTGTGGAGGCACCAGGCTCCTGTGCTCTGGAAACTCCATTTGAGAGCCTCATAAATTGGATAATTACCCAAGCTATTGAGTTTCCTTCAGGCTAGATCCGTCCCAGCCTCCCCAACAGGGCTCCCCAGTTGGTCTGTGAGATGGGCCCGTGGGACAGGGTCGGGCTGGAGGTGAGATGGGGCTCAGGTTTTCTCAAATGCCCCCACCCTCTCACTCTCACACCTGCATCCCTCCACAGCTTTTAGGGAGGAAATCCAACAACGAAGCCAAAAGGAAGGAGAGGGATAGGCTACATCATTGATCTGTCATGGTTCAGCAGGATTTTCCCCCATTTGCTGGGGCTGGGCAGGGGGCTGGCTGTGCCCTGGGAGTCCTGCAGCCCTGGAGTGCTCAGAGGAAGCAGGACAGGATCGGTGCTGAACATCCTGACTTTGCCTGCCTCCTTTTCCCTGGGGACTACAAAGCAAGGCAAACCCCTTCCAGCCGTGTTTAGAAGAGGGGCACCCCTCACATCCCTGAGGTGCTGCCTGCATCCCACTGGGCCTTCTATCCTGAACATTTCCCCCTGGTCGTTACTCATCCGCTCCCCTTTGCACTGACTTTGTTTTCCTTTCCCTCTCCCCAACCCCCTCGTCCTCACCCCGTAGGTTATTGCAGCCGACTGCAAGAGGGTCACAGTTCTGAAGTATTTCCTGGAAGCCCTTTGTGGACAAGAAGAGCCTTTGCTGGCATTCAAGGGTGGAAAATATGTGTCAGTGGCACCCGTCCCAGACGCCATGGGAAAGGAAATGGGAAGCCAAGAGGGAAAACAACTGGAAGATCAGGTACCGTGCGGGAAGAGCGCGCCTCGGTGAAGGAAGAATCACCCCTGTGGGGCCCAGCCTCTGCCTGCCCTGCAGCTCCCGCTATTTATAGCTGGCCTAGCTGCGTGTGCATTTTATGGGGGGAGGCGGGGGGGGCAAGTGGTGCACAGCCCTTGTCTCCTGAGTGTGCTTTGCTCGTGCCCCTTCCTGCCAGCCCAGCCCGCCTGCCTCTATCTCGCACGCCGCTATGAGTTCCAGATGCTGCTTTTTTCATACCCAGGGTGGGGGCAGCTTTAATAACGTGCAGCACCACGGCCCCGGGAGAGGAGGTGGGCGAGGGGGTGTCAGGGTTCAGCTTCAGGATCAAGTTTATAGCCGTGGAGCCCGTTGCAGCAGAGGCCTGAGCTCCAGCCTCCAGCACACGTACAGGAAGAGCTGACATTGGCGCCCCGTCCCTCCCCTGCCTCTCACATCCTGATGTGATTAAGGAATTCAACTCTTGTTTTTCTGCCCTTGCTTGTTCCTGTAGGCCTTGCTTCACTCCAGGCTCCGTGTGTGTGTTTAAGGGCCCTGCCAGCTGCTCTGCAGGTTGACTCCTTTCTTCTGTTTAATCTTGCAGTTGGAAAGGCCAGGGAAACAGGAGAGAGGAGCAGAGGCGTTGGGAACGGGAGGCTGGGTGGCCTGGTGCTGCCCAGGCTCCCTCTGGCTCCCCTCCCTGTGCTGGGGCCAGCCACTCAGAGCCAGAGGGATGTCACCCTGAGCAGGGACAGCACCTCGTCTCTGTCCCATGGGAACTGAAAGTCAGAAAGCTCAGAGAAGCCCAGAGCAGTGCTGTACTCAGCACCCTCCTTGTCCCAGCTGAGCAGGGGACAGCAAATCCCAAGGCAAGAGTTGTCTCTGTAAGAGTTGTCTCTGGATCTTTGTCCTCTTCTGGAGAAGGTGCTGGAGGTTTTCAAGCTGGCATGTGGGATATGGGGGGGTGTATAGGTTCTTCCCAGTGTCATGACAGGGATGGTCCTGTTCTTCAGAATGCTCCTTTTGTGGGCTCAGTCCATCCAGTTCCTGCTGTGAGCAAGCACACTACCAGGATAGCTCCCTCCTGCCCCATCCCCACAGTCTCTGCTCAGCTGTGGGAATCTCTCCATGAGCTCATTGTGCAACCCTGCAGCTTCCCTCTTGGGCTCTGATCTCAAGGAAGCTTGCAGCTCGCCAGAGTGACCACCAGCACTGTGGGGCAAGAGGTCCTGACCCCCCCCAGCAGATCTGCATCAGACAGAGGCTTGTCCCTGAGGCCCTGGTGTGACACTCTCCCTCTGGCAGCATCCCCCCCATCCCCTGTGGTCCAGGCTGTCCCAGCAGAGGGAAGTGAGCCTGAGGGCTCCCATCTTCCTCGTTCCCATAGCTAAAAGGTCACAGGGAGAGAAGAGAAGGTGGTTCTGTGGCCTGGGTGAAATGATTGAGTGCACGACTGTGCAGCACTGGGGTTGTTCTAAATTAAGACCATGAGTCCCTTCTGCTGACGCGTGTCGTGGCAGCCTGCACAGGGCAGGGAGTGTAGCCCTGCTCTTAACTCTCTATGCAGGATCTGTCTCCTGCAGCCCTCCAGGGGCTCAGAGCAGGTTTTTCTGGCCAGGTGCCATCTGGAAACTCTACCCAGCCTCATCACAACCCTTGGATTTTGTGCAGAGAAGGGAGGATGGGTAGTGGCATGGCTTGGGAAGGCCACCCATGATCACTGGGGAGCAAGGTTGGCTGCATGAGGTGAGGGGTCTGCAGGCAGCAGTGGAGAGTTGGGCTCCTGGGCAGCACATGTGGGACACATGTTGAGGAACAGGGACTTGTGGGCTCCCCTTTGGGTGTAGAATGACTGGGGAGAGCAGCAAAGCTTGGGCAGAACATGGTTGTGAGTGATGCCCAATTAGACACCAGCCACCACCTCCCACCCTCCTGTATCCCGGAGATTTGGGTATGTGGGGAAAGGCCAGTGTGGCCTCCACCTAAGGTAGGAACAGCATGGCTCCTTCTGGGGTCTCCAGTTCAGGCAGTGCAGGCATACTGGGAACAGTCTGCAGAACTGGTGGGTAACCTCAGGGCAGGGTCTCTAGGAGAGGAAGAAGATGCAGTATGGTCCAGATGTGCTGGTGTGGGCAGGAGGTTGGAGAACCAGGGACCCTTGAATTCAGAAAAGAAAAGGTTCCTGGATAGCAGGAGCATGGCAAAGGCTGACTAGAAGTAGGCTGGAAATATTAACAGAGGAAGTAATTAACTGTTGAAACGAGTGACCTTGAGACACAGTGGATGCTCCATCATGTGGAGCTTTAAAATCAAGATTTTGAACATCTCCTTCTGAAACATCTGTTCCAGACCAGCTGTAAGTTTTGGGTTGGGTGCAGGAATCTCTCTGGACTACTCAGAGGTCAAAATGGAGAAGGGCAGGCACTGGAGTTTGTGGATCTGAGGTTCCTGTCAGGATGAGCAGCCCATGTGCCCTGTGGGATGAGGCAGCAGTGTTAGAGCAGCCTTGTACTGCCCTGGTGCAGGGAGGTGGGAAGAAGCAGCCTGAACAGGGATGTGCAGCCTGAACAGCCAGGCAAAGCAGAGAGACAGGGAAATACCATGATTTCACAGAACTGGAGGCAATAAAACATCAGTGACTCACCCAAGGCTGTGGGAAGAGTTTTCCAAGGTGAGGAAGAGGGTGTGATTTTAGAGCAGAGCATAAAGCTGGGCTGCCCCTGCCCAGCCTGGTCGCTGCCTTTCCTGCCCATTACCTCCTGTCTCACCTTGTCATTTCCTGAAGGTTTGCTATTTATTTGCCTTCTTTTGGATGTTTAGAAATAGTCAGTCACCCATCACCAAGGGGTGATGGACTGCCTGCCAGGGATTTGTCTGCTGGAAAAGGAAGAGCAGAACAAGAATGATCCCTGCCACCAGCATCCCTTACAGTGACTGCCCTCCTGTTTTTCTCTCTTTGTGCATTTCCTGGAAGAAGGAGGATGATGTGAGGATTGAGGCCTTTGAAGATGACTCTGAGACTGAAGGCAGTGGAGGAGAGATGGACATCAAGGAGCTCAGAGCCAAAAAGCAAGCACTGGCCAGGAAAGTCGCTGAGCAGCAGCGCCGTCAAGACAAGATTCAGGTAGGATGGGCTGATCCCACCTTGCTGTGCCAGTGGTGCACAGCTGTTTTCCTACCATGCTTCAAAGGCTTCTTGAGATGTCCCACGGCACCTTAACCTTCCTGGGTGTAATGCCACGTGCTGCCTCTGTCAAACCCAGCAGCATACAGCTTTGGCCCTTTGGAAGGTCCAAATCTGGGTTGCTGTCCCCACCCTGAGTAAGATCTGCCCTCCCAGGCCTTGAAATGAAGGTTTTGGGGACCCACTTGAAGCCAGACACAGCTTCCCTATGGAGCTGCCAGCACACCCAGGAGTGGCAGGGCAGTGCTGTAGCTGCTGGCTGTAGTGCTGTGTGTGCCAGGCAGCGAGCTGTGCCCCGGGGCAGCGGCTCCTCTGCGTGTGTGCCAGTGAGCTGTGCCCCCACCCAGGGCAGAGGCTCCGTGACAGCGAGATTTGGTGAGAAATCAGCCTTCCTGTGCAACGGGGCACAGGCAGACAAGGGAGAGGGTGGGACGTGAACGGCAGAGTTCATGCAGGAGCCAGCGGCGGAAAAACAATCTGCGAACGGCCGCTGCAGCCAGAACGTTGCCATCGTTATGGGGACAAACAGACGGGATGCAGGTGATCCTGGCCTGGCCCTGGCCTGATGAGAGCATGTTTCCCAGTGGGAGTTGGTGAAGTAAACTGGTTGAACTGGGAGCAGATGCCTGGCGAGGCACCCTGTTGCTTTAAGAGCAATCTCACATGCATGGATGGCTGTTGGCTGCCTCCTCGCTCGCAACCCCTCTTCCTCCAGCCTCGCGGCCCAGATGAGGATTTCTCAGCAGAGGAAAAATTCTCCCTGGCTCCCCTCCCCCTCACCTCCGCCCTCTCTAATGCCCAGGGCCCTTCACTTCCATAATTCTTCATTTTCCAGCCTTGAACGTAAGCCAGACACATCTGTCTGGCCATATGCGTGAACTCTGCAGTGTGTGCCGAGGTGGTTGTAAAACAGGGCTGCTGAAGGCCCTACTGGGAGAGCCTGCACATGTGTACCCTCGGGCTACTGGCGCCGGGCCCAGAACCACTGCGCTTCGCTTTTCCAAACCCACCCCAACCTTTGCAGATTTCGCCTTTTTTCTCTTTTTTTTCCCCCTTTTTTTTTTTTTTTTTCATTTGAATTCAGAGCAATCCATATCAAGGCGAAGGTAGAAGTTTTGTGTGCAGGGAGGGAGGGGCCGCCCCCACAAGCGAGTCCATTATTGTTGGCAGGTACCTGGGTCACGTTAATACGAGGAGGAAGAAAGCAGCAACGAAACGAGTGAGAGATTGGAGAGATGGGCTGTAAATTAAAGCGGCCTGAAGCCTTCCAGCCTCCCATGGTTGTTAAGCGGGAGGTGTAAGTAAATTCCCCACTTCCCACTGCCTTGTACAGACACAGCAAACAGGAACTGCACATGTTCGGGGAGGGCAGCGCGCAGCAGAGCCCGGCGAGCGGCGCAGCTGCAGCGGGGCCCCCCGGGATGGCCGCTGCCCATTCTGCAGGGAGAGTGGGGGCTGCCTGATGTTGTCAGGGGCTTTCTCCCCCCGGCCTGCTCCTCCCTTCCTCCTCAGCCGTGCTGGGGCCGATGCTCGCAGGCAGAGAGAGGTCAAAATGAGGGTGTGGGCAGCTTCAGGGGCTGCACAGCTGAGAGCTGAGGTGCAGTTGGAGTCTGAAGGCGCGGGGTGGAGGAGAAGTCCTTGGGGCTTCGGTAAAGTCATCCAGGCTGTAGCTGGCTGGGAATGGCCTGGAGCAGAACATGTGTGCTTGCCCCAGTCCTCTCCCTGCCCGGGTACTGACCACGCAGCTGGAGCAGCAGAGGAGCTCGGGTGGAAAATGCTGCCGTGGGAGGCCAGGTTGGAGCCAGCTCAGCATCCACCCCCTCCACTTTCCCTCTTATAACCTGTGATCCTTCACCTTTCTGCTCTTCCCAACAGATTTAGTGTTTTGTGGGAGCTGGGGACCTTTTCCCTTCCCTGTTACAGCCTCTCATTCACTGCCCACCTAGGGAATGTCAGCTGCTCTCCAAGTCACCCTTTCATTTTTTTGGGGACAAGCCACAGCTCCATCCGAGTCCAGCAGATGTGGCTCCTGGCTCAGCACACAGGACTCAGCTCCCCACACAGCAGTGGGGACTGGGGTCCAGGTGCTGTGGCTGCCTCCTGTGGAATCTGTGATGGTGTGTGCAGTCCCCCAGGGTGCAAAGCCTTCATCTCTTGGCTGTGTGGTTTCTTTCTGTGCCCAAGGAGAGCACAGTGTCACAGCCTCACCTGGGACTTGCAGAGTTGTACTTCTCATGGATCAAGTCGCTGCCTTCTTCCCTGCAGGTTTTCCTGCCTTTGCCCTGTTCCCCAGTCTCTGACAGCCCAGCTGTGCTGCTGATTGACATCTTGGGGGGGATTTGAGCTTCATTGCTCTCCTTAGGTCCTTGTCCCTGGCTATCTGCAGGACTGTGGCTTGAGCTGCTGAGGAAGCACAGGTCCAGGCAGGATAAATGGCAAATGGGGTGGCCCTCAGCCAGCACCAGCTTTAGAGGGAACTCGGCTCAGCTCCATTCCCCTACACAAGCACACACCCCAAAACTATTAGTCTGAGAGGAAAGATAGAACAGATCAGGGTCAGGTCTCTTGTGTCCCTGGTCAGCTCTAGATGCAAAGCAGCTCCCTGGCTCCACTGCCAGCCTGCCACTGCCCTCACCACATTCCCACACTGGGACAGAGCTGGTGACAGCTGCTGACGGCAGGGATGCATCAGCACGAGGTGAAAGACCAGGCACATCCCTGGGTGCTGCTCAGGTGTTTAGAGGGAGGAGAGACCAGGCAGGCAGGTGGACAAGAAGAGGTGGCAGCAACACTGCTGGGGCAGGCAGTGCTCTCAGACAGGGCTGTCCCCAAGCCACAGCCTGTCCTGCTGCTTGGCCAGCCCTTGGTCCATGCTGTTCAGCGTCCCCTGTCCTTTGTGCCGCCGCTGCGCGCTGGGAGCGGTCGAGTTTCCTGACCGGTTGAAAACATCCCACCTGAAACATAACAGGCTCTTCCTCTGGATGCTGCTATTGTTTTGCTCAGCATTACAGAAGCAGCTCAACCGGGGCGGCCAATTATGACATGTCTTCCCAAAATAGCCTCTCTCCTGTCCCTTCTGAGCCCACGGAACGGCCGCCCCCTTAAGATGCAGCCGCTCCTTTGTGGCGGTAGTGTGAGTAAGTGGCTAAATTTAGCCGTGTCCCATTCACGCTCTCCCTCCCCGCGGGAACAATGCCGCGGGCGCACACGCGCCGGCACAGCACCTGCCTGGGAGCGGGTGCCTGCAGCCTGCGGAAGGCGCACACCCACCCACGGCGGCTCCGCCACGGCGGCGGCCCCGGTGTGCTACCAGGCACGGGGCACGTTTACTCCCGAGGAAGACGCTGGGGACGAGCCTTGGGAGGAGGAAGCCCTGGAGCAGAGAGGCTTGGAGGAGGCATTGTTCTCGGCCCTGGAAAATCCGATCCCCGCGGAGAGCGCGGGGTTGGAAGGGGCAGCGGCGCCGGCTTTCGCCGCGGTTGGGGAGAGGGTGGTGGCGGGAGAGAGGTGGTGGCAGGATGGTGGTGGCCCTTCCGTCCTGGCTGAGCGGCGTGACCCCGTGCGACCTGTCGCTTTTCTCTTCGGCCTCTCTGCCATCCTGGCACCACGGGCAGAGGAGTTCTGGGGTCCGTGTGCGGGGCTCCGGGGTCCATGTGGAGCCTTCTCCTATTCTGTGCTGGTGGTGGAGGCTCTCAGTTCGCCCTCCTGTCACTCTGCACAAAGTCCTGGCTTTTGGGGGACCGTCCCCTCCCACGCTGGAAGCCCTCACCCGGGCATCGGCTTCCGGGGAATTCCCCAGGTGATCCCAGCTGATGGATGAGCTGGGAATTTGGGACTCCGTGTGCAGGAGTGTCTGATCTCAGTGCTGCCACCAGCTGGGGCAGCCGGGGGAGCCACCTCCGGCTCCGGCCCAGCTCCTGGGAGAAGCCCCCGTGGCCGGAGCAGCGGGATGGGGAGGGGGCCGCGGGTGGGAGCAGCGCTGACACCGCAGCGTTCGGGTGCAGGAGGCAAGGGGGGTGGAGCTGGCAGCCCGGGAAAGGGCAAGGAGCCCCTGGTCTCAGAGGTCCACTGCTGCATCCAGTACTGTGGGGTCACCCTGCCACTGAGTTGAGCCAAGCCGAGCCTATTTGTTTAACCCAAATAAGCCAAAGCTAAAATCCGGCTGTCCCAAAACACTTGGGCCAGGGCGAGGCTGTACCTCTGCTGTTCTATCCACCCTGCGCTCCCCAGGGTGGTTTCCAAACCCCACCTCCCAGCAGGACACACAGGCCACCATCTCCCTCTCCTTGTTTTAGGGACACTGAGGCACGGTGGGACCAGCAGCTCGCTTCAGGCAGCTCTAAAAGCACAGAAGCTGAGTCCCAAACATGGACATCCCAATGCACACCCGCATGCTCCCCTTCCTCCCCACGGGACCGTGCCCCACTGACCGGCAGGAGGGTTAAGCAGAACTGGCCTCCCCGGTTCTGCCGCACATGGGCTCCCTTTCATCTCTGGCGTGGGGCCAGCCAGCGTCCGCATGAATCACAGGCCACTCCTCTCTCCCCCAAACCCCTTGGCCGGAGGCTTCTGCAGCCTTTTACTCACACAAACAAAAATAAATCTCGCTGCCGGCCTCTGAACTCTGCAAAGGCGAGTTTCCCTCTGGCTCCCCGAGCGGCCCGGAGCTGTGCGCGGGGACTTGGCACGCTCCCCGCCGACCTCGCTCTTTCACTCCCGGCGCATCCTGTGTCCTTCTCTCACCGGGCGGCCCGGCGAGCGGAATGGGACGTGACGGCCGGCACAGGCGTTGCTGGCGGCTGCCAGGAATCGGCCGGGTACGGCCCGCGAGGGCCGCCGGGGCAAATGCCACACACGAGGGTACTGCCCTCCCCGCCGTCACCCCCGTGCCCCCGGCCGGAGGGGTGGGTGAGCATCCTGCTGACGCTGCTGAGGTCACCTGCACGGGCGGGGGTGAGTCACAGGCTCAGGGACTGTATTGGGGTGCAGGCCGGGGTCTCCTCCTGCCACCAGCTCTTGTTCACATAGGACTGTCACTATTCAGTGGAAACTGCGTGGTTTCACCCCCACTTCCTGCAACTTCAGGGCCATTGACCTCTATGGCAGCCCCACAAGGGATTTGCCACTCTCTGAGTCTCCGCATTGGTCTCTGGAGCCCTTCTCTATCTCCCCAAGGCAGCTGGAGCAGGCTCCAGTGCCTCCCAGGGACAAGCAGCTCCTCCCACACCCCAAAACCCCGCGGAGACACCCTACCTGCTGTTCTCCTTGTGGTGAGGGGGCAGCAGCAATTTTATACTGGGGTTGGTTCTACAGTCCCTGACTGTAGCTCTTCCTGTGCCACCAGTGAGTGCCAAGGCAGAGCACAGGCAGGGATGGCATCTAGCACGTGAAGGTACAGAGCTGCAGCCTGGGGACACCGGTGCAGATGGGCAAGGCATGTCCTTCCACTGGCAGACAGGACCTGGCATGCTCCTTGCTCTGCCTGCCCCTAAGGGTTTGTGGGAGCCACATCCCCAGGACCAGCACTGCCAGAAGGAGGGTGGGAGGCACGTGGTGAGGTTCTGGTTGCTGCCTTGCCTGGAGACACTTGTGGGAGGTGGCAGCATCAAGCCGCCTTGATTTAAAGCCAGGTGACAACACTTGGAAATGAATTTAAAAAACACTTCTTTCCATGGCCACTGCTGGCCCATGCAGCTCGTTGTTCCAGTGCGCCTCCGAGGGTTTGGCATGACTGAGGGAGGGTTGGGATCCTCCCTGTGGGGAGGGGGAGCTCCCCATACCATTGGGCAGGACAGGGCTGGTGGTCACCACGTGTGCCCAGGGCACATCTGGTGGGTCCGAGCCTGGTCTCAGAAGGGTTTGCATGGTGGATGTGTTCCACAGCAGCTCTGCTGTGCTCCATGGGTGACCGGTTCCTATTAGAGGCAACAAACATCAGTGAGTCCAGGGAAGCTATTTTTAAGCAGAGGAAGCACTAGAATAGCATCCTGAGTTTTTTAAGCCTGTGGCTTACTGAAGAGCCCAAGTCCTTCGAGAGCCTCGAAAGTAATACGTGAGCTCTGGGGTCCCGTTTTGGCAACTGACTTTGGCCAGAGGTCCAGGTGCAGCCCAGAGGGCGGCCAGCAAGCCCCAGCAGACCCTCCCCCTCTGAGTGTGAGCACCTCTGGTCTCTGGGGGTGTGAAGGGCTCGACCAAGGACAGTGCTATGAGTTTTCAGGGCTGGAACCCACCTGGTTTCCCAGCTGGATGGAGTCGGAAAAGGCAAGGCATGTGCAGGAGGTGGTAGGACAGTGAAGGAGATATTCAGCCAAGGATCCCTACCCCACAGATCTCTGGCTGCCTGCTTGGTGTCCCTGTGTTAGGAGGCTGTTGGCAAGACTTATGTATCCCAAATTGGTTTGTTTTGTCTCTTGTCACCTTGACCTGTTTCCATGTGAAGCCCCAGAACCCCTCTCCTCCCTCCCCTTTGGCACGAGTACAGATGATCCTGGGAACTGCCAGTCCCACAAATAGGACAATTCCCAAAATACCTCAGTTTTCAAGGCTGGTCCCAGTTCTCCCAAAGCCTGGACAGGGCTTTTTTTCTAGGAGAATGTTTTCTTGGAGGCTTTTGCCATCCTGCTCACATGTGTACTGTGGGCCTGCAAGAGCTGATGTTTGGGGTGTGCAGGTGGGATGGATGCAGCTTCCTCCCAGTCCCCTTCCCGTGGATCTGTACGTGCCAACCAGGCTTATCTTCTTCTCTCAGGGTCCACGGGTCGTAGAGCTGACATCCTCCTTACTCACCATGTGTCCTTCCTTCTCCTCCAGGCCGTGCTGAAAGACCAGAGCCAAATGAGGCAGATGGAGCTGGAGATCAGACCTGTCTTTCTGGTCCCAGACACCAATGGTTTCATCGACCACCTCAGCAGTTTGGTCACACTGCTGGACTGCAGGAAGTTCATCCTGGTGGTGCCCCTGATCGGTGAGTAGGGTCAGTGCTGTGGTGGGGATTTCCCCTCTCCCCTGGTGTGGTCTGTCCCTCCAGTCTGGCTCCCTCTCTCTGTGCCCCACGTGCCCTCAGTGCCTGTGTGGTCTGCAGCTGGTCAGCTTGTGCCATGGGACTAGACTTCATCCTGCCCTGTCTCATCCCAAGTGTTGTTGGCATTCCTTCAGCCCCTGTCACCCTGCTCCCTCCCTGCCAGCCTTCTGCCCACAGCACTCAGCAAACTTCTCCCGGTGCTTCATTTGGGGGGTGCCAGGGACTGGAAGAAAGCAGATGGGTGTTAAACAGGATTTGGAGGGAATTTCAAAGGGAGCAAGGAATTGTTAAACAATCAGAGCAGATAGCTTATCCCAGCTGAGCTGGGGCTTAGGCAGGCTGAGCAAATGGCCGGCCTGTGTCCCAGCGTCTCGGAGCTGCTCAAGCCCAGCCCTTCTTTTTATCCTTATAAAGCTCGCAGTAAAACAGCAAGCTGGTTCCCGTTATTGGTAAACACTCACCCTGGCAGATAACGGCTGTGCTGCTGGGTGGTCTCCCGGGGTGGCGGCAGCGCTTGGTTCGATGCCTTTGCTCTGGCTGTTTGATCCCTCTCCGAGCTGGAGGTGCCGCTCCTCCGGCCAGTGGCACTGCGGCGCCTGGCACGTCCCGCTGCCAGCCTGCACTCACAGGATCCCCAAGGACAGCAGGAGAGCCTGGGGCAGGAGTGGGGCTGAGCGTTGCAGAGCCCACGTCCCATCCACAGCCCCAGGAGGCCGGGGACCAGCTGGGTTCTGTGGGTGTCCAGGCAGTGAAATGGCACAGGTGCACCCCGTGGCATGCGGGGGTGCTGCCCTCCGAGCCATTGTGGGGGTTCCTTTTCAACTCCTGGTATCCAGCAGACAGCTCTGCCTGTCCCAGAGCCAACATCCAGCTGCTGCCCTTCCCCTCAGGCTGAGCAGCCTGGCTCAGGAGGGATTCCTGGGGCTGGGGGTGGCACCCCTGGGTGGGGAGAGCAGGGCTGGATGCCTGCCCAGCTCAGCACAGGAGCTGCCAAGTTGCTCCGTGGCTTGGCACTGCAGAAGCTGAGGGAAGGCAGTCAGCAGCACCAGCAGAGCCTGGGAAGCCCTGGGGGCTATGGGGCATGTTAACACCTGGGAGAGCTGGGACCTGCCCTGGAGCCATGGCTTTGCCTCCTGGTGCACTCCAGTGGTTGCTGGGAGGCTTCTGCATCAAACCCCAGCCAGGGGCAGCAGGAGAGCTGAAAACTCTGGTCTTCTCCCTGTCCAAGATACTGCTGCCCTCAACCTGCAAAAGGAGCCTGGCCTGCCCTGCCACAAGCACGATTGAGCACTTTTAGTGCCCTCCTGTCCTGCTGCCTTGTCATATGGGGACAGAGTAACTCATCTCCCACTGCTGCCACAAGCCCCCCAGAAGCACCCCAAAGCCAGCAACTCCCTGTCCATGCACTTGTTGGTCACATTCCCCCTCATCCCTCAGGATAGCTGTCAGTATGGCAGGAGGAAGCCATCCCCTGGGCCTGTGGCTGCTGGGGACAGAGGCCTTGGTGCCATGTCCCTTGGGCAGACTGGAGAGAGGCACAGTGCCCTTCCCCCGGCACTGCTCCCTGCTCTTCCCGGGGATGCAGCAAGGGGTTAAGCGCTTGGCTTCTCGTTGGGTTTGTTTCTCTTGCTCTTTAACCTGCTCCGTGCTCCTTGAGCCTGACCCCGCCATGGAGAAGCCAGGCCTGGTGCAGAAGCACAAACAAGCCTCCCCTTTGAAGCCTGTTTAGCTTGGAAGCAGGAAGGCGGATTTCGGGAGGGAATACCAGCTTTTCCTGTTTGATGTTCCGTTCTTGCACGGCTCCCCCCACCCCGGGCCCAGCCGTGCATTGTGTGGAAATGGCAGCATCAGGTCGGTAGCAAGAAGAGTCTCCAGCCAGGGAAGAGCAAAGCAGCTCCACGCAGATTTAATTGGAATACCCAGACAGTGAGTGCCAGTCTCACCATGGAACAGAGCGATCACGCAGGCTCCCCGGGCAGTGATTCACAGCACTGGGGAGAGGCCTCAGACCCCGAGCTCTCTCCCCGAACCCCCCAAGGAATGCATAGTTCCCACTTGAACTCAGGACTTGGCTCCAAGCTCGGAAACAATCTTCAGAAATGAAGCCATGGCTCAAACACACACACACACACACACAGAGAGAGCGCGCGGAGGCTCCCTCGCACACACGTGCACACCAACTCCGTGCACACGCAGCCCCGCGCACCAGCACAGCCAGGGGACACTTGTTTGCACATCTGGATGTGCATTTGTGTGCCCAGCCCTGCTGCCAGCTGTGAGACCGGGCATACAAGGGTGTGTCCAGATGTGCTCAGGAGCGTTGTCGCTCGTGCACGCAGAGCGGCTCTTCCAGCAGCCCCAGCACCCAGGGGTTGGTCCCTCCTGGAGCTCTGGGTCCCTCGGGCTCGTCAGGATGGAGCAGCTGGAGTTCCCAACCACTTGGCAGCAGTACAAGAGGTTCCAGTCAAGGTGAACAGGCTGGGAATCCACCTGGATTCCAAGCTCATCTCGAGGCAGGACAGATGCGCAAAGCCAGATGGGTGAGGTGTTGAAAGGAGCGTGTTCCCTGCCAGGAGCACGGGGTGGTGGCTTCAAGTGGGAAAACAGGCCTGGGATTTGTGTGGGAAATAGTGCCAGGGTGGGAACTGCCTGCTTCCTGTTCCCATGTGTGTGCAGCCCTGCAGTCAGACGGTGCAGAGGCAGGCAGTGCCACACGGGCAGGAGGCACAGTGCCACGGGCCATCGCTGTGCTGGGAGATAGAGGAGCAGGATGCAGGAGTTCAGGGTTTCCTGACACCCCCGGGCACGGACGTGCTGTTGGCACAATACAGCAGTGTGGGCTGGGGGGCACAGTGATGCTCCCCGGTGTTTGGCAGGGCAGAGCCAGTTGCCCTCACCAGTTGCACTGCGGGGGTGAGGTGCCTGCGCTCTCGGGGCCGAGCCAGGTGACCCACGGAGGTGGAGGGCAGCAAAGCTTTTCCAGACCTGCAGCCAAGTCCAGGAGCACAGGGACACTGCAGCAGCTGAACCCAGATTTCCTGAGCCAGCTCCCAGTGCCCCGGCCCTGAGGCCTTGGCAACTTGCGTGCTCCAGCAGCAGGTCATGGGAGCACCTTGTCCCATAGTAACTGTACCTCCTCTTCCTGTTTGAAGTGATAAACGAGCTGGATGGCCTGGCCAAGGGCCCAGAGATGGAGCACCGGGCTGCAGGCTATGCCCGCCAAGTGCAGGAGAGAGCCAGGAAGTCCATCGAGTTCCTGGAGGAGCGATTCGAGAGCCGGGACAACTGTTTGAGGGCTCTGACCAGCCGAGGCAACGAGCTGGAGTCCATCTCCTTCCGCAGTGAGGACACCACTGGCCAGCAGGTAAGGGGCATCGGGGAGCTCTTTGCCACCACCTCCTCAGGGAAAACCAGGGATCCTGAGGTCCATGAGCTCTGGCAGGGGGTGGCTCTGTGTCCCCACTTTGCAGGTGGCTGAGCAGGCCCTTGTGTCTCAGCTTGTGGCAGCCCTGCTCTCACTGAGCCGTGTTGGGCTGTCTCGAGGCGGTGCAGCAGTCAGGGTGGTGGGGGTGCAAAGTTTTCCCTGCCAAGGGTAACCTTGCCCATTCTTTTCCAGGGAAACAATGATGACCTGATTCTGTCCTGCTGCCTCCACTATTGCAATGACAAGGCCAAGGATTTCATGCCTTCCAACAAAGGTGGGACATCCTCACGTCCTCTTTGTCCCTTCTCTGTTGCATTCCACAGACTCCTCCCGTTTCTCTTTCATGGCCCTTGGATCTGTTCCCTCCTGCATTTTGCCTCTTTCAACACCAAGGTGCCACCTCCTGCCTCCGGTCAGCCCCAGGCTGTGGCCCTCCCACCTCATTGCCAAATGTCACCTCATGGCACCTTGGGGATGCCCCAGCCTGTGACAAACCCACCATAAACATCCACAGATCCATTTTTGTGGTGACAAAGGGCCAGAAAATGCCTCCTCCCCATGACTCCTGATGCTTTCTGTCCAGGAGTCTTTTTCCTCTGGATTCCTGGTTGGCATCAGCCATGTGTGCTGGGACCAGACAGCCTCCAGGCTGTTGCCAGGGCGGCAGGGATGGGAATCACATCAGCAGCTGCCCAAGAAATCAACCCGCATTTGTCAGCACGAATTCTTAGCAGCTTAACTTGTCAGATTCACAGAGAAACCGTCACCAAATGTTTATGTGCAAATGATGCTGAATTTTGAAATCATGTGGATTATGGGGAATGGGGCCTGACAAGCTGACAGCCTCTGGTTTGTAACAAGGAGGCGCGTCACCAGCGCGGGGCAGAGGATGTTTATTGTTACACATTTCTTAAAGTGTCCGCGCAAAACCTCCCGGTCCCACTTGAGGCAGCTCTCAATCCTTGGCCTGCCTTCCCACTGAGCCCCCAGTTCCCTTCCTTCCAGCACAGGCCAGCCAGGCGCTCACCCGCCATCCCCAGCCCCAACACCGTGACCATAGCCCGCATTCCTGGCCACCCTCCCCTTCCCCTCGTCCTGCTGCTCCCTGTGCAGCCAATCTGGGCCCATGTTGGGCTCCCATAAACTCTGTTTTTTCCATTCCCGTCCTGGCTCGGAGGCACTGTGTTTCCTGTGCTCATAGGAACAGTACTCTGGTCACAGGACCCAGCTGCTTACACATACCCCATATGCTTCCCCTGCCTCGCACACACGTAAGCGTGGCTCCCACATCCCAGCCCGGCGCGTTGCGTGCGGGGCAGCTCATCCATCTGGGGGCAAGATCCCTTCGGTTGTTTCTCAGGCATCAACTCTCAGTGTCTGTCTGAGCCCCAGCCAGAAACGCCTCGGTGTCAGTGGCGACTCCAAAAAAGCTCCGCAAAAAATAAGGGGTGGCTTTAGATCTTATAATGAGATCAACAGAATAATAGCACCAGCTTCCTGCTGGAGCCAGGGTCGCAGGCCGTCTTCCTGGCCTGGGTCAGGCAGGGACCTCCTCTTCCCAGCCTGTGGCCAGTCCACCACCCCCATGGGCAGTGGGCAGTGATCACAAATCATCCCTGGGCAGCACAGAGAGGGCAGCAGATGGCCTTGGGGAGGCAGGGCTGTGTCCGAGGCCCAGCAGGAAGCTTGGCAAGGAGCGGGGAGCTGAGAGCCGGGAGCAGGGAGGGTAGAGGAGCACACCATGGGATGGGTGGAAGGCCCAGGGCAGGCCTGAGCTTCACTGTGCTGTCTGTGTGTGTCTCGTTGCAGACGATCCCATCCGTTTGCTCAGGGAAGTGGTTTTGCTGACGGACGACCGGAACCTGCGAGTCAAAGCGCTGACCCGCAACGTGCCGGTGCGGGACATCCCCACCTTCCTCAAGTGGGCTCAGGAGGGCTGAGGAGGCCAAGCGGGGCCCAGGGCCCCTGAGCGAGTCACGCAGCCCCTGACGGCGGGAGCCCGGCTCCAGCGCCGCCACCGCCGCCAGCCCACCACGAACAATAAACGCCACGTCTTCAACCCACCCCAGAATGGCCGTGCTGAGAAGGGCCCCCCGAGGGCAGACCAGCTGGGAAGGTCATTGCTGTGGATGGTTCACGTGGAGGCTGGGCCGTTGAGGGTCCCGCCGGCCTTTGGGCAGTGCCAGCGCGGAGCTGGAGAGCCCTGCTGGCGAGGGAAGCTTTGGGTGAGCCCTGTGCTGGATCACCAGCCTTTCGCTTGGTTTGCTTGGGTGCAGAGAGCTCGAGTCACGCCTCGGTGGCTCTTTGGGTTTGTAGGCTGCGTAGCGCAGAGATTGGGGACACGCCGGCACAGACTTTGGGATTGTTTAGTCCAGCCTGTACCCCTTGGAGAGGCCATGGATTTCAAGGGCAGGTTTCCCCCTGCCCCAGCCTATTTGTTCTGCATGGCTAGACAGCCCCAGGTCCCCATCCCCTTCCCCACCGTGTGCTGCCCCGTGCAGGAGTGCTGCTTGCAGAGGGGTTTGTCCTCTCCGTGGTGCGGGGTTTGCTTGTTGAGTTTCATTTTTTTGGTGTAGGTTAGTTTTCAGGTGTGTGCCCTGCCTGCTTTGCTGGGGGAGGCTTTGAACACCCCCACAGCTGCTTTGTCCTGATCCCCTGCCCACCCCAGCCATTACTTGCCCCTTCCCTTCTCCTCCAAACCCTTTAGTCCTACCCTGCTACCTTTAGGCACGCTTTTGACCTAAGACTCAGTGTGAGGCTAACAAAATTCTCCAAGGACCCCAGGGCCGGCTGTCCCGTGGGTACTGTGTGTCCTCACATTGCCACAGGCCCCTCTTCATGTGGGATCTGGCTTCTGCCTATGTCTGCAGAGTCAGGGAGAACCACAGAAATGCTCAGCCCCACTATTTGCCTAGCTGAGAGGATCCATGGATGGAGCCATTGCCTCATCCCTGGGTCATTTTTTACTTGGATTTGGGGTTGGGGTGCTGCTAAGCCTTCCACACCCCACGTTGTCCCATCACCAAGTGTCCCGTCCCCAGTGACACACCCAATACAGAAGCTAAGAGGGAGCATTAACCCCTGAACCAGAGCCCCTGGAGCTCTGTCAAGTCCCAGTCCCATGAGCCGAGGGTGGGAGCAGCCCCAAGGCCACCCCTGGTCCCTGCTGGGGCGCCGCAGCCGTGGGAGGGACATGTCAGAGGTGGTGGAGGAAGCAGCAGGACAGAGCCCAGCGTTTTCCTTTCCGGTGTGGGTGGCTCGGAGCCGGAGTCTGCATCAGGAAGCCAAGTTACCCCTGTGCCAGCTGCCCAGCCCCACGGGCAGGGCCAGCACCAGGGTCAGAGCCTCGGCAGCGCGATGGACACACGGGTTGTGCTGGAAAACCTGTGCCAGAGCAGTGCCCAGCAGTGCTGCAGGGCACAGCCCGGCCCACAGAGACTTTGGGGTGCCCACGGCTGCTGTGGGGCACACGGAGCCATCGGCGCAGCACCCACGCCCCGATTCCTCGCCCACAGCCGTGCTGGCTGCCAGCTTTGCAGAGACTTTGCCTTCTCCTCCACGCCGGGTGTGTTTTAATGTTTGTTTTCTTACGGCGCTGCCCCAGCACTGCTTTCCAAGGCCCTTTCCGAGGTACCACCAGCCTGGAGGGCCCTGCAGCTCTGCCAGCTGTGTCACAGGCTTGGCCATGGGACAGTTTTGGTGCCACCAGACCAGGTGGCACAACGGCGAGCAGAGCTTGAGTGCCTGGGGCCATCCTTGCCAGGCTGCTGGGAGCCCTTGTCTTGGGCAGCGCCCGCGTTCGGGACGTTAAATTGGTTTTAATAATTTTTAGTATTAAACATGTGTCAGTGCAGCGTGGTGTGTCATTTGTTGTCAGCCCAGGAGTTGCTGCTGAGGTTGGGGTGGGGGACACCAGGGAGGGACAGCAGTGGGACACCTTGTAAGGATGACAACACCTCTGTCCCACCTGCATCTGCTGCTGCCTCCCAGCTAAGGGGGTCTGGGCTAACCAGATGCACAACAAAGCCCCTTGGGTCCCCTCCCTGCAGCTCTGCACTCACAGGCGACCCCCGGGGTCACTCCCAGTCATGCTCAGCTTCAGCCCTGCACCAGCCAGGCCCCTCCCCAGAGAAGAACGCGAGGCCACGCGTGTTAATGTCACTTTATTGCTCATTCCATTTCGACTATAGAAAAAAAAAAGGGCGAGAAGCCCGTGTACAAATTGGACGTGATACAGGAGGGGCTGGGGCCCCGCTGGGTGCTGCCAGCTGTGCTTTGGGTGCTGCCACCGCCGCCAGTCACCCCACGGCAGCTCCGGGGGACACTGCCGGCCCTGGGGGACCGGGACAGCCCCGGGAGGCTCGGGGGGCAGCTGGGCAGGAGCGGCCAGCTCAGGCTAAGGCACAGTGGCTGCGAGGCCGGGGGCAGTCACTGCTGGCGGCCGCCCGGAGCCTCGTGTGCAAAGGATAGGAGGGGGCTCAGGAAGGGGGAGAAGCTTCACATTAGCCCCAACGGAGGGGTCAGGGCACGGGCCAGGGGGGTCCAGGCTGGGGGGACTTGGCCCACACCGAGCAGAAGGTGGGAGAGGGAGTGCGGTGGTGGCAGAAGGTGCCCGAGGGGGACTCGGCCCTAGGTCACATGCACCCCCAGGGCTCTGCCCCACAGCCCCCTCCCGCAGCCCCTGCCCACCTCCCGTAGCTGACAAACCAGAGACCGCTTTGTCTTTGTCATGGACCCCCCGGCCCGGCTCGGCCGCGCTGGAGACGGGCGTCTTTGGCAAAAATAAAAAAAATAAAAAAATAATCAAGGCGAGTGGCCGCCCGAGGGCGAATCCGCCGGGTCCCGGGGCTGGCCCGGGTGCCCCGGGCATCCCTGATGGCGAGGCAGGGCCCAGGGGCTCAGTCTGGGACAGGCCCTGCCCCGCCTCCCAAAAACACGGGGAGCAGCCGGCTGAGCCCCTGCGTTCAGGACGGGAGGTCAGTGCTTGCTTCGGGGCGAGGAGCATCGCGATTCCCCGGCCCCCCCAGCATGGACGTGACCGCCGCTCCCCCGTCCCGCGCCCGCGGCTCAGACCCCACCGTCCCCCTCCGTCAGTCTGTCCCCGAGCCCCCGGCGCGGCCCGGGGGCTGCTCGGGCACACGCCCCCAGCCCAGCGCTGGCCGCTCCCGCTCAGCACGGAGGCGTCGCTCCGGCCACGACGGACGAACTACTCACGGCGGTCGGGGAGGCACAGTCCGGGTCCCGTCGCGCCAAAGCCGAGCGCCGGCGGGTCCCACCGTGGGGCCGGAGCGACGCGGCGGCTGCCGAGGGCGTCCCCTCGCCCGGGGGCAGCCCTGAGGTAAGGAGCGGGCTCATGTCCTCCAAAGCCTCGGGGCGCAGCCCGGCCTCACAGCTTGTGCGTCGCTGCCGCCCGGTGCCGGGGTCCCGGCACCCCCCACGGCAAGGGGCGGAGGTGCCGCGGGGTCAGTCCCTGATTTATCGGCTTCTCCCGGGCAAGCCGGGGCGCTGGTCGAGGGGCACGCCGTCCATCCATCCCGGAGCACCTCTCATGGGGCCTTCGCTACGAGCGAGTTCTCCGGGACCGTCGGCAGCACCAGGGGACGAGCACCCATCACCTCTCGCCCCCCCCCCCCCAGCTCCACACGGGGCAGCGAGGGGAGCCCAGCGGCCCCCCCAGCCCCCCGGCCAGGCCGGTGCTAGGGGGGCGAGTATCGCTCTATGGTCCGGGCGGCCTCGGTGTGGAGGTGTGGAGCCTGCACCAGCACCTCGGCCGCCTTGTCCTGGCTCAGCCCCAGGTGCTCAGCCGTGAACTTGGCCAGGGGATAGAGGCTCTCCATGGCCTTGGGGTCGCTGAGGAAGTGCGAGGTGTGGGACAGCAGCTCGGCCGCCTTCTCCTGCTTGAGCCCCAGCTGGTCGGCGGTGAGTCGGGCCATGGCATAGACGCTGTCGGGGAAGTCCAGCTTGGCTTTGCCGTCGGGGCCGGCCGCGTGCATCTTCATGTGGCTGATGAGGTTGCGCTGCTGGGCGAACTTCCCGCCGCACACCTGGCACTCGTAGGGCTTCTCGCCCGAGTGGATGCGCATGTGCTCGGTCAGGCGGTACTGGCGGGTGAAGCGCATCCCGCAGGCGTCGCAGGCGAAGGGCTTCAGGCCGAGGTGGCTGCGCATGTGGCGGGTCATGGTGCCGCGCTGCGTGAACTTCTTGCCGCAGATGGTGCAGGGGTAGGGGCGCGTCAGCCAGTGCGTCTTCTCGTGCTGCCGCAGCGTGGCCGGGTCCTTGTAGGACTTGTCGCAGGAGGAGCAGCGGTAAGGCCGCAAGATGTCACCCAGCCCCGGGCCACCTTTGTCCAGGAAGGGCACGGCCTGCTCGGCCGCCGCCTTGTGATAGAGCTCCTCTTCGTTGTGGGCCTCCACGTGGGCGTTCAGCTGCTCGGAGCTGGGGAAGCCCTTGCCACAGGGGATGCAGACGTACAGGTTGTCGCCCAGGCTCTCCGGCTCGTAGCCCAGGTGGTTGCAGTAGCGGTCCAGCGCGTCCCCGGGCGAGGGGCCCTCGCTGCTGCCCGTCTCCTCGCTGGTGCTGTTATCAGGCTCCAGGTCGTTGCTCTCCACGCTGGGGTAGCGGGGCTGCGGTGCCGCAGGCGGCGATTCGGCCTTCTCCTCCCGCTCCAGCTCCTTCTCAGCCTCCCCCTCGTCCAGGTAGGGGCCCAGGGGCTCGTGCTTCATCCAGCGGTACATCAGCTCTCGCCCGTCAGCGCGGGGCAGCGGGGGCTCGGCGCAGGGCGGCGTGCTGCGGAAGGGGTCGGGGGCATGGGGGTGCCCCCCCGGCTCACCGCCCGGCGGGGAGTCCTTGTAGGCAGCGGCGTGGCTGCCCAGGAGGCCAGCGCTGACGGGGGGGCTGTCGTGCCGTGGGGGCAGCGAGGGCTCTCGGGGCTCACTGGGCAGAAGGCGGTCGGTGGGCAGGAGCTGGGCAGAGGGGCCGGTGGGGCTCTTCTTGGAGAGGTCGAGGCCGCAGGGCGGCGAGCAGTGGCGCTCGGGGGGGCACAGCCCGTGGGGGTGCAGCGGGGCGCCCTGGGCGGCCGAGGCGTAGAGCTCCCCACACTGCGTGTTGAGCGGCGCCGCCGGCTCCACGGGCGGCAGGTCCACGGGCCGTGGTGTCCCCGAGTAGCAAGCCTGGATGACCGGCGTGGCGGCCCGCAGCCCACGGCCCAGCTTGTAGGGTGCGTAGCCCCCGCGCAGGTGGCAGTACTTGCCGCTGCGCTTCAGCTTCTTCTTGCAAAGGGCCACCAAGCCGGGGATCTGGAGGTAGCTGGCGGCAGCCAGCACAGCACCCAGGCTCTGCTCGCTGCCCGGCTCGCACTCGGCCAGGCGGCCGGTGTAGATGAAGTCGAGGATGAGGCGGAAGATGCCGGGGCTCACCATCTCATGGTCCAGGTTGAGCAGGTTGTCGTGGACCACCAGCGACTTGAGGTAGGCGCTGCTGGCGGCCAGGATGTTCTTGTGCGCGCGGAAAAGCGCGTTCTGCACCACGATGATCACGTCGCACAGGAAGCCCTTGGTGCGCTGCGTGTTCAGCTGCAGCAGCAGCTGCCGCGAGTGGCTCGGCACCTCCATGGCGTCCAGCATCCCGCTCCGAGCCCGCCGCCCTGCAACACACCGGCCGCCCCGTCAGCGCCGTGCCCGGCCCCGCATGCCCACCGCAACGCGCGGGGGGCTCGACGTGCGCGTCCGGGGCTTCACCCACGCGTGGGGTGGGTGGCGTGGGAGGGGCGGGTCTCAGCCCCACGCACCGCTGCGTCCCGGCCGCTCTGCGCGGCCGCCCGGCCGGTGCCACCGCTTATATGGGGGCTTGTTTCTCGGCGGGTCGGGGGGGCGGGAGGGGGGCGAAAACCCCCGGAGGGTTTTGGAGAAAGTGACATCACCCGCCGCCGCCGCCAGTGCCGCGCCCCGGCTCCGCCAGCCGTGGGATCCCGCGACCCCGCGCCCACCTGCCGGCGGAGAGCAGGGGGGGACACCCCGACCCGGTGCCCGCCACCCGCCCGCCGATCCCCGCGCCCCGCCGCTGTCCCGCTCCCCGCCGCGCTTCCCCGCTTCTTATGCGCCCCGGTCCCGGGAGGCGGCCGGCCGGACCCCTCGGCGCCCCCCGCCCCCGTTTCCTCTCCCCCCCTCGAGGTGAGCGGGGGGACGGTTGGGGGTGTGGGGGGCAGCGGGACCTCCCCTCCCCGCCTCCGTCCCGGTGCCGGTGCCCCCCCGCCCAGGTGCGTAAAGCCAAGCGCCCGCGGAGCTGCTTTTTCGGCTGATTTCCCCCGTATTTCGGGGCGCTCCCCCCCTCCTTTTACCTGGGCGTCCGGTGGCCTCCGCCAACCAGCTGAGGTCTCGGTGAACTCTCATGGCTCAGCCCCGGGGGGGCCGCCGCCGGTTGTTGCTCCCCTCCACCCTCCTCTTCCTCTGCTGCTTCTCTTCCTCCATACCCCGCGCTCCCGGCCGGTCCTACGGAACGGGAGGAGGAGGAAGAGGAGGAGGAGGTGGTTGTGGAAGAAGCAGCAGCGGTTCCTCGGGGTTCCCGACGCCGCCAGCTCGGAGGTGAAACCCGGGCTGCGAACTCCCCCTGACCCCGGCCTGAACTCCGAGCAGCGCCGCTGGCTGTTAAAGGGACGGCGGGAGGTTTTCCTCCTCCCATCCCCGGGCGGGGCACCGACAAGCCGGGCCCCCCCCTTTACACACCCCTCCCTCCCCATCCCGGTCTCCTCCTCCTCCTCCCAGCCTGGTTTTTCCCTCCTCCCGGTCTTCTCCTGCCGCGCCCCGACCGTCCCCTCGGGGGTCTCTATCCTTAGGACATCGCTCTTTGCCCGGGGACAGCCCGGCTGGGGCCGCGAGCCCCGAAGAGGGGGGGACCCGGGGTGTCCCCGGGCAAAGGGCGATGTGTCCCCCCCGTCGGTACCGCTCGTAGGGCGCCATCTAGCGGCTCCCGGTGCGCTCCACCCCGCCCGTTACCGGAGGCGGCTCCTCCCCGCGCAGGTGGGACCCGACGGGGCGGACGGTGCTGGGGAACGACACAGCAGAGGGGTTCTGCTTGCGGCCCCACCCGAGGGATGGATGCTGATGCGCAAAGCGGGGTGGCACCCATCGGCTGGGAAGGCTGGAGTGGGTGGTATCGTTTTGGGGCGCAGAGGGTGGAACATCGTGTCCGATGAGTGGAGATGATGTTGGAAAGGGTTCTGGGGAGCAGGGAGGGAAGGCAGACGGGCGTAATTTGCTGGTGAGGGGGGAGAGCAGAAAGCGGGAGGGGCGCGCAGCGCTGGCGCCCAGATGTGCGGTGGCGGTGGCTCGGGGTGGGCTGGGGGCTTGCGGTGGTTTGGGACGAGGAGGGAAAAGAGGAGGAGGAGGAGGAGGGGGAGGCAAAGCCACGTTTCCCCCGGCTTCATCCCTCCAGCCGTCGCTGAAAAAGCTGCTGGGCTTGAGGTGCAGCATGGGGTACCCCCCTTGGCGCGGGGGGAGCCGCCTCTCGCTTCACACTTTCACTTCTCTTTTCTCACAGCCGCAGCCTCTTGCACAACCTCCTGGTACAGTAAAGCATCGTGATGGGCTTCCCCAGGCCGGCTGCTAATCCTGGGGTGTCCCGCTGGCACCCCCTGACCTGAGCAGGGCACCCCGAGCAGTGCCATCCCTCCCACTTGGGCTCGTGGGGTTTCACCCCATAACCCTGGTCCCCTGGTGAATGGCAGCCAAATGTGGGCTCCCTGGTGCCTGGGACAGGGTTTGGCCAGCCCTGAATTTGGGACAAAAAGGGATGGGTGCTGGCAGGGAGGGTGCAGGCTGGTGGCAGCCGTTGCCCTCACAGCTCGGCACACTCACCTGGAACTCATCTTCAGATTCCCTTCAGATTCAGCCTGTCCCAGTTCACTACAGAGACGTCACCCTGGGGACCGGGACGGAGTGTCACTGCCCACGGCTCATCCCAGGCACCGGCTCAGAAATTCCCCTCCCTGCTCCCCATGCTGGGCTCTTGCCCACAGGAAGCGCTGGGATCCTGGGAGCGGGACGTGGGCGACCCTCGTTAGAGCCGCGGTTTAATCCCAACTCCCCGGGCACTAATTTCTCCCCCCTCTCCCATTTTTTTTTTCCCCCCTCTTCAATTAACGGCTGGAAGTGTTTCAGGTTCTGGCAGCGAGCTCTGGACGTCGCTGTGAGCGATGGCTCCCGCGGGCTCCGTCCCGGTAATTTATGGGGCTGAGCTGCATAAATCACGGCAGCGAGCGGCTCCCAGACAGCTGCATCCCCCGGGGCCGGCCGGGACCCCGGGCTGCCCCAGCTACCTGCTGAGTGACGCCGAGCCTCGGGGGCAGCGGCCGAGGGAGGGAATGGAAAAACCCTTCACCTTTTCCACCCTCCTTTGCAGCTCCTCTCCCATTCCCGGCCTCTCCCAGGAGCAGAGGGGCGGATCGGTGCCCGCAGGGGCTTGGGGCAGGTGGAGAGGGGTTTCTTCCACAAGTATCCCCCGTCCTGTCCTGCTCAGCCTTCTGGAGGGATCCTAACACGGCAGCCTGAGCCAGCGTTCTGCACCCAGAGCTCTCAAAGACAGCCGGGTCTCCCCAGGGAGCTGCAGCCGATGTCCGGCTCCGAGGGACGGGGACGGCCGGGCTGCAGGACCGCGAGAAGAGCCAGCGCCGGCGGCCGGGAGCGCGCAGAGAAAGGGGCATTTTCGCCTCAATGTGCTGAGCAGATTGGAACCAGCTCTGGTTAAGTCATTGGCTCTGTTGGGAGGTCTGAGCTGGAGCGTTTCCCGCCTGTGCCCCCTCCCCACGATCAATCAAAGTTGCAGCAAATTAGCCCAGATGCTGGGAGATTCGGTTCAAATCCAGCTGTGGTTTGGATCGCGTTCGCATGCCTGGCTTCATGTGGGACCTGGGCTTTTGGACAGGATACAGCCCCCCGGTCTCTGCAGGGCCCTGTTTCCCAGCGCAGCCTCTCCCCAAAGCCCACACACATGTCTTCGATTACTGGCGTTGGCCAGCGGGGCCGCATCCGGCAGCGCCAGGAGCCTGCAGCCCCCGCTGGCAGCCCGCGCTCCGTTTTCCCGGCGGTGCCGGGGTACAGCAGCCCCGAAACTGCGCCCCCCGCCCCCGTGTGTGCAGGGGGATGTGTGTCCCCTCCACCTGGGCTGGGCTGAGGCTGGGAAACTCATGACAGTGCTGAGCCCTGGGTCACCCCTGCCCGTCTCCTGAGCTGTTCCTGTGGCAAGCCCTGCCTGCTGCAAAGCAAGGCTGGGGGCAGCCACGGGACCCTGCCAAGTTCTCCCAGGGGTGTCCCCCGTCATGAGAGGATCCCTGAAAAGCAGCAGGAAGGGCAGAGCTTCCCTGGCACAGCACAGGCCCAGCCAGGGCGGCTGCTCTCTGCTGTGCTGTCTGGGTGGCATCGCTGGGGTGGACAATGGGAGTCATTCCCTGTGGGGTGATGCTCAAGTGGCTGGGGGGCCCTTCCCTGTGGACCAAGGCTTGATGGGGGAATAGGACCCCTTTCTTTCGGGGTGACACTGAGAGGACCCTTTTTTGCAGAGTGATATTTGGTCAGACAAGGGCACCTATCCCTGCAAGGTGATATTTCATGGAGCAGGGCAACCCTTCCTTGTGGAAGGACATCCAGGTGCACAAGAGACAGAATCAAATAGCGGGAGCTGAGATTGGGAGAGACCTCAGGAAGTCATCCCCCAACCCCAGCAGGGTCACCCAGGGCTGCACAGGACCTTGCCCAGGTGGTTTTGGATATCTCCAAGGACAGTGACTCCAGCAGCTCCCTGGGCAGCCCAAGCCAGTGCTCCCCTCCCAGTGTGGAAGTGCTCCCTGATGGTCAGAGTCAGTCTGTGCCACCTGCCCCTGGTCCTGGCACCGGGCAGCACGGAGCTGAGTCTGGCTCTGTCCTCTCCACACCCTCCCTGCAGGGGTGTGTATGCACTGATAGGTCCCTGGAGCCTTCTTTTCTCCCAGCTCTCTGCCTCTCCTCATCAGGGAGATGCTCCAGTCCTTTACTCTTCCTAGTGCTCCTTCCCTGGACTCTCTCCAGTATTTCCATGCTGGGAGCCCAGCACTGGACCCAGCACTCCAAGACTGAGCAGGGGGAAGGATCCTCTCACTGCTGTCAACCAACACAGACCAGGACACCATTCACCTCCTTCATCCCAGGGACACGTGGTCAACTTCCTGTCCCCCAGGACCCCCAAGGTCTTTTCCACTGAACAGCTGGACAGTCCCTGGGATATCCCAGAGCTCAGGGATCTTCCTCCCCAGGAGCAGGGCTTTGCAATTGCCCTTGTTGAACTGGTGGGCAATGGGATCCCTTCCTTATGGGAGAATGTTTGGGAAGAAAAGGGCACCCGTCCCTGTGAGGTGATGCTTTGTGGAGCAATGAAACCCCTTCCTTGTGGGATGGTGCCTGATGGGGTGACAGGACTTGTCCTCTGCAGGTAGATGAGGATCCTGTCCCTGTGGGCCAGAGTTTGGTGAGATGATGGGACCCCTTTCCTTATGGGTGATGCTTTGGGGACAATTTTGCCAACTGAGGGCAATTTTCAGTCAAACAAGGGCACCCATCCCTGCCAGGTGTTGTTTCCTGGGGCAGTGGGACCCCTTCCTTGTGGGATGACACTTGATGGGGTGATTGAACCCCTTCTCTGCAGGCAGCTGATGATCTCATCCCTGTGGGATGATGCTTGATGAAACATTGGGACCCCTTCCCTTAGGGGTGATGCTTTATGGGGCAGTGAGACACTTTCCTTGTGGCACAGCGCTCAGTTCGGGTGAGGAACACTTCCAGCAGGGCGATATTTGGGGGCTTGAGGCGATGAGACCCTTTTCCTTCGAAGTGATGCACCCAGGGGCAATGGCATCCCTTCCTTGTGGGGTGATGTCCAAGCAGGTAAAGACCCCCACCCCTGTGGAGTCACGATGGCACAACGAGACCTCCTTTCCTCTCTCCCTTCCTCCTTCAATCCCCCTCACCGACCACCCCCTTCCCAAGCCCTACAGGCGACCTCCCCCTCCCCACCCACACCACCGGCTCCTCTCACCCCCCCTCCCACGACAGGGACACGGCTGTATCACTGGTGGGAAGCCCACGAGATGGCAGCAACGGGCCGCGCTCCGGGATGCGACACCCCTCCTCGGGGGCCGCGACCCCCCCCTACTCCACGTCCCGGACCCCCGACGCGCACTTTGTGCGCGTCGGGGGTCCGGGACGTGGAGTGGGGGGGGTCGCGGCCCCCGGAGGAGCGGCGGAGCTGCGCAGCCGGTTGCGGGTGGGCCGGCCCCGGTTGCTGACTAATCCCGGGCTGAGTCACGGTTGCGGCGGGGAGCGCTGCGGCAGCGATTCCCCACCTCCCCTTCCCGAACCGGAGAGCCCCCGACGGGGCGAGCGCCGGTGCTGCGTGTGGGAAAAAAAAAAAGAAAAAAAAAAAGAAAAAAAGCGGGGGGGACAGGAGAGGGACACCCCCATCTAGCAGGGGGTGGGTAAGGCGTTTTGGGGAGTTCTAGAGTGGGTGGCAGCACCTCGAGCGGGGTGGTTGGTGGAGGATGGGGAGGTGGGGTTGGGAGGGGTTAATCCTCTGAGCCGCTCTGCAGGTATTTGGGGGTGTGAGGGGTAAGGGAGTGGGGGGGAGCCGTGGCTTGAGGCCCCCGTAGCAGCGTGTGGCCTTGCAGCAGCGCGGCCCTGCTCAGCGGCGGATGCTGGCGGGCGCGGATGCTGCTGTCAATGACAACGCCGCTGTTGCTGTGGTTACCGGTGTGATGCTTCGCCAGAGCAGAGTGAGGTCAGACGGCTCCAGCAGGAATGGGGGGGGGGGGAATGCATGGATGGACGGATGGATGGACAGGTGCATAAAGGGGGAAAGGATGCTCCCAAATCCCCCTGGATATGACTCTAAGGCCCGTCTTGGGGTGGGGGGGGGGGGGGTGCTGGCACTTTGGAAGGAGCAAGAGGCCAAAATTAACTCACCCGTGAAGCCACAACCTTCTTCTGTAGCACTGACGGTTTTTGGGGACCCAACCCTGGTGGGAGTGAGGGCCAGGCCCCATTGTGACGCTGGAGGGGTCAGGGCAGCACGGTGCTGCAGTGGGTTGCTCACCCCATGTATTCTAAACTGGTCCCCCACCACCTCTTGTGCTGTCCCATTGTCCTGCAGCGCGTTGGGGTGGCACCCATGGGTGCTGGTGACACTGGAAGGACAGGGGGGCTTATGAGGGGGAACGTGGGAGGTGCAGCTCAGGATGTTGTGGGCGAGGGATGCAGGTGGGCAGGGGGCACCTCCAGGCTGGTGCCCGGGTCTGGGGTCCCCTGTGCAACCCCTTCCCATGACGGGGGGCTCAGACAGCCCCAAATCAGCAGCCCCGTGGTGGTGCCACGAGGCCAGGATGGGGCCACGCTCTGGCCCAGCGGGGTGGTCAGGGGTGATGGGCACCCTGGGCTCCCGTGGGTGCGTGGATGGACCCCTCGTGGCTGGGGCAGGGGGTGCCCCACGCCGCACTCCCAGGGGGACAGGACCCCCAGTTTGTGTCTCACTGGGTGCACGGCCCCTGGGTCTGGCAGCAGGTGGAGAAGGGATGTGGGGTGCTGGGCGCTACTCCACTGCCCTCCTCGAGCAGCCAGGGAACAGGGGGGGCTCCGGAGGGGTCGGGGGGAGGGCCGGGGTCCTGTTGCAGCCCGGACCCCCTGCCCGGCTCCGGGTCGCTGTCCTCCCCCCGCGCCGATATAAATAGTAGCGTCTTCCCGTTCCCTAAATTTCCTCGCTGACGTAGCGCTCACGTCATTGTGTAGGTTGATGCTTTTCTATGAATGAGCCGAGATCCCCGTTACTACGAGCCCGATCCTATAAAAGCCCCGCGCGCTGCGGACAGCGCAGCACCGACACCGGCGCCGGCCCCGCCGGGAGCCGCGGGGCCCCTGCCCGGCCCGGCAGCCGCGGGGCCCGCAGGAGGTAAGGCACCGGCTGGGTTGGCCCCCAGGTAAGCGGGGACGGAGCCCGGTGCGGGGGCGGGAGGGGCAAGCGGAGCCCCGCGGCACCGGGCGCTGCACCTGCCGGCCCCGGGGCGGGGGTGAGGCGGAGCGGAGGGCACCGGGGGCCCGGGAGGGGCGGGGGGGAGGGAGCTCTGCGGCGGGCGGGGGCGGCGCGGTGCCGCCTGGCGCAGCCCCACGTGCGGGCCGGGCGGCGGGGGCGGCGGGGCCGGGCGGCGGCGCCGGCGGGGGCGGTGCGCGGGGGCGGGCGCTGAGCGCGGGGCCGCCCCGGGGGGGCGCACGGCGGGGACCGGCCGCCCGCACCTTGCGGGGGTTTGGGGGGGAGGGGGGCGGGGAGAGGTGCGGAAGCGCATCCGTGTGTGGGGCCGTGCGTGCGTGTCCCGCTCTGCGGTGACACCGGCGCCCGCCGTCCCCCCCTCTCCGAGCCTCCCCGCAGCCGCCCCCGACGGGACCCCCCAGCCCCATCCCGCGGTGCCGCCGTGCCAGGCACTCTCCACCGCCGCCTCCCTCGGGTTCCCCCGCAGCCCCGTGTCCCCAGCCCGGGTGCTGCCGGCTCCGCAGCCCGGGGAGGGGGGGGTCGATCGCCTTCACCCCGCTGCGTCTAAAGAGCGCGGAGACCCCGTCGAGGAGAGCCCGAGTCAGAGCGTCGGCACCTTGGCTCTAGACTGCTTACTGCTGCGTAGGGACAGGACAGTAACAGTCTACAGTCATGGCTACTGAAGCATGACCCACCGCCGGCACCGGCACCGGCACCGGCACCGGCACCGGCCCCGGCCCCGCCGCAGCGCCGGGGGGGCGGGCGCTGTCCGTGGTGCTGAGCCGTCGGGGAGCGCGCCCCGACGGGGGCGGGGGGGAAGGCGGGAAGGGGCGGGGATGGGGGGGGTGTCCCGGTGCCCGCCTGACCCCGCTCTCTTTTTCCCCCCCCGCAGACACCGACCCCCCCACGGCGGACGCCCCCCCCCCCCGCCTTCCCGCTGCAGCCCAGGTAGGGGGGGACTCCCGGTGGGGCGGACACGCGTGGGAGGGCAGGGGGCGGGCAGGGGGGTGGGCGGATGCTACCGATGCTGCCGATGCTACCGACACTCCCCCCCCCCTCCCAAGCACCGGGAGTCCCCCCCCGCGCCGCCGGTGGGGGTCGGGCGCGCTCGCTGCGGTGGCGGGGACGCCTCCTCGCCGTCGCCAAGGCACCGGCTGCCCCCTCCCATCCCGCCCTCCCGGCCCCCCCCCCCACTCCGACGCCGCCCGGGCGACCGTGGCTTTAGATTGTTACTGTGCCGCTGGGGGGGTAACAGTCTACAGCCATGGTCGCCGGGACAGGCGGACTCGCACCGCGGGCAGCACCGGCTCCCCCCACTCGCCCACCCCCGGGGGTCCCCGAGGCGGCGGAGGCGGGGCGGCGGGGGTCCCGTCGGGGGCGGCCCGCCTCCCGGGGCAGTAGGAGCTCACATGCAGGATGCAGCTCACCGCACATCAACTCTTACTGTTCGGGGGGGCGGGCGCCGAGCGGCTCCTCCTCGGGCAGCGGGAACGATGGGGACCCCCTCCTCGGATCCCCCATCCTGCCCCCGCGCCCCGCAGCCCCTCACCTGCCCTCCCGGCGGGGGCCCGGAGCCCCTCGGGGACCGTCCCCGCCGGGCTCGTCCCGCCGCATCTGTCCGCTCGCCAGTCGGGGTCCCGTCCCCCCGTCCCGTGCCCCCCCGCCCCGCCGCCGGTGCGCGGGGGGACCGCGGGCCGTTCGCGGAGCGGGGCTGGCGGCGGGGCCGGCGCGGCGGGGGACTGAGCGCGGCCGGCGGGGCCGGGGCGGGGGCGGCCGGGGGCGGTCGCAGGTTGCACAACCCGCCCGGCGCGGCCAGGAGATTCCTGAGCGGCGAAGTCAGAGCGGCCCGGCCTGCCCCGGCAGCGGGCACCGGGCCTTCAGCAGCCGGCGGCGACCGGTGCTGGCCGGGCAGGGCTCCTCGTGGGGGGCACCGGGGACTCACAGCCCTGGAGACGGAGAGAGGGGGCTGGAAGGGCTGTAGACCATACAGACCCGGAGGGGAGGGAGGTACCTAATCCCATGGGGACACCGGGGATGTAGGGTCAGGCCCAAGTGGGTGAGGATGGCAGTGGTAAGAGGAACAGGAAGAGTCCCTGAACAAGAACCTTCAGTCCTGGGATCCTGAAGCACAGGGCTCCTGCAGGTGTCCCACCTAGACCGAGTCAGGGTCACGCAGGGTCCCCTGCTCACACTCTCCCTCTCCAAAGCAGCCCCATTAGGATCCCTCACCCATCTATGGGGTCATGCAGCTGGCAGCTCTGCCCTCACCCAGACAGGCATGGCCACCACCAGGTCCCCTGGGGCCAGCAGGGCCACAGTGGGACACGTGAGCCACAGGAAGGGAAGGATCAGAGGTAGCAGGTCCTTGCTGTACCCTGCTGCGTCTCTTGCTTTTTCCCTTTGACTCCTGCTTTTCCCATCGCTGCCGTTGGTGATGGGCCAAGCACCTCACACCTCCAGGATGAGGATTTTTGGGCAGTCCCACCAGCACTCAGGTAAAACCTCAGGGCTACGTCCAGCACATCCACGCTGCAAAATTGCCACTGCCGCAAAACCCACCCTCCATCCCCTGGGAAACACTTCCTTATTTATGCCCCGTTAACAGCATCACAGTGAGGTCCAGGCCATGGTGACATCAGTGTCCCTTCCAGGGTACCCCTGGGTGAGGGGACAAGTCCCATGGACAGCACAGTGGCCTCTTGGACCCCACGATCCAGCCCGGGAATGTTCCAGCTGCACTGTTGTTTTGAAGGCCAAGTCTCTCCCGCTGACACCCTGGAATCAGTTTTTCTTCCAGAGTCCTTAAAAATATCCTGGATTCCTGACACCAGGACTTGTCTTCCAACGGCGCTTCCAAGCCACTGGGCCTGGGGCCAGCCGCCAGCGCCAGGGGACAGAGGCTGTCCAGCTCCCGTGCTCCTCCTCAGCACGGAGATCGCGGCGGTGCCGGGAAGGAACGTGGTGCCAAGGAAGATCACAGCCCCTGCCACGGCCTCTTCCTCGGTGGAATGGTGCTCAGCAGGGCACAGGCACGGCACAAACACTGCCTGACCTCGGCAATGCACCCAGCGGCTTCAGAGCGTGTCCCTGTGCGCAGCCAGGAGGGCGGGAAGGGTCTTCCTGGGACCTCCAAGCCATGACCCTACAGAGCCTGGCGGCTGAGGATGGGTGGACACTGCCTGCAGTAAAGGTCCCAAGGGACTCTCCCAGACAGGATTTCCCTGTGCATCCCTGGGAAAGCACGCGGCCCCAGAAAACTTCTAGACAAAACCTGTCACCCGCTCCTGGCTTTGCCAAGTGGCATCCTGGCACCGTAGGAATTTAGGGTGGGCCCGGGGGGGCTGAGCCAGCACAGCTGGTGGGGACTGCAGGAGGAGGTGCTGCTGTTGCCCCCCCAAAGGCCGGGCAGGTGCCCACTGGCCCCACACGCTGTTGCTGCCATCTGACAGCTCTTGGCGAAACGGCCTTTTGTGATTCAGCCGTGTTTATCCCAGCCTGCAGCCCGGCCCAGCGTGGGTTTCCATGGAAAACTTCCATCCAAAACAAGGAGAGAGAAGGAGCTACAGCAGGAGTGACTCAGCCACAACTGGAAGCTTCTGCGAGTGAAGCAGGGAAGGGGGGGCTGTTCCCTACGGCTTGGTCCTGCTCCAGCAGCGGGGCCCAGGGATGGTCCCGGCTGTCCCCTGCCCGTGCCACTGCCACTTCGCAGGCAGGACCTTGGCAGGTTTGGGAAAAGCTTCGCTGTAAAACCATCTGGGAAACACATCACCCTCCCGGAGTGCCCCCTCCCCACGCCTGTGGCAGGTCCTGCTGGTGGGGACAGAGGGGGAAGAGTGTGAGATGAGTAAGGCTTAAACCCTGGCACGAGCCACACCCGATGCCAGGCTCGGCGGGACGTCGCTTTTTCCAGCGCTGCCCACAGGAACCCCTACCCGTGCCTGGTGTGCCCCAAGTGGGTGGCTGGCAGGCTGGGCAGTGGCAGTAACCTCGAGGTGGCATTGGCACAGGGGAAAGGGGTGAGGGGAGCTGAGGAGAGGTGGGAGAACAGCCAGGAGTTTGCAGGGAGCAGCAGCACTGGTGGCGTCTCTGCTCATGCCAGGCTCCTCCTGCCCTCCCTGGGACACTGGCACAGGGCTGGGGCTCTGCTCACCCAGGGAAGGGGCAGCAAAGCTCTGCCTGGCCAAGCCCTGGACTCCATGCCCACAGCAGGCTCCTCACAAGCAGGGCCACAGCGAGGCTCCTTCCTGTCCTTGAGGTCACACAGGTGGCTCCAGTGGCTGCACTGGGGTATGGAAAGGCACATCTGGGGACAGGGTGACATCCCCCCTGCCAAAACACCCAGGCTCCCGGTGCTGCTGGTAACACTAGTGATCGTCCCCAGAGCCCTCTTGTACCAGGCAAGTGACACAGCTGCCACCCAGATCCCGGGCTCACTCCATCACTCCCCTGTTCAGCAACAGCAACAGGCCCACGCTGTTTTGGGGGAAAAACCAACTCCCCTGGGCCACAGCGGGTGATGGAAAAGGGAACTCCCCAGCATGAAGCTGAGTGACGGGTGGGGGGACATCAGCCAGTCTTGTCTCCAGGCTCACCTCTGCAGGCAGCCAAGTTCTGTGGCTGCATCCCAAGAACAGTCCTGGATCTGCGAGAGAGGCAGGGGCCAGCCCGAGGACATCTCGCCAGGAAAGGAGGGAGAGGACAGGATTCCCATGGCAAACCCCTCGGAGCCGCTTCCCTCCTCCCACCACACCGGGACCAAGCAGGACCTCCCTGTGCTGCTCACACAGGCACCTCCTGCGGACAAAGGTCGCGTTTATCTGTTTTTATTAATTTATTTAAACCGCTACAGCAGATAGCCGGCAGGAGCCATCTTGAAGGAAAGGGGCAGGTACCGCAGCACCCCATCCCTCCTGGACCCACCCGAGGGAGCTGCCTGCAGAGCTGGGACCGTGCTGCTCACTCACCGCACCCGGGGCTTCTTCCCCTTCCTTCCCTCCTCCCAGGAGCTGCCGGTGCCTCCCTGTGCCCGGGAGCTGCCGGGGCTGCGGGGCCGCAGTGCGGGCGGGCGGCCACGGCTGCGGTGCCTCCCCCGCGCCGGGAAAGCACCGGGAGCTCGGCGAGAACCAAACAGCTCCCGGGGGCTGCGAGCGCGGCCGCTGCCGTCCCTGCCCGCCGGCGGGGGGGAGAGCGGGGACAAAGGCTCCCGTGCGTTGTCACAGCTGGTCGCCGTGCTCTGCCACAGCTCAGCCGGGCGTGCAGCCCCGAAAAAAACCAGCCTCCGGTGTCCCTGATGCGGTCACCAAGGGGTGCAGGCACCCCACGCCTTCGCAGCAGACGTGACACAGCCCACGTGAAGTGGCACAGACGGCCAGCAGTGCCTGAGCCCCCCCAGCCCCGCAGGGCAACAGCAGTGCGGGTTTGGGCTGCAGGGAACCAGCCACATCCTCCTGCCACCATCACCAGCGTGCTGCAAACCGGGGCAAAAACGCGATGGGGCTGAGAGCTGCTCGCTCCTGCTCTGCTGCTTTAACCCACGGTACCCCGGGCCCGCTCCCAGCTGAGCGAGCACAGGAAGGGTTTCAGCAGCACAGCGTCCTGCAGCCCTCACAGAGCTGACACTGCGCTGCCCTGCTGCTCAAGCAGGGGAAAATTCACTTTTTTCACCCAATTTCCTTCTTTTACCAGCTCTACACCCCCAAGGAAAGCCGTGGTTAGAGAAGCTCTGCTAGCTCTCCTCTCCTGAGACTGGTGCTCAGTGCTGAGCTGGGCAGAAGCTGAGCAGGACACCTGCAACTGTTACAGCAATAAAGATTTTTCTGTGCTTCTGGATAACACAGAGCCACAAACAGCGACAAGCTTTTCTTGTTCATGGAGGCACTTTGTGCAGGGAAGATTCAACACATGCACACCGAGCCAGCAGGCACTTCATTCCTGAAGCAAACACCAGCCCTGGCACTGCCAAGGATGAGAGGGTTTTCCAGGCCCAGACCAGCTGGAAGCTTGGCTTAACAGATATTAAAAACCACGAGGTTTTGGGGTGTAAACTGCAAGAGCTCTGTGCTCTGCAGATACTTCCTGTGGCTGAGCTGAGGGACTCTCCTTTTGAGCAGGTGTTTGAGTCTCTGAAAGCACCTTGCACACAGAGCAGTGTCACCCTCCTGCCCTCAACCCCCTCTCTGTCACGCCCCCACACTCATGTGTTACATGTCATATACATTATATATAACTTTATATACATATATATATTATACTGATGTATACAACAAAGCTGAAAAAAAGGGAGATAAAGAAGCATTTAGCCTGGCCTGGGTGAGCACTGAAGAGCAGAATGTGCAGTGAGCTGTTCTCTGGTCCCTCTGGAGGCACGGAAACACTGATGTTTCACAGGATGGACGGCTACACGTGGCTCACCAGAGCCCTTTTTTATTACAGAGCCCATTCTCAAACCTCCCCAGCTCCTGGGCACTCGGCCTGGCCCTGCCCGGGGCAGAAGCGTTCCAGGAATTCCAGGTAGGCTTTCTTCTGCGCCGGAGCCGCGGGGATGAAGTGCCCGCCGGGGTGCGTGAGCACAACGGGCTCCACGAAGCACCGGGCCAGCTCCCTGCTCAGGGGCGCTGCGATGACGGCGTCGGTGTCGCCCACGACGTGCAGCGTGGGCAGGGCGATGGGCTCCCGGTAGAAGTGTCCGTGTGCCGGGGCGCGGCTGGCGAACGCGGCCACCAGCACGGCGAAGGCCACCGGGAAGCGCGGGTCGCCGCGGGCCCGCAGGGCGCACACCATGGCGGCCAGCGCCGCGCCCTGGCTGAAGCCCAGCAGCCCGTCGAAGGGCCCGTGCTCCGCCAGCGCCGCCGCCACGGCCGACAGAGACTCCTCCAGCCCCGCCGGAGCCGCGGCCGCTTCGCCCGCCTCGAACGTGCCGGGCCCGGAGAACCACCAGCCGCGGGGGGGGGTCATCCCCGTCGGGGTCGTCCTCAGCGCCGGCGGGCAAGAGGTGCGGCGCGTCGATGGCCACCAGCTCGGCGCGGCCGCGCAGGGCCTTGCGGAGCGCGCCGGTGCGCTGGCGGAGGCGGCGGGCGCTCTGCCGGTACCCGTGCAGCGCCAGCAGCCGCAGCGGCCGCGCCTCCGCCATGGCCGCGCCCCGGCAGCGCCACTTCCGCCTTCCCGCCGAAACGCTGCGCGCTGATTGGCCGGAGAGACGAGAGCGAGCGGCGCGCCTTCGCGGAGCTGACGCGCGCTCCCTGGCGGCGGGAGGCCGGGGTGAGGACGGGGCAGCCCCAGCGGGGCGGGCGGGACGCGACCCCCGGCACGGCCCGGTCCTGCAAGGGGCAATCCCCGCGGACAGCCGGGCTCGGTTCTTGCGGGCAGTGGTGTTGTCGAGTTACGGGGTGCGACCCCATCCATTCCAGTAGAGGGGGGTCCCCGGTGGTGCTTACAGCAGCGGCGACCCCGCCTCTGCCCATGCCGGGTCCCAGAGCGCGGCAGCCGCGGGCGACACTCACGAAGCTGCGAGGTCCCCGGTGCTTGGCTGCTCCCCGCCCTCGGGCGGGGCGAGGGGCGCGGGTGGCTTCCCCTGCAGGGAAAGGGAGGGTCAGGGATGTCCCAGCCCCAGCCGGAGCTGCGATGAGCCCGTCCGTGCCCAGCCCGCAGCACCCCGCGGGGGAACCCCCCCCTTTCCCGGGGAGCCGCGGGGATCGGCAGGGGCTCACCCCGACAGGGCTGGGCAGAGCCGCGTGTCCCTCCCCAGGGCCGGGCTGGCATTGTCCCCGTTACTGTTCGATGGTAACGACACCACGGGGTGGCGCTTTCGGTACGCGGCACCGGGCACCGAGCGGCACCGGGTGCTCAGCCCGTCCCGGTGCTCTCACCGGCCCGAGGGACCGAGCGGGGACCCGGTGTCCCCCCGCTGCCCACCTGTGCCGGCCGCCCGCGGCGCGGGGGCTGTGTGCCACCGTGGTTCACCGTCCACGGCCCCAGGGACTGGCTGGCGTAGAAGTCCATGGGATAAGGCTGCTGCCACTCGATGTCCTGGAGAGCCACCGCAGCCTGCGGAGAGGACCGGGGATGAGTCCCCGAGCACTGCCCGCAGAGGGGAAGCTGGCGGTGCTGGGAGAGGTCCCAGCATCCAGCCTGCTGTGCCGAGGAGGGCACTGCTGGGGCAAAGCTGGAGGCTCTGGGAATCCCAGTGGTTTCCCAAAAGACTGGATATCCCAGCAGCATGCCTGGACTGTGCACAGAGCACAGATGGAGAGAGGAGGGGACACTGTCTGGGTGCAGGGACATCCCCAAGCCTGCTCTGGTGCATCACCCCAAGCCAGGACCGTCCCCCCAAAACAGAGAGGGGTGTGCTCACCTCATAGGGTGTCAGCAGTGGCTTGCTGAAGGCCTCTCCCCAGTCGATGGAGAGCCGGGGACAGGCTACCTGCACCCACCTGGAAGGGAAATGTCACAACGGGGATGAGCATTTTGGGAAGAACACGGCACAGTGAAGCCCCTCAGCAGAACCCCAGAAGGTCCTCACTGTGCCAGCACCACTCTGGTAAGGACAGCCATGCCCCTTCCCTGCACAGTGACAGCAGGACAGCAGTGTCAGGGACAGCTTCAAGCGGGAATTGCACAGGGATGGGACACCCTGGGGCTGGAGGGGGGTCAGCAGCACTCACACATCCACCTGGGGCAAGAGCTTTAACTTGCTGGGGAAGATCTCAGACAGCAGCACCCGCACGTAGGGCCGGCCTAGGGCGCGGAGACGTGACTCCAGGTGCTGCAGGGGAAAAAGGAAGGGTTAGAGTCCCCCAGCAAGCCCCCCCAAGCCCTGCCCACAGCCCCTTGTTGGCCATCAGACCCTCTGAGGGTCCAGCTCTGCCCCACGTGTCCCCTTGGCAGTCATAGGCCAGACTGTGGCCATGGCTCCGGCTTGTGCCCAGCTCTCCCCAGCACGTGCCTCAGCCTAATGAAGTAATTACTGCTCAATGACAACAATCTGTTCTCGTTAGCAGCTGCCTGCCCTGGGACACCCGCCTGTCTTGGGCTGGCTGCAGCCAGAGCTTTCAGGAGGAGGACAGGGGCCAGAGATGTCCTTGTCCTCCAGAGCCAGCACTAATCAGCCCCTGCCCAGCCAGCCCTGGCCATGCCCGTGCCCTGCCCGCTGTGGAAGAGCAGCTGCTGGGACCTTGCTGCCCTGCTCTGCCCATTGGTCCCTGCACTGCCTCAAATCTCACCTGTGGCTACCCCAGCATTTCTGGGTGTGAGCAGGGCCACCGTGCTCAGAGGGCAGAACTCTGCTGTCCTGCTCCCCTCACCCAGCCGGGTGCAGAAAGCACCAGCACGGCAGCTGAGCAGGGCTGCTGAACCTGATCGGAAGTTCATCCAATTAAAACAAACCCAGCCAATTAATTGCCGAGCTGTCTGGACGGTGGGGGGGGGGGGGAGGTTCTCCAAGACTGGCCAGCTCTCCCCAGGAAGGGGTTTAATGAGCCCTTGTCCAGCCTCCCTCATCTGCTGCTAATTGCCCACGCAGACCGGGGCCAGTGGCCACTGATGGGTTGCCAGCGGTGCCACATCCACCCTCACCCTGGCAGCGATGCTCACCAGTCCTTCCCCCCATCCAACAGCAGTGCCTGGTGCCCGGTGGGGACACTGGGGAGGGGGCTGGTACCTGTAGGATGCTGGGGGAGCCCTGACGTCCCAGCGTGCCCAGGATGAGTCCCCAGCAGCGGGCAGTGCTGGCAGTGCGGATGGCGTCCTGCCGGGCGCGGTGCATGCGCTCGTGGCTGTAGTGCTCCTGCGAGAACACTTTGCTGTAGGGATCGTACCTGCAAAGCACAGCCAGGCTCACACGGGCTCCATCACCTGCCCTCCTCCCAGTGATGCCCGTCCCTCATTAGCACTAATTGCCTCCCACAGCATCTGTCCTCCTGGCTGATGTAGGGCCCAGCCGGCTCGTTAGGGGACAAGGACAGGGATAGGGACAAGTGTCCCACCTCAGCACCCAGCACAGCCTCGGCTCCGTGCTCGGCTTCACACTCGGCTCCCCCCCCATCCTGGCTCATCAATTATGAAGAATTCTTTGATTTGTTGCTTTGTTTGACGAGGAGAATTTTAATCAAATCCCACTCGGGTTTCGGCAGCTTCACCAGCGCCATAAACCTGACGTGCGCCTCCCGTTTGTAACAAACGACCTACTAGGAAATTCAGATTCTGCCAAATGGGCCCAGCCTTTCACTCCTGATATTTCATCTGCTTTCAGCGGCCTCATCATCGCGCTTTATGGCCTCTGCCTGCAGCAGCCGGGCTTTAATGGCTGCACCTCCACGAGCTTTCACAGGTACTTGTCAAAATGTTTATATTCAGCTGGAGTAAATGGCTGGTGTTCATCTCCCCCAAGCACATCCTCACCCACCCCGTGGCCTCTCACCTGCCCATGCCTGCTGCTGGCAGCTGCCTGCCCAGCCCTGGGGGGCACATGGGGACAGATGGGGTGGTCCCCACCATGGGACTGGAGTGGGTGCCTGTACCTGTATGCAGGTATCCCTGGGTTGGCAATCATGATGGACTCCAGGTGGAAGCGCCCGTCGCCCAAATACCTGCCGAGAGGGGAGGGAGAGCTATGGCACTGGGAAACAGCAGCACCCCATCCACGTGTCCTTCCCAAACTGCAGCACAGTGGAGCTGTCAGGAATCCAAGCTCCTGTGCTGGGACCCAGGGGCAGCAGGCACAGAAGGGCTCCCGGGCATGGCAGGGCTGGAGAGGCAGCCATGCTCAGAGCAAGGAGGGGTGCTCACACCAGCACGGGGTGGCTGGGAGCTGCTCCATCTCAATGGCTGGCTCTAGACGTTGCTGCTTCCATTTCTAATCGGATTTCCAGTCAGCAATTACATTTCAAAGCCTTTCATTCAGCTGCCCTAATGGAGTGAGGGCCTGGAAAATGAATTCAGACGTAAAACTTGACTAGATTTTGCCCTTAATTGGAGAATGACATTTTGGGAGATCAAAGCTAATTTGTCTGCAAAAGTTAGCCCCAGAGACGGTGCAAAGAAGAAAATAATAATGCAGAGAGGACGCAGGTAAGGCCGAGTGCACCTGCGCGGGTTGGTACCGCACTGCCACTCCTGTGCCAGCTGCAACGACCCACTCTCACCAATGCAGTGCCAGCCTGGCTGCCCCTGCCTGCTCCCGATGTCCTTGGGGAGATGGAAAGTGGCTCAGGATGAATCCAGAGCTCTCACTGCCCCTGTGTCCAGCAATTTGGAGCCCAGCTCCCTGCATGGCCGTGCTTGGAAAGGCACTGGTGCTGTTGGCTCCCAGCAACATGGGCAAGAAGGAGTTCAGCAGGGCCCAAACCCACACCTGGGCTCCCCAGCTCCCCCCAAGGGTGGGGTCCTTGTATTTATTTATTCTGCAGCACACTGTATTCACAGTACATTAAGCATTTCCATTACCTAAAATAATTAGGTGATAGGAAGCGAAGTGCTCCCTCTAATTTGCTGTCCTTAAATAAAATTAATGTTGCTGTGATGTTGGGCCCCGGCCATTTGTCTTTTCCAATTATCCACCCGCCCTTCCATCTATTATCTATTCTGATATACGACTCAATTATTTCCTCCCTGCTACAAGCACACGCCACTTAAAGCAGTGTGAGGAGCTGAAGGGGGCCTATCCCAGCCTGTGGATAACCCTCACCACCCCGAAAATTACACAAAACCAGGTAGGGGGTGCAGGAAGGATGGCAAGTCTGGGCCAGGCAGGAGGATGCTGAAGGACCCCGGGTACTTACACGATGGCATCCGTGTCCTGAGCGAGCCGGGGTGACGTACAGCCCAGGATCTCTCCCGGGGACAGTGGCTTGCACTGGGGCACGCACACCTTGTACTGGGAGCGCAGCTCCTGTGACACTGCCTGTGGGAGACGTGGGGTCAGCAGGGACAGGCCATGGCACAAAGGGTGGCTGAGGACCCTTAGGGACACCCCGACCCTGGCAGTCCCAGCTGTCGTGACCCAGTGGAGGGGAACCAGCCCGCTCGGGGTGGCACCAGGAACAGCCCTGCCAGCCGGGATGCTCAGCGAGGCTCAGCCAACGTATCAATTAAAAGACAATGGAAAAGGCTTAACGCTTGGATAGCCCCGTGTTTTGATAGACACGGCTCAAGAGGCTCATTCATCTCCTCCCCTCCTGCCCAGCCGGCCGTTCAGGGGCAGACAGACAGACCCGCCGGAGCTTCCCCGGCCGCTGCCGGCACTGCATCAAAATGCCAAGTGCTCCACCGCCTGCCCTGACATTTCCAGAGCAGCTCCCGGGGGAGCTGGGGAGGGGTGCCGCCATGAAACATTGATCAGAGTTATTATAAAGTACTTGATCAACATTATGGCAGCACCACATTATTGCAGCGACTGTCAGAGAGGAACCAGCTCCACCAGCACCCCGGGGCAGCCGCTCCCACCGTGGGGCTGGGACAGGGAAGGGCTGAGCCAGAGGAAAACTCAGGGGGAGACAAAAGCCAGGGATTTCCATCTCACCTGCACCGTGGAGACGAACTGGATGGTGCTGACCAGGGCCAGGGAGGTGCCTGCTGCAAAGTTGAAGCGAATGGTCTCAAGAAAATGGGATGCATCGATCTTTATGTCCACGAACACATAGAGCATCTTCAGCCCCTGCGTGGAGTCGATGGGAACTGGTGACAGGAAGAGACAGGGTCTGAGTGTGGGGTACACCCGGGGCTCCAGCGAGCCCCAGGCTGTTGCTGCCTGCAGCTGGGGGATAAAGCATGTTGGTGGGGCTCCCTGTGCCCCAAACTGCCCTGGCATAGGCAGGGTGGGCTGTGCCATCCCTCTGCCTGTGCTGGCACCCAGGGCAGGGGGTGCAGATGGGAACCACAGAGAGCACCGGCTCAGTTTCTCTCCAGATAATGGCAGCCTGGGGAATCAATGAACACAAATCTAATTACCCCTGGTGCTAAGAAGCCTTTGTCACCACGATTAAGTGAATAATTAAAGTACACAGAGTCCACATCGATCCACAGCTCCACGTTCACTTCCCATTTTGGTGCTCTTTGCCTGATCACAATTAAGTGCAAATTACTCCCTCCTGCGGGGCACGTGGGGCTGGGAGGGAGCAGGAAGGACTGTGTGCTTCACCACTGGCCACCCTGGTGACAGGACCAACCTGGGCAGCTCAAAAGGAGCCCAGCATCCTCACAGCAGCCCATGGATAATCCAGGGTGCCCTGTAACCCGTCCAACTCTGCCCTGTGACCCACCCACTCCAGAGCAGGCAAGGGCGACAAGGCCATGGGCAGCAGATGGCAGCTGGTCTGGTGACAGCCTGGCAGTGCCTGCCTGTCCCTGCAGGGAGCAGCTCCAGCTGATGTGACTCCCATTCCCCAGATATGGATATGGCCCCTTCCTCCCCTTCCCGCTGTTCATTCATGAGCAGCAGGCTACAAACCAGGAGTTTTATACTCCCTGTTCCAGTGGTGCCCATAACCCTCCTTCCGTAACAAAGCACCTAGCACATGTATTTATCACCAGGAACGCTCACACCGACGTGGCTTTCAGGACAGAGTTCTCTACTGGGGAGTCAGTATTTCATACAGAGCCTGATGCAATTCTTCAAACCTGTTTATAGGGCCCCATAAACGTCCAGGAGGGCTGCCAGGTGCTGGGAGCGTGGCAGCAGCGGGGATGCACACACCTCCTGCTCACTGTGGCAATTCTGCAGATCCACCTTAAAACCCAGAGCGTCTTATTGTTATTTTTGGGCTGATTCCATCCTGGGTGGACTTCAAAGTTAGCAGCATCTGGGACAGCAGCGCAGTTTCCATGGCAACTGGATCCAGAGTACTGTCCGCCTGGGGAGCACACAGCCTCCTCCTCCTCCTCCCTTCCCTGCCCAGCCTGCACTGTATCCGCACAGCCGCCTTTCCTGGCCCCGGGGCAAGTGGGACCCCCAGGCCCTTGCTCTCCTCTGCCATCATTCCCTTTGTCATCACTCCACAGAGGCCAGGTGGGGAGCAAGAGCAGCCTCATCCCCTGGGCCAGCGGGGTCCTGCCAAGCCATGGCCTTGCTGCTCTGCTCTTGGGGACACGTCTGGATCCGTGCGCTGCTGCAGCAGCCGAGCAGGATGAGCACGCCCTGCTGCGCCCAAAATCCTGCCCGTGAGCAACCACCCAGCCAGCCTGGCCCCATCCAAAGCCAGCAGCTGAAGCTGCAGAACAGAAAGCCCTCTGGGAAGGGATTAGCCTTTGGCACTGAGTCTCCGAGCTGGCGTCGAGAGGGGCGTGGAGTTCTCAGCGTGGCACGGTGGCAGCAGCACAGCCTCCACAGTGCCACACCCCAGCAGCAGCCCGGGACTCGGTGCCACCTACTTAGGCAACTGTGTCCATAGTGCACCAGGAAGTCAGCGCCCAGGGCCCGGGCCGTGTAGTCATCCACGCAGCAGGCGCCGTAGGTCACGTCACCCATCACCACTGCCTCTGCATCCGTGAATCTGTGGGAAGGCAGAGCACTGAGGGTCACGGCCGTGTCACCACAGCCCAGGTTCTGTCCCCCAGCCCCGTGGCATGTCACTATAGGGGGACCCCGTGCTGCCACCGAGCCACGCGCCGAAGAGGACAAGCACTGGCTACTCTCCGAGATGTCAACATGATTAAGCTGGAGAGCGCTAATCCGCCTCTTCAATTGGGTAAAGCTGTTTGCAATTCAGCGGATTATCCACTCATCAAACAATACGCTGCCAGATTCCTAATGCTCCAGCGGGGAGAGCAGCAGAGGGAGACCCGGCACAGCGTGGTGCCACCGCTTCCACCAGCCAGCCCTGGGGACTGGAGCTGTCCTGGCATCCCTTGCGGTGCCAGCCAAGCCACCATCACCCCGTGGCTGGGCACTCTGTGAGCCAGTGAATCCAATCTGCACATGACTGTGTCAGCCCTGGATGCCAGTTTGGCCAAGCTGGGTGACCTCCAGAAGAGCTGGTGCTTAAGTGGCACTTGGCGAGGGAAAGAAACAAATCACCACTGGTGCTGTCCCCTACCCCCAGTGCTCCAGTCCAAACCCACCTGGCACCTGCCGGCCTGTGGGTGAAGGGGCACACACCAGCGCTGAGCAGCAAAGCCAGGGCTCTGGCATGATTCAGAGGCACCACCTTTGTGGGTATTTATTGCACCATTTTGGGGGATTATTAGCTTGGCTACCTTCCCAGGGAGCTGCCGCAGCAGGATGAGAGCAGGTATCACGATGACAAAGCCCCGCGCCTGGAGGGGCTGCTTAAACCAGATGCTAATTCCTTATTTAATCGAGGCCCAGTGTAGCTCGGTGCCAGCGGGGTCCCCCCTGCTGCTGGCAAAGGAGACCAGGGAAGGAGGGGGTGCTGGCACAGCGTCACCCCCTGCAGCACCCATCGCTGGCTGGGGGCCAGGGTCCCGCGCTCCCCCCAAGCGCCAGGCAGGGAGCGTTACGTCGGCGGCAAGAATAGAAATGGTGGGCAGAGCTGGGCAGATGGCAGAAGGTGGAGAAATGGCGGAGCGTGCTGAATATTAACAGCTCCGGCCCATCCGTCAGCGCCCGGGGAGGGGGACAGGGGAGCAGCAACGCTGGAGCATCCCCGAGGAGGGGGCACAGCCATCCTCACCTCTGAGTCCGGCCTGCGCAGCTCCCGCTCCACAAGGGTTGGGGATGCAGCTGGGGAACGTCAGAAGATGGGCAGGATCCTGCCAGCACCCAAATCCCGCGATTCCTCACGGCCAGCGTGGCCTGGATGGGAGGATGGCTCCTCCACTGCCCACGTGGCCACGCCGTGGGGCTGGGGGCTGCTGGTGAAGGTTCGAGAAGGCTCTTCCCACCCTTCTGAGCCCCCAGCCCTCCTCTAATGAGAGGTGATGAGATGAACATGAATCAGACTCCACACATCTCAGCAAAAGTGGAAAATTATTCAGCTCCTTAAGATTCAGGATGGGGAGGTCTGACTCAGAGCGGCAGCCAGCGCCGCTTAATTTTTTATAGATTAAAATGTATGCAAATTGGCCCAAACCCCAGAGAAAGTCCCTGGGGGTGAAGAGCAAGAAAGTGAAATAGCAACGGTGGAAGGAGGAGGGCAGAGGTGCCCGTGGCCCTGCCCGATGTGTGGGGCTGCAGCTGGGCAGGGAGAGATGAGGCTGAGCCCTGCACTGGCCATGGGCAAGATTCCTCCTCTGGCTGCAGGGAGTGGAGTCACAGGAGAGCAAAGAGGCCACGGGATGGTGCCTGGTGAGGAGGGAACCCAATGGTGCTGGCAAGGCCAGGAGCCCGGTGGTGCTGCAGGAAGGTCTCCAGGATGGCACACACCAGGATCACCCGCTCCGGCTGGGCTGGGCTGGACAATCGAGCAGAGCCATAATCATCTCCTGAGACAAATCAAAGGCAGGCGCCAGGGCCTCCCCTTGATGTTTTAATCAGTTGAGTGTCGCCAGAGTCTTTCATCAAACTACAGAGGAAGGAAATGTCAATTAGCAACCACCTGCCTCCGATGCGGGCTGGGGAGCTGCTTGCCAACCAGCCCAGACCAGGACATGGGCAAGGAGCTGCCACGGCAGCATCCTTGTCAGTGTTTTGTGTCCCTGGAAGTTGTCACAGCCACAGATAGGTCCCAGCAGCGTGCTGGCAGTGGTGACAGGGATGTCCCCACCCAGCGCCGAGACGCTCATTACAGCTGGGAGCTCATGAATATTGAACACGTGGGGAGGTTATTCATCTTTTACATCCCGCAAACCCCGGCTCATTCTGAAAAACCGCCTGGCCTTAGCATTTTTCTCATCCGCCCCTAATTCATTATCTGCTCCTTTAAACAGATGGCTCCCAAAATCCCATTTATAAAGTGCCATGCTCAGCACTGGCAGGATGTGCTCCAGGGCAGGCCAGGTCCCTGTCCCAACCCCAGCTGGGACCCCCTGGCCCTCCCAGCCCTGCTCCCCAGTGCAGGATGGAGGCAGCAGCAATCCAGGGACAAGTTTTGGGGCTGAAAACGCTGGGTCAGAGACATGCACATGGAGCCTGCATATCTCCAAGCATGGGGTAGCCAGCCCCTGTCACCTGAGCACAGGCACTTGGCTGGAGCAGCCCTGATTTATCCCAGCCCCTCGAAAAATGAATGAGAACATTTGCTGCTGGCAGGAGCGCAAGGTCCCTTGGCAGTGTGTGAATGATACAGTGCTGGTCCTCAAGCCATGAGGCAGAGAGCAGCTCTGTCCAGCAGGGACAAGTCCTCAGCCCCTGTGTGTCCACCAGCCCTTGGTGGGGAGGGGATGGAGGGGACTGGGCTGAGAGTGGCCAGTCCTGGCACCCCCGTGCTGTGGGAGGATGGAGCCGGCACTGGGATGCCAGGGTGCCTGTGTATTGTGCTGGGAACATGGACACGGTGCAGACTGCCCCTTGCCTCACCTGCGTGTGGCCTTTCAAATACCCCACAACCACCCCACAAACTCCACCCCCACTGCCTGCTCTGTGCCCAAGCCCAGCGTGTCCCAGGACACCCGTGGGTGCTGCTGTCCTGGGCTGTGGGGGCTGAGCCCAGCCCTGGCTGACAACAGTGCACTTAATTAGCAGAGAAGCCCATCACCAAGCCCCATTACCAGACTCCCAACTTCATTAGCACAGGAAGGCTGCACATAATTAAAATAATGAGTTTGTGATTTTATTGCAGTTGGTGCTGGAAGAGCCCGGCTGCAGCTGGGCAGTGATGGAGCCCCACAGAGCTTCTGCAAGCGGGGCACAATGAGGAGAGGTCTCCCCTCTGTCTCCCCACAGCCCCCCAGGAGGAACCATCTCCAGCTGGCTCCTCTCCCCTGAAGGGACTTCCCACTCTGTCCTCACTATAGGTGGCAGGGCAAACACCACCTCACAAAGGGCATGTCCCAGGGCACCCCAGCTTTGCTGGTCCCGTAGCAGTGAGAAAACCCCAAAATAAGGCAAACCAAGGGGCAGTGCACGTTGGTTGTAAAGGCACCATGACCATCCTGTGTCCTCTCTTCACAACACAGAGCTCTGTGGGATACAAGGAGGTGGCATGGGGCACTGGTCGTGCGCACCACACCTGTGCTGGCACATCCCAGCCTGGGAGCTGATAGCCCTATAGACCCCACACATTCCCCCCGGCCCAACCCCCACCCCCGGCGCAGCCACCACCCGGGTAGAAGGTTTTGAACATCTCCAATGAAGTGAGAACTTCATTCCTCCTAATGACGCTGTTGTGTGGTTAATGACAGTGATTAAGTTCCCCTGCACAGTGTGCACCCGCTGCCAGAGCCTCCAGGTTGTGCTGAAAAGGACGAGGGGAGAAGGGAAAGCAGCGCTGGCCAGCAGAGCCACAGCACTGTGCAGCTCAGGCCAGATCTTGATCTCTGTTAGTGTCCCAGGGTGGCCTTTTGGGACCTCCTGGTGATGCTGCCATCTTCATCACAGCATTCAGTCCCACACTGCTCAGGGCCACATGGCAGACCTGCCTGGCCAAGGGACCTGGCACCTGCTGGCACTGGGAACCTGCTGGGCACACCAGCCATGGCACCGGGTACTGTGGGGCACACTGTCCATCAGAGCCTGTTTTGTCCTGGCCATAGTGGGGCATTTCAAGCTCTGCCACAGCTGTTGGGCTGTGCACATAGATGTTTAACTCTTTATTTCTCAACTAGGACCTGCTGTGACTCCAAAAATCTCTGTATGCTCCTGAGTCACCAGGATGAGACTAGGATGGTCTGTGCACCTCCAGCACCACCTCGCATGGATCTTCAAAAGCCACTGGGAGTTGGGAGGTGTTTAAAGCTGTGACAGGGCAGCCTCTGCGGGCATCAGGACACCCCTGGGCCCCCCTGCCATTGCCCATCCCTGCCACCAAGCCTCAGCTGATTAGCAGGAGCCTCTCACCCCGGAGTGGCACAGGAAGACAGAGGGATTAGCAGCTGCGAAGCCTGACAGCCGACTTTATTAACACGGCATCAAAAGCCCAGCTGAGAGCCCAGCTGATCCGTCTGCTCCAGCCCCGGCAGGGAGGGGAGCAGGGGTCCGCTCCTGGCTGCACAGCCCCCAGCTGCAAGCTGGTGGCGCAGGGGGACACGACTGCCACCTCCCCGGCATGGCAGCGGGTGGGCTGGGGGGCTGCCCCTCCCCGAGCTGTGGTCCGAGCTCCCCCCACGCGGCTCTCCACGCTGCCGCCCCCCAGCACGAGTTCCCCTCTGCCGAATTACATCAGCCGTGACAAATGGAGCCAATTTGGAAGGTGCCGCGGGAGTGTCGTGATGTGGCGCCGGCAGCGCGCAGACCCCGGCCCCGACGCCCCCCCCCCCCCCCCCCCCCCGGCAGCCGGGCCGCTCGCCCCGGCACAGCTTTGACAATGACAAACCTATTAACGGTAATTAACTGGCCTCACACCGGTCAATGCTCCGAGCTCGCTCTCGATTTCAAAGGCTCCAGGCTGAGAACCCCACCGGCCTTTCCGGCGGCGGCTGTGATGCTTCGGCTACATCTTCATCCCCGCAGCCCCTCGGGGCTCGGCCAGCGCCAGTGCAATGCTGGGAAGCTCAGACAGGCCCCACCTGGCCGCCCCCTCCCCTCCTTACTCCACGGAGCTCCCCGGGGGCCTGCTCTTCCCACATGGCAGTGAGGGACGTGGTGACACTGCCATCCCACTGCACGGGGACAGACAGACGCACAGCGAGCACCGTGTCCCCCTGGAGCCGCCTGTGCTGCGGGGGAGTGAGCCACATCCCCGCTCTTGGCTCTCCCCAGCGCCACCAGGCCACGGCACAAATATTCTATTAAAAGGCAGCTCCAGCAGAAGGGATAAATATTCAGTCTGAGTGGCAGCTGACACGGCTCCAGTTCAACCAAAACACACAGGGGTGGGCACTGTCACCCCAGGGGCACCAGCCCCGGGCACGGCTCTGCAGCCAGCAGCAGAGAATGCAGGGGAGGAAAAACTCACTCCCCAAACTCCCACCAGCAAGGACAGGGCAGGAGGCTGTAGGAATGGGCTGGGGAAAGGGGCTGCTCGCTGAGCAATGTCCCCAGTGGGCACACAGGTATTCCTGTCACGCTCAACCCTCACATCTTCTCTGTCACCAGGAGGGACACCAGCCCAGGGCTGATGGTACCCCCAAGCCCCTGTCCCCAGCCTGGTGATGGCAGCCAGAGCACACAGCTGCAGCGATTCCTGTCACGTCGGAGGCTCATCCGGCCCCAGCACTGGGTGAGGAGGGCCAGCAGGAGCCGGCGGCCGAGCTTCCATTCCACATTAATGCTGGCGATGAATATTAATAGCAGGAAGAGGCAGGAACTAACGAGGCCACCTGCCGATTCACACCTCACCTCCAGCAGTGTAACTGGGTCCCCAGTGTGTCCCCGAGAGAGTGGACACAGGGCTGGGCTCAGTCCTGCCCACAGCCACAATCCTCCAGCTGGCAGTGCTGGTACCCAGCACAGCCACATCCCCAGCCAGGGTCACGGATGGCACCCACTGCTCCCAGTAAGGGATTGGCAGTGGGGTGTCTCTGGGTGCTGCATGGTGGCAGTGAGGGAAGGATACAGCCCTTCTGCTCAGCCTTGAAGCCATCCCACATCCAAACACCATCCCATCAGTGCCCCCACATCCCCTCCCTTGGCTGGGCTCCTCCACCCACGCAGCACCCATCTCCCACCAGCACCCCTCACCAGCCCAGCAAGGATGCCAGCACCCCAGAATCCAGCGGCACCCTGGCATTCAGCACCCTGGAATCCACCATCCACCAGGATGTGGGGCTTAAGGTTTCATTCAGATAAAAGAGCCCCTTAATCCGCTGCCTTTGAAGTCGGAGACATGAAAGCGGCTGGGTGCCAAAGCTGGAGAGGAGGCAGCTCCACTTAAAGGGACAAGCCCACGCAGAGCTGCCCACACTCGCACCCATCCCCTGCCCCCCGCGCCCGTCCCTTGCCCGCGCCCACCTTCCCACCGAGTGTGGGGCTGCCGCGGGGGAGACGATGGGGACAAAGCCCGCGGGCACGGCTGCCTTCCCACCCAGCACAGCAGCTGCAGCTAGGCGAGGCTGCTGGCCTCGGCAAGGCAGCTGCTAATGAGTGCCACGACCCCGATGGCAGACGAGGCACGAAGTGCTATTAGCACTAATTCATTGTGCTAAAACAGAGAAGGGCTGCGGAAGGGGCTGTGGTAGGTGGGGAGGAAGGCAGCCGCGCTCAGCAGGAAAGAGATCACGGCCAATTTCTGCAAGGTGCCTGCATCCACTGTCACTGCACAGCCCAGCTCCTCTCCAGTGCTTCAGCCTCGCTTCTCAAGCGAGAAAATCAAGAGAGGCATGGAAAAATCAAGAGAGGAGCCGTGGCAAAGGGGTCACCCAGCAGGAGCGACCCTTTCCGTGCCATCACCGTGGCCTGAAGCCTGCCCAGCCGCAGCAAGGCTGCCCCTGCGCATCTCCGTGCCGGGCAGCGAGGCTGCAGAGGCAGGACGAGGCCGGGGGGAGGAGGCTGGGTCCCTGCCGCAGCGGTGGCCCCGCTGCCGGCCCTCCCCTGGCCGGGCTGGCGTCAGCTGCTTGTGAACACGGCTGCTCCCCGGCTCCAGCACCCCTGCGGGGCCCCGGCACGCTGAGCCTGTCAGCAGCTCCCGGCACGGCGGAGAGGGGAGGAGAAGCCAGGCACTGAGGGCTGGGCTGGCACCGCGCCGGTCCCTGTCCCCGGGGCTGGCAGCAGGTCCCTGTGACCTGCCCCAGGGCTGCCCAGCTGTGCCCAGCCAGGTTGTGGCCCCAGCCACAGCACGTCCTCATCCATAGCCCTGGGCCTCTTCCTGCCCTGTAGCCAACCCATCCCCAGCAGTAGCCCCCATACCCTTGCCAGCCCCAGAGCCCCGCAGGGAAAAGCCGTGGTCTTACCGCTCAATGATGTCAGCGATGGTGCAGGCGAACATGAGGAGCCCTTCTGGCATCTGCAGGGCCACTGGGAAGAGAAACAGCCACGGGGTTAGGAGGGGCTGGAAGGGACATCTTGAAGTGGGGACCAGCTCAAGGTGCAGCCACAAACCACCCTCCTCAAACCTGCCAGGTGTTGGCCAAAAATCCGGGTGGCTCTGGCAGCTGGGGTGCAGACTGTCCTGCCTTGGGCTGTATCCACTCTCCCTGTGCACACACCTCATCCCTCCCTGAACCCACTGACACTGCTGGCCTCTCCCACTTCCCAAAGTAATGACTTCCAGATTTTAATTATGTGCTGCACAGCAAAAGGAACTTTCTTCTGTTTATTTTAAACCTGCTCCTAATAATGTAAACACGTGCCCCTGGTTCTCCTGGTACGAGAAAGAGTGAATAATCATCCCCTGTTCAGCCTCTCCACATCATTCACAATTCTACATCCCTATCATATCCCCTTTCGTTCACCTCTTTTCCAACTAAAGGATCTAAACCTATTTAATCTCTCCTTATACAGAAGCTGCTCCAAACCTTTGATCATCCTCACTGCCCTTTTCAACACCTCCCTCACAGCTTTTCTCTCCATTTCAGGAGGGTGGCCAGCAACAACCGCAGCATTGTGCCTTGCAGGAATTTATTCAACAACAAATTATGTTTCCTCATTTGCTCCCTCCTCACAGAACAATCAGAACAATCCCTATTCCTCCAAAGGCCAGCGAACTGCCCAGTGCCTGGGAGCCCCCCATGGGGTGGTGGGGAGGAGCAGGGACCATGATGGAGGAGGTAAATGGAGGAGGCCCCATTAATCCTATTGTTTCACCTCCCAATGCCACTAAGATATCCCAGCTTCCGTGCTATCTATCCAAACACTCTCTCCAGATTCCCCTCCAACAAAATCCCCGTGCTTCCAGGCCCAACCCACTGGCCAGTGTGGAGCTGTGTAAAAGCCCGGCTCAAATTAGGCTGATCCCACTCTGTTCCAACCTTCAGGGCCAAGGAAAGCTGCACATGCTCTGCCAGCCCCTGGCTGACCTGGCAGGGATGGAAGTTCCATATCCCAGCATCCCCCAGCCCATCTGAGACTATTTTGGCCCATTTGGAGCTGCCTTCCAGCCCAGATCTGCAAACAGCGGGTTGGCAGGAGGCAGCTGGGTCGCTCTCCACCATTGTCACAGAACAATGGGGAGAGGGGGTGCTCCCCAACCCCCCCCCAAAACCCCAGAGCAGGCAGGGCACAGGCAGGGCTGGCTGCAGCCCTGTGGGAGCCCGCGTTCCCCCAGCAACGAGCCCCTGGCTGGTGTCAGCACACGCGGATTTTTAAATCCCAGCACGGCTGGCTGGCTGATGGGCTCCGCTCCCAGCTCGGAAACCTAAATCCCAGCCGCATATTTACATTTAATTAGGAGGTGCCAAGCAGCAAAACACAGCAAGGAAAGCCAGAGCAGCAGGGCTGGGCGGCCTCGCCGTGTGCTGATGGGACACGCCCAGCCCTGACTCCCACCCCACAGCTGGAAAGGGCCGGACAGCCCCACAGCCTGCGGCCCTTCGGCACGGCAGCCGCAGCAGCTCAGCTTCCACAACATCCTCGTGATGCCTGCCAGCTCGGTGGCAGCAGGCAGCGACATTCCCAGGTGGATACAAAGCATTTCAAATCCACGAGCAGCCCCTGTCTGCACGTGAAGTCAGGGTGGGGACGCTGGTGACACCCGGGGATGGAGGGGGAGGCTCCGAGCCCTGCTGCTGATCACACATCGCTCCGTGGGATGCACAGGCTGTGCAGGGAAAGCCCTGGCACCACTCCTGAAGCCTCCACAATCATCCCCTGCTCCTCTGCGGCTACACAACCTTCTGAGGAAGGTTCAGACCAGAGAGCAGCACAGCCCAGCTCCCTGCCAGCCCCACCCGGTGCCCGCTGTTGTGGGGCTGCCCCTTCCCTGCCCCAGCAGTGTGTCAGGAAAGCGCAGGGAGAGAGGAGAGAGGCAAGAGGAGCACAGCAGGGACCTGGCCAGCATCCCAGACACATCTCCAGGCTGACAGGTCCACGCAGCTCAACCTGTCCTGTCCGATGCGATTATAATCCAGAGAAACAGATCTATTAACCCCCCTCGGGAGGAGGAGAGCTCGCCAAGACAGAGCCTAAACACACGGGGGGCACAGCAGCAGCTCAGCCCCAGCCTCACCTGCCCCACGGGGGTCCCACCAGCACAAACCAGCCCCAAAACCGCTCATGCCCCGGGGCAGCGCTCACCCTTCCTGGCCCGAGCCTGCCGGATGCGCCAGATGGTCTTGGGGATCTCGAAGTTGTAGTTGGGGGGCAGGGCCTCGGCCGCCTCCCGCAGCTCCGCGTTGCCCAGGATCTCCTCGGGGATCTGCTGGGCCACGTGCCGCGCTCGGGCTGCGGGACAAACGGGGGGGACCTAAAGGAGCCGTCGGAGGGGAGGGGATGGGTGGGGAGCGCAGCCCGCACGCCGCGGGCCACCAGCAGCCTTGCTGTCCTCATGCCAGTCCTTGGTGCTCAAACCCCTCGGGACAAGCGGGGGAAAGCGGTGGGGTGCTGCCCTTCACGCTGGGGGCAGATCGCTAGCGCTTTTCAGAGGAACAAGGGGTTTTTTTAGCCCAGAAAGCGCCGCAGTAACGATGTGAAACCCTGTGAGCGCGGCTGGCTGTCCCCACAGCGAGGGGACAGCACGCACAGCCCCTCAGGGCTCATGGGCCAGCACCGCGGTGGCACCCTAATGCACCCCCGTTTCCCCAACAAGGGGATCCCGTTATCCCACCGGGAAAAAGCCGCCCAGCGCCGGGTGATCCATCCCCGGGAGCCTCATCCTGAAGCCGCCCCCCGACAGCAGCCGCCCCCCTACATCTCGGCGATGCCAGAGTGCAGCGGGGGAGTGACAGCAGGGGGATTATTCACTATTTCCAGCCCAACACCGGCACTCACGAGCCACCAAACCCTCCCCGCACGGCCCACGGGACAACCGACAAAGGGCCAGCTGGGCCGGGCCGGCGGCGGGGGTGGCCGGGATGGTGGCGGAGCCACCTCCCGCCACCGGCCCGGACTCCCCCGTCGAGGCAACCAAAACAACGCGCGGTAGCGGCCCCGGGAACCCCGCGCTGAGCCGGTCCCAGCCCACCTTTGGCGGGCACCGGGGCCGCGCTCCCGGCCCGCACGGGGGCCGCCATGGCTGTGGCGCACGTGGAGGCGGGAAGGCAGCACTAAGCGATCCCCGCGCAAGGCCGGAGCAGTCGCCGGCCGAGAGCTCGAGCTCGGGAGCGCACCGGCGGGCCCCGACGGGACGGGCGGTGCGGCGGGGACCGAGCGCTCCCGCCACGGTCCCGCCGGGGCGCTGGGAGTGCGGTGGGGTGTGACAAGCGCTGCGATGGCGGGGCTGTCCGCCCTTCACGTCGGGGATGTGGTCCCGCCGCATCCCTCGCGGCGCTGACAGTTTCAGGGTTAACGGTCCTAAACGTTAACACAGGGACGGGGCGGGGGCACCGGGAGCGTTGTCGTGGTGACGGGTCCGTGTGTGTCGTCCCCCCCCCCCCCCCACCCCCCTGCGAAGCATGGGGCAAGAGGGACCGGAGGGTCATGGGGACCCCCTGGAGACCACGGGGATCCCGACGGTGCAGTAAGGACAGCAGCGCTCCCGGTGGAATAACGGGACCCGCTCGGGGCAGTGGGGACAGCAGCGTTCCCGCTGGAGTAACGGGAGCCGCGGTGGGACAGAGGGAGGGAGGCAAGAGGGACCCTCGAGAGGCAGGAGGGACAGTCCGCGGTCAGCGGGGACCTCCAGGGGACGATAGAAGACCGAGGAGGCAGCGGGGATCCCCCGGCGGGGCGGTGGGGACAGCTGCGGTCCCGGTGGGATAACGGGACCCCCTGCGGTGCACGGGGGAGGAGGCAGGAGGGACTGTCTGGGGACAGCGGGGACAGCTCGGGGGCACCGGGGTGTCGGGACCGCGGCGGGGAGCGCGGGGACAGCAGGAACCGGGAGACAAACGGGACAGCAGCGACCGGGAGGCAGAAAGGACAGCAGAGCCCCCGGTGGGGTATCCGTGACCCCGGTGGGACAGCAGGGAGCGGGTAGGGCGGAGGGGACCAGAAGGGGCGGAGGGCACCGTAGGGAGCGGCTGGGACCGTGCCGGGGCGGCGGGGACAGCGCGGACAGCAGAGACCCGGATCGGACGGCGACATCTCGGCAGGACACGGCGGGCAGAGGGGACGAGAAGGGGCCCCGAGGGGACGGCGGGTCCCCGGGGAGCGGCAGGGACGGTGCTGGGCAGGCGGGACAGCGGGGACAGCCGTGACCACGGCAGGCGCGGGGCGGCGCGGCGGAGCCTCGGTGCGATAACGGGGCGCCGTGTGGACGACGAGGGCAGTGGGGACAACGATGTGCCGGGGGTGACAGTCGGTCCCGGAGGGACCGCAGAGCCCCGGGGGGGTGGCGCTGGGCCATACCCCCCCGGTGGGGCGGAGGGAGGGCGGCGGCGCGGGGAACGGGAGCAGCGGCACTTTCACGAACTGTCCACGGGAGGCGGGAGAGGCGGCGGCGGCGGCGGCGGAAGGGGGGGCCCGGGGGGGGGGCTCGCCCAGCCCAGCCCAGCCCGGCCCAGCCCTGCCCGCCCCGTCGCTGCCCCGCCCCGCCCTGCCCAGCCCTGCCCGCCGCTGCAGGCAGCGCGGCACCGGCACCGGGCACCCCTTTATAGGCTCTGCCCGAGGGGGTGGGGGGCGGCGGCGGCCCCAGCCCCGAGGGGGCGGCTCCCCCCTAAAAGCCGGCGGCGGGACGCGCGGCGGGCAGAGGCGCGGCCGGCGCTCCCCGGTGCTCCGGGGCCGGCGCTCCCCGGTGCCGCTGCGGCTCGGCCCGCCATGCCCCCGCGGGGGCCGCTCGCCCGGGCTCCGGCTCCTCGTTCCCGGTACAGCAGCAGCCGCCGCCGCTGCTACCGCTCGCCGCCGCCGCGCCCGAGGCTCTGAGCGCCGCCGCCGCCGCCGCCGGGAGACCGCGCCCGCCCCGGCTCCAAGATGCTCCGCCAAGGTGAGCACCGCACCGGGAGGGCACCGGGTGCCGCGGGCACAGGGGGCAGCGGGGCCGGCCCCGAAGTTTGTCTCCCCGCCGAAGTTGGGGCCGCGCCGCCGGGCGCCCCCCGCCGCCACCGTGTTACCGGCGCCGCCACCGAGGCTCGGGCACCCCCCGGGGAGCGGCACCGGCGGGAGCGCAGCGCGGCGGGGAGGCGGGAGACCGGGAGGAGCGAAGGGAGGCAGGGCAGGCGCCGGGTCCCGCAGGACCGGGGACGCGGTGGGTCCCGCGGGCACCGGGGTACGGCGGGTCCCGGAGGCAGCGGGGATGCGGCGGGCGCGGGGGGGGGGGGGGGTCGGTGCTCGTCCCTCAGGGCGAGGGAACGGGAAACGGGGCTCACCGGGGAGCGCGGGGGGTTCGGCGGGGAAGTTGGGGCGAGCCGTCCCGTTCGACCCCCCCCCTCCGAGGAGAATCGCTCCGCTGTGACATCACGCGATTTCCATGGCAACCGCCTGGGACATCATCGGGGAGCTGTGTGACATCACGGCGAGGGGAGCAGCCGGCCCTTCCGGGGGTCCCGGACGGTTGGGGGGGGGGGAAGGACCCCCGGCCCCGCTGCACCGGAGCCAGTCGCGGGGAGATGCTGGGGACAGCGGTGCCATGCGGTGGGACCCCAGCTGGAGCCCCCCACTGCTGTCCCGTGCCCCAGGGAGGGGGCGGCCACACAGCCCCGGGCCCAGCCCTCGCCACCACCAGCACATGCCCCTCTCCGGCGAGGCTCGGGCAGCAGAGAAGGTGCCAACGCTGTGCGTGCAGCCCCTGGCACTGGGGTGCGGACCCCCAGGCAGGCAGGGCAGAGCCCCCGCTGCCACCCCAGAGATGCTTTTTCCCGCTGGGGGAAATGTCACCTTGTGGCTGTGTGGCCTCGCACTCGGATGCTCCTTTAGCTGGCTCCTGCCTCAGCTTTGTTTGGCGTGTTAACCCAACCCGGCTGGATGACTTGAGAACAAACCCCAAGCCTTCGGAGCAGCCCCGCTTTCCAGCCTCGATTCCCAGCCCTGGTGCAGCTGGCTGGAGGAAAAGCATCATCCAGGCTGGGAAACTGGGAGCCCGAGGTGGAGGCAGGCAGCGAGGCTGCCGACAGGGTTGGATCCCACCAGGGGTAGCCTGTTAAGGTCAAGATCTACAGCTTTCATTTGTGGAGCTAGAAAAACAAAATGCAAATTGAAGAGCCTGTGGGCTAAAGCAAAACCTATTCTTAAAGTTTTTGTCTTGTTAAGCAAGGAAATAGAGTGCCAAATAGGCTTTGTTAAGTGGCAGTCTAATTAATAATTTAAAATCTTGTAGCTGTCTTTCATTAGAATTTATCTGTACATCAACCACAAAATCAGTCAAACACACTCATTTATAAGTTAATACCGTTCCTGAATAATTCAACAGGCAGTTAGAGGAGGCCTCCATCCTGCCGACAGGTTCTCCCCTCCCTGCCTCACCGGGCCGGGCGCCCCTGGGCAGGGGGGCCCCGTCCCCAGCATGTGTCCCAAATTGGGTGTGGAGGGGACATCCCACATGTGAAGCAAGGGGACAAAGGGACAGCTGCTGCTGGGGCGCTGGGCTGGGGCCAAGCCCCTCTGTGGAGCTCCGGGGTGACTGATTTTGTCAAGGATGGTGGCAGTGCAAGGCTGTGCTGGTGGGTGGCAGCGCGGGCTGATGGTGGCACTGCCACCGCCTTCCACGTCCCACTGCTGGGGACCAGGCTTGAGGCTGGGGCCATGGCAGGGCTTGGGGCAGCAGGAGCTGTGCCGTGGTTGACACCTCCAAGGGAGGCAGCTCCGAGGGGACAGCTTCACACACGGTGCCACACGGGCAAAGTCGTTTGCAGCAGGATGGCGGCAGCGTGGCCGGGCAAGCGCTGCTATTCCTGAGGGCATTTTGGGCCTCTTGCACCCCGTGGGCTTCATCCGTGGAGTCACTGGTGGGGTTCAGGGTGGATTCTGTGCAGTGGGATGTCACTGGTGGCGTGGCAGTGGGTGACAGCGTGGGGTGCAGCTCCATCCGGGGTGAGGGTGTCACAGCCTTGTCAGAGGTGGCCGCAGGCAGCTGCAGGCAGGAGTGCAATACTGGCGATGCAGGAGAAGGAGATTTCCAGGTCAAGGATGACACCAAGGTCATGGGCAGCCACATCCCTGTCCCTTCCATCGCTCATCCCATCGACGGGGTGTCCAGCCTCCATCCCTCCCTGCCAGGGCAGCAGTCAGTGGGCAGGGTGCAGGCGCAGGCTGGACTGCGGTTCTTGCGCCGGGGAGCCAAGAGCCCAGAAACCTTTCTGCTTATAAAAGTTTAATTTCATAAAGAGCTGATAGGAAGCCACAAGCTCTCTGTGCCCGGTGAAGCAAGGGAGGGGGTCAGGATGCGGCCCAGGCTGTCCCTGCAGTGGTGCTGGGGGGGAGAGAGGAGGGCTCGGCAGACGAGACCTGCCTGGACCTGGAGTCGGAGCCGGGATGTGAAGGAGCCATCGCTGCTCAGTGACCTGCACTGATGGAGCCGGGCAGGGTCAGAGCCGTGGCCACGCTTGGCTGGATGTTATTCCCACTTTTTGCCGAAAATGCCACACCCAGCGCCCCGCAGTCCCATCTGGGTGCCGGAAGCTGTGGGTGACACTCCAGGTGGCCTCGAAGCGCTGCCCTAAAAACATCAGTGAACCTGCCCAGGAGATGTAAAAATATGCATTTTCCAGTGTGATTTCGCATCCATCTTTCCCTGAAGCACCTGGCAGTGCTGGAGCCAGTGGCACAGGCCAACAGCAGGGGCAGTGGGGCTCCATGGTTTGCAGGATGAGGCCACGAGTGGGATGTCATTGCCTTGGGGTCAGGCAGGAACTCGGGCTGCTGGAAACTGCTGGAGCGCTGATGGGCTTTGACAGCAAGAGCCAAAATCTTGTTTGAAGGCAAAAACCAGGCAGGGAAGTGTGGGAGCCTGGAGGGATGTGGTGGTGGCCAGGTGTGACCAGGGCTGCCTCCCACTGGGGCGTCCCCTGCTCCTGGCAGTGCCCCTGTGGGAGTGCAGAGGCAAAGCCCCCCTCGCAGAGGAGTGACCCAGGACACGGCCACTTCAGCCCCACATCACCTGTCCCACTATGCCCCACGCTGGGGCACCCCTGGGTGACACTGCCACTCATTCCCACCCCAGGGAGCTGCTCCAGTCTCCCCCAAACAGCCAAAAACTTGGGCTTTGTTTGCAAAGTGCAATTCCAGGGTTCAGCCACGATCAATAGAGACTTGGGTTATTAAGAGCAGATTATGTTTGCAGAGCTCTTTGGTGGAGCAGCAGCAGCACAGGCACCCATACCCCAGTGGTGGTGGCTGTTGTTTGGGTTCCCAGCAGGTTGGGATGGGCGAGGTGCTGCCCTCGTTCAGAACCCACCAAAGGCAGCTGAAATCTGATTTAAGAGCAGCTGCAACAAGTGGGAGGCTGCAGGGAGAGCCATGAGGCCAGGAGCAAGAGGGATCCTGGTGGGAGTCAGTGAGGAGGAGCTGGGGATCCGTGTGCTGGCACAGGCAGGGGTGCAGGGCACAGCCTCAGGAGCACCACTGGGATACAGGAGCATCCGTGCCCTCTCCAGCAAGGCTGCTCTTCCCCTGCTATTTTGGGTGATGCTGCTCAAGCCCAAGGTGGAAAGAGCTGGCTCAGCCTCAGGATCCTGTGCCAGCAGCAGGGCTGGTGCTGTCCTCGCTCTGGGTGTCAACACCACGTCCCATCTCCCAAATGGAGGAAGCACCAATCCCACCGATCCCCCTGTACCATCCCTGCGGAACAGCATCACCATGGAAACCCACAGCCCTGCGCCTGCCGCCCGGCAATCAGAGGGGGGACACTTTTAGGAGTATTATTTTTACTGATGACAAATGGTGAAGGCTCGCTGCTGACAAAGGAGATGAGCCCAGTGCTGGGCATCGCCTGTTTTCCCCGTGGCTGGTCTTTCTCCTGCTTTTCCTGCTGAGGGCACGTGCTGATGGGGCAGCCCTGGCTGTGCCCGGGTGTTTAGTGCGGGCAGGGCGAGCAGCAGATGCAGGACGGGAAGATGCGGGGGGCAATCTTCTTTGTGCAGATTAGGATTGGGGGTTATTAAGCGGAAAATGCTCCATTTGGTGTAGAAAGCTCCTTTTCCTTTTTAACAGCATATGTGCCCGCTGGCTGCTTGCTTCCCGGTGCTGTTGGCACAGCGGCTCGGAGCCGGCACGGCAGCTTGGAGCCCGCCCAGCTTTGGTGAGCGGCTTTTAGCGATGCTCCCGCCTGGGCCGGGAGAGCCGCGACCGCTCTGGTGGCTCACGGTGGCAAAAGCTGGTTCCTGTCACGGCTGTGTCTCTCACGGCCAGCGGGATGGGGTGGCAGCGGGATTTGGCCCCGGAGAGGTGATGGCACAGCAGGTCCGTGGAGGTCCAGCGTGGATCCAAACAGATCCCGTGTGTGGGGAGAGCGCGGTGCTGGAGCCGGAGGGTGTCAGAGGTGCTCCACGTGCTCCCTGAGTCCCGGCATCGCCATCACACGGGGAGGATGCAGCCGCTGTTTACTGGGGAGGGAATTTGGCTGCTGCTGCTCTGGCAGAGCTCCTTACGGAGCAGCCCTGCAAGCGGAGGGGAGGTGCCAGCGGCTCCGCCAGCCCCGTGTGCCGCACTTGGGAACCGCTTTCTATTTTTTCTTTCCAGCTGCATTTGCACCAGCGTTTGCATTGGTTTGCTTGGGGAAACCCCATCCCCGTGACCGCGGGACCCCCACGGTGCTACCCGAGGGGTGTAAAGCCCGTCCTTGGGCACGGAGAATGTCACGGGGCTTCTTTGGCCCGAGGTGACCTGGGTGAAGATCTTGTCCATGAGACCTTCACCCCAGCTGGGTGTCCACGTGCATTTGGTGCGTGCTTGCACCGGGCAGATCCCTTCTGATCCCCGCGGGGGGAAGGCAGAGGGGGACAAAAGCTGCCGGCTGCATCCGCTGCCAGCTCCTGCCTCCCTGAGCCTCCCTCCTTCCCTCCCTGCTGCCTGCAAATTCGGCATCCCATCGGGTGCTGGATACAGCCACGCTGCGGGAAGCACACCGGAGCCAGCAGAGGGGTTGGGATGATCCCCCCTCGGCAGGGATATGCCGAGGTGTTTGTGCTAACAAGCCCAGGGTATTATAATTTCAATGGAATTTAAAAAACAAAATAGTCCTCAGACAAACGACTCTGCAGTGCCTCTGCCAGGGCCTAAGATCTGCTGCTATCTATTTTTTAATAATTGAGGGTAATAAATATGTATTTCTTTCTCCTTTCTCTCCATACGCCGCAGCTTGTCAGCTCCCTGCGTTTCTCCTCTGATCAGACCCCATCTTTGCCACGCGGAAAGGAAAAGAAAGGGAAAAAAAGAAAGAGAGGGGAGAGAAAAAAAAAAAAAAAGATTCTTTAAGCAAAAAGGATTAAAGCCTTGAAAGTAGGTCTGCCCGAGCTACTCGGCTCCTCCTGCTCCCTGCCAGCCGCAGACAGGGCCAGGCACAAGAGGAGCATCCCCAGGCAGTGGAATCCATCCCCGCGGGCTGTTTTTGGGTGCAGATCCCGGCTGGGCAGCGGCAGATCCCCCCGGGGAACCTGGCTGTGGCTGGGCAGAGCCGCCGGGTAACTTGGCAAACCGCTGCTCAGAGCCAGTTCTGCTTCGGCGGCAGATATTCCCCGGCTTATTATTCCCTCTGGTTTTCAGATGGAGATGTTGGCTCGAAGACGTGGAGAGGGTTTGGCAGTGGGGCTGAGCCCGGGCCAGGCTCCGGGACCCCCCCAGCCTCGGGATGCTGGGGCGGAGGAGGCGCTGGTGTGAAGGAGGCGGCTATTTATAGCTTCCCTCGGCTTTTGTTCCTTTTCCAGTAGAGCTCCTCTCGAAATAGAAACAGTGCCGACTGCGCGGCCGCTCCCGGGGCCCAGCCTGGATGCGGGGGGCATCTCCCAGCCCGGGGCGGGGGGATACCCCAAGCTATGAAATGCTTTTGCCTTGGGCATCCCCCCATCCCGCATCCCTCGAGACAGGGTGGTGTGGGATGGGGAGTGGAAGCTGCCCCGCTGCTCCCCCCGTGTGCTGGTGATGCCCATCCCAACCCTGAAGGGGATGAATGGCTCTGAGGGGAGCATCTCTGCAGGGTGACAGCACTGGGTGCCCCTTGGGAGAGCAGGTGAATCCCTCGGGAACGCCCTGACACGGTCTGTCCCCGTTTTCCAGCTCAGTCGCTTCCTCTGCTTTTCCCTCCCAGCATCCAACAGCACCCCCTTGCTCCCCCCACCCCCCTCCCCACTCCATCTCTGATCAATATAGCTGGGAAAAACAAAACAAAACAAAGTAAATATTTAATACGATCCAGGGAGCCACAGCGAGCGCTCCCCCCGTCTGTCTCCTCCAGCAGCCGGTCGCAGCAGCTCCCCGGCCCTAATGAGCCTGAGTGCAACAGGGATCGATGGCAAAGGCAACCTCCGCAGAGGGGTCAGCTCTGCCACATCCCCTGTGCTGCTCCAGAGCTCAGGCTTGGCCCCCTGCACCCCCCAGGGCTGCCCGCCCTCCTCATTCTCTTCCTCGTGCCCCGTTTTTCCTCTCCTGCATCCCCTTTGTTATTTCCAGTTCTGGGAGGGATGAAGGTTCTGCTGCTCCATCACAGCCACACGGGACATGAGCTGTGTCAGGCATCAGCTCCAGGCTGGGGGCGTCCTTGGGGTGTGGGATGGGGCGTGTGAAGGGCTGGATCCAGCATGGGATGAGTGGAGCAGATCCCTTATGGATGGAGGTGGGAGCCTCTGGGAGACCCCAAATAACTTTAGAGCTGGCACTGGCTTTTTAGCCGGAGCCAAGACAGTGTTTGTGTTTGTGGTGGGACTGGGTGTGCCTTCTCCTCCTCCTCAGCCTCTCTGTTTGTGTTTGTGGTGGGACTGGGTGTGCCTCCTCCTCCTCCTCAGCCTCTCACCCCCTCAGCTGCATCCCCTGGTGTCCTCCAGACACCCCAGGTGATGCCAGAGTTTGGGAAGTGCCAGTGCCAGGTAACTGGCAAGCTGGTCCTGGCAATGCCAGCGCAGGACCTGCCTCACTGCACTCTGGCTCTGTGTGTTTTCCAAGTTTGGTTGGTCCCTGTCACTCCAACACCAATGGAGCTGCCAGATTTCCTGTCCCCCTGACCCAGCTGCCCTGTGCTGGACGGTCCCATTGTGCCCAGCACCCATAGCAGAGGGACCAAGCCTTGCCCCCAGCCAGGCCTTCCATCAGCTGGACCTGTGCATCCCCATGCAGCCCTGTCCTGCCCTGGTGTCCCAGCAGGATGCAGAGGTGGCAGAACCCAGGAGGGGCACCAGGCTGTGCTTCTCTGCCACCACAACGTTTTGCAAATTGTTTTTCCATGGAAAAGTCAGTTGTCCTTGGTAACACCTGGGATGAGCCCACAGCTGAATTCCATCCCTGGGATGTGATGAGGGGGATGCCCACCCTGCCTGATGCCCCTCATCCAGCACTGCCAGACCTCCAGCACTGCAAAGCCTCAGCCAAGCTGAGCCTGGGGATGGGAGCTGCATTTACAGCTGGAAAACAACCCAGCGTGCCCCCAGCACGGGGCTGGGAATGTGCATCTCCTGCCTCCCAGGTGATGCTGCTGAGATCTCCCTGCAGCTCAGGGTCTCCCAGCAGGCAGAGGGCTGCAGAGGTGCCAGGGCAGGACTCCCCCTGGGAAGTGCAGCAGTGGGAGCACGAGCTGGGACAGCGGCGCAGGTCCTGCGTCACAGATGCAGCTTGTGGCAAAGTGCCGAGGAAGTTTTGCAGCAGCATTAGAAAATGTTGACATGTTTTTTGAAACAATTTCAGATCTGATATCTGCGCCAGATTGAGTTTGTAACCAGCTTTATTGTTTAAGCCTGCTGGGATTTCATCAAAGGCGTCTGCTGTTTACCCAGAACCATTTCATTGGAGAAAACAGCAAACAGACCTGCATTTCTATCTGATTTCACTTTTCCCTTTTCCTCCTGAATTTAAGTGCTTGTGAAAAGCATGGCTGATAAGGCAGAGCCGTGTGGATAAATCCCGAGGACTGGCAGTGGATGCTCTACCAGCTGCTCCAGCTTTATTAATAGACTGAAGGCAGTTGCTGGACCAGCTGCTGGGTGCCAGCCTGGAGCGAGGCACCCGCCTCGGGGGCAGCTGGATGTCCCCAGATGGTTTTGGGATCTCCATCCCGGCAGGCTGAGCCGAGTCATGACTCCTCAGGATGCCGAAGGCTGGGAAGAGGATCCACGCAGAGCTTTTTTAGTGCTTTCAGTGTGAATTCAGATTTAAACTGTGAGGGAGCCAATGCCTGTCCCTCCCCAGGGAGTGACCCCAGCAGGCAATGTGCTCTGTCACTCCCTGACAAGCCGGGCCAAGGCAATGCAGCCACGGGAAGCAGAGAAGGATGAAGGAGAAACCAAACTAGAAAGGGGCTTGGTGTAAATGCATCAATCCTTCTCTCACATCCCTGGGGAATCCAGTGGCTGCCAGCCTGGCTCTGTCTTTTGCCCATTGCTGAGCCTGGAAACACACTGGAGAGGAGGATTTGGGGCTTGAGACAGAGCCCAAGAAGCTTTTACAAGGAGCTGACCTGGGTCCTCTGCTGCAGATTGCATTGCTCCAGGCATCTTCCCACGGTTGCATCCTGGTCACCCATCACCAGCATTGTTTACTCCAGGGTTCAGCATCTACCTCACCTGGGGATGGCCTTGATGGCTGTTCCCACTTTTCCTGGCCTTTGGAACAGAGACACAACGGGCTGGGGTTGGTGGAGTACATCCCACTGCCTTTCCCGGGGTCCCTTTGGCACCTCCCAGCTGTCCCAGGTGCTGGCACTCCCTGGGCAGGTTGTGCCAGTGGCACCTCGCCGGCACTCCGAGGGCTTGTCCTGCCCATCGATCACACCTGCACGCTGACAATGTAATTTTTATCTCCAGTTGTTTATTTCTCAGACAGAACTACTTGTAAATTCTGAGAAGAATATATATCCCTGCGCATGACAGATCCAGCACATGGCGATTAATCTGCCCTCTTAAGACCTGAATACGAAAGTGTCCCAGTGTCACTCCTAGATGGGGTGTCAAGCCCTGGGGCAGCGCTTTGGGGATATGCAGGGACCTGATGGCAGAACGTGCCCAGGTCCGGGTGATGCTTCCCAAATACTTATTGCACTTCCTACCGGCTCCAGTGGTCCCTGACTGATATTCCAGCTCTCCAGACTCAGGCTCCAGCTCCTCTTTTTGGGAGGTTTATGCAAATAGGCCTTTTTTTTTTTTTTTTTTTTTTTTTAATTCCTTGCCGCTGCTGCTCTGCTGTGCCCCAGATAGCAGAAGTGCTGAGGACAGGTGTTTGCGTCAGGTCCTGCGGCACCGCGTCCGTCCTGCCCGGCCGAGGGGAGGAGGGATGTGCCGAGGGGACACCCCGGGGGGAAAGGGGCAGGGAGCAGAGGCCAAGCATGGAGAGGGGAAGCTCCTTTAATGGCTGCACTGCGCTGGTGAGGATGGGCGTTGATGGCAGTGCAGGTCTGTTCCGAGCCCAAGCGTGGCTCTGTCCCCAGTGAGGGGCAGGACAGGGACTGGGGTGTCAATTTGAGCTCTGCAGCAACCCGCAGCCCCACTGGCAACACCCTCTGTGTCATAAAGCCTCTTATTTACAACGTCCTACTCGGGAGCATCTGGGAAGCGAAGCGCGTCATTTCCAGGGAGAGCAAAAATGCTGCATATTTCAGTGTCTTTTGAATTTTTTAGGTTTCCCTGAACTGTGCTAATGGGTTGGTGGTGGCGGGGGGGAGGTGAGGGCCCAGCCCAGCTCCCGGCCTGCCTTGCTGCTCCGCCGCGCGGCCATCACTGCATTGCTGCTCTTAAAATATTCAGTGCTGTTGGCCACAATTTCACAGCGGGTCAAAGCGCGCCGAGCCAGCAAGAAGGAGGGAAAGTGTGACAACGAGATTAACCCCGGCCCGGCAGGCCCCGGCCGTGCTCGGCAGGCTGAGCACGATGTGCTGCGGCCACCTCGTCCCAGGGGACCAGCAGACAGTCCAGAGGGGCCACGACACCCAAAATCCCTCTGGTTGCCCAATCTTGCTGAGTCGGTGGCATCACCTGCAAAGTGGTGAAGGCACATCGAGAGCATCCAGAGTCCTGCTGGGAGGACTGAGCATCCCCTCCTTCTCCAAGCTGCTGCAAAGCAGGAGCCTGGCGATGCAGTGGGATGAAGAGCTGAGGATCCCCCCAGTTCTTGGGGACGTTGCTGAGAGCTCTCAGTGCTTTTCACCCCAAGAAGTTGTGGTTCCCAGGCCTTGCACAGCCATCAGTTCGTGCAAACGGTGGAGCAGCAGATTTACAATGCAAAGAGCAGCTGCTTGAGCCCTGTTTGCTGACAGGGATTTAGTAATCCTGTCGTCAGCCCAGAGTTTGCTCTCAGAATCGCTGGCTTTGGCTGCCAGGCTTTTCTAAGTAAACTTCTGAGGCCGGGGGAAAGCAGTGAAGCAAAGCACACGGTCTGTGCCCACCGTGCAAGGGGCATGGTGGGTGGTGTCTGTGATTCTGTGTGGAGCCTGGGATGGATGAGGGATGCTGCCCACAGGGAGAAGGTGTGTGCCAGGCTCGGTCCTGGAAGCCATATGTTGTTCAGAAGCTGGAGACCCCCAGGAACTACCTCTTGCATGGGCTGCACACCCTTGGGCTGGGATACCCTGTGTAGCCAGGTTGGCTGAGGATTGCTTTTGTGTCTCCTGCACCTTCCTTGGATTCTTGGTCATGTGCCACAACTTCAGAGCTCGCCACCAGCAGCACAGATGGCTGCGCACGCAGGCGTGGTGTCACCTGCAGGAAGTGCTGCAGCTGATGGATGCTCTCCTGGGGTTTTAAGGGCACTGTGGCTGATTTATCAGGGTGTCTCCAGGGGTCACGGTCATGCCACTCGTCTCCATGGACAAGAGGTGGCTGCTGGGTTGGGTGTTCTGGCAAGGAGTTGGCAGCACTGTGACCATCCTGCTGTCCCAGGCAGCCACCTCCAACCTGAAGGCAACCAGCCCTGTGGTGACACCTCTGTCACTACCTCATCCCCAGACACACCCACTCATTCCCAAAATCACACTTCCCAAGGGTGCAGGGGTGCGTTGGTGTCTCTGCCAGGCTTGGGGCTGGTCCAGCAATGCCCTCCTTGAGCCAGCCCCGTGGTCGCCCTCCCGCACCCTGTGCCGGCGGCTGGCCAAGCTCTTCTCCCTAATTCTCCTTCATCCCTGTTAATGTGCCACCAGATGTTCTCATTATCCATTTAAACATATAATCCTCCCCCGAATCCCACTAAGCTCCTGGCCTCCCCGATACCTCATGGCAGTGCGTTCCACAGGTTAATTATGCATTTTTAATTAATCACCAAGCAGAGAATGACCCATGAATAAGGGATATGAAGATCCTTCAACTGGGAATAGTTGGCAAATTGTCCCCAGGCGGGGCCATGCTGGTGTCATGGTCTCCTTGAATACCAAGACTAGCTCTAAAAATTCCTGCTTTGTGGAGGTTGTGACAGAGCTGTGCCTGTGTGGATGGGACCCCTCCTGTGCCTCATGTCCCCCTCCAAATGGGGAGGAACCACATCTCCACCACAGCTGTCTCTGTCCCACCTGGAAGTGATGGAGCAAGCGCAGAGAGGAGGAGGAATGAGGCGGGGAGGGAAAAAAAAATCACATGTTGTTTTAAAAAGGCATTTTTGAGTGAATGCTGAATAGGGTTTGGGAAAATTGCCTTAAAGGCCTGTTCTCTGCAGGGACGGAGCTTTTCATGGAGCAGGAGTATTCTGAAACTTAATTGCACATTTGCACGGGCTAGTGTTTTTATTTCTCTCAGGTCTCCGAGGTGGTCTTTGAAGATTGCTGTCTCTCTGTAATGGTTTTCTTTATCTCAAATAAATTCTGCACACCTGCGAGGTGGAGCTGCTTGAAAGAAATTATGTCGGAATTGGCTCTCGATTTAATAAATCTGCAAATGGAACTGGGATGCAGAGAGGCGAGGCGGTTGGTGGGGCTGGCTGCACCTCCTCCCTGCTCCCCACCTCTCCTCTCCCTTCCCTTCTCCACCAGCCTGCTCTCAGCCTCCCCGTGGGCCGGGAAGAGTGTGGGGCTGAACAAAGCGAGTCCAGATCCTGCCTTTTCCCCCTGCCAGCCACTGCTGGCACATCTGAGGAGGCTCTGAGCTGAATTAGAGACCCCTCTAATGCCCACCTGGCTGCCTCCTCCAGGAACGTGCAACCCTGGCAGAAATCCATCTGCGCTTCCAAACTGCCATTAAGATCCCTAGTTCTAACTTGATGGAGATGATGCTACAAGCTGAATGCCCAAGGGGTGTTCCCAAGGAATGTCCTCGGGACCCTCCTTCAGGAAAGTCCGATTATCGTTCCTGGCCTCAGCTGGGAGCTGTGGTTTGCCCCAGCAGCTCCTCCTGCAGCCGCCCATCACTCGCTGCCACCATTTCTCCTTCTCCAGGAATCAGTTCCGCGCTCCCCAGCTCACCAGGGGATGTTTAGCCAGCGCTCCATTTTGGAGGCAGCGCGAAGCACCGGAGAAAAGCCTGCGGCAGGGCTGTGTGCGGCTGCAGCAGGCAGACACAAATCCCCGGGCAGCCAGGGCAGCGTGTGCCGGGCAGCCCCGGCTGTCAGGCGGAGAGGGATGGGCGGCCACGGGAGTACACAGACAGGTTAATGGCAGCCGTGGATGCTGCACAATTGGATTTCACCTCCCCGCTTCTTAAGGAATCAGCAGCTCTCCCTTGCTCAGAAATCCGGCCGTCCCCCTCCTCCCGTGAGCCTCGGGATGAACTGTCACCCGTTGAAAGCTCACCAAGGGCCATTCCAAAGCCTCCCTCCCCTTGCCGGGCTCCCCAGACACCAGGTTGCCCTCAAAGGCTGTGCCACCTCCTGTGCGAGCCCCGGCTGCTCAGGCTTCAGGTGAACAAGGCGCCGGGAGATTTTATTGCATTGCTGGATTTTGTTCCACTCTGTTATTCGCCACGATTGAATTTGCTGCCGTGGAGGCAGGAGCCGGCACAGCCGGAGCTCCCTCGCCGCCCGCGCCGCTCCGGTGGGACCGTGACCTTGTCTGGGTGCCTCACTTAGCCCTGGGCTGGGCAATTTGGTGCCGGCGAGGGAGCTGGGCGTTCCTCGGCCTCCCACTGAGCATCCCACCGTGGTCCCGCTCCGCTGCCTGAGCCAAATCCTCGCTCTGCTCCACTTTTAAGCGTTGACCTTGGAAATGCTTTCAGGGAAAGCATCTGCCTTCCCAGCTCTCTCCTCTCTTTCCTACCTGATTATGTCCCTGTGTCCTCGTCTCCCTGAGCAGCTGCTGAGGTTTCAATGCCCTGGGCATCACCACAGTGCCTGAACCCCTGTGCAAAGCATTCCCAAGTTTTAGTCACACTCGCTGGTTCATGGTGTCAGCTGGGAAACAGCATCTCACCTTCCTCCTGCCCTGCTCTTGCACTTATGTAAAAAACACCTCAGTTTCCTGAAAATGTAGTTTCTTGGCTCGTTTTCTCTTTGGACAGAAAGCTGTGTGGCAGCAGAGCTGGCAGCATCCCACTTTTCAGTGCAGGTGGCCTTGGATCAGAGCACTCCTCTGTGGTGGCACCGATGCCACACCAGCACAGGACCTGACCCCAGCCCTTAACAGTGACAGGGAGCCATTCCCAGTGCATCGGGAAATGAGGGGTCAGTGGGCAGAGCTGTCCAGGAAAGCTGTGGAAGCCTCGTTCTCTCAGTGTTGACAGCCACAGCTCTTCTTCCCCACCAGCTGCGCCATCGCCTGTGCCCCGTGATTGAATTAGGGGGCTGTAACCCACCCCCCTCCCGCCCAGTCCCCGGCGCGCCGGGCTCAGATGCTGAACTCAAGAGCCATAATTTAATAAGTCTCAGGCAGACAGTGCTCCGAGAGCCGTCGGGATCTCTCGCCTCTTCCCTGCCCAGCCATGCACTGATTTATGCTCCCAGGTGATGGCTGGGATTTTGCCCGGGATTTGTGGTCTTCCGGGGTGATCTTTTCCCAAATCAGGAAGCTTGTGGGGTGAGCTGGGAGCAGGAGCAGGGTCATGCAGGCTGGGGTGAGTGTGGTGTTTATGCTTCACTAGGCTGGCCCTTAATTTGAGGAGGAAGGAGAGATGAGGGAGCAGAGGGACCCCGTTCCTTACAGCAGCTGCTGCTCTTGGGCTGTCTGGGCACAATGAGTTAAAAGTTGCAATTAGTAAAGTGCTGACGGTGGAAAGGTGGGGTGGAAGCAAGCGGCAGTAAATGAATCCTGAAAGGTTATTCCAATAAGCAGCAGCACAGTTTCCAGCTGCGCTCACTTTCCTGGGAGCTGGGGGACAAGGGAAGGGATCCAGGATGAGAGACACCAGGTGGGATGAGGGATGTAGCTGGAGGATGCTCAGGTGCCAGCAATGCCTGCTGGAATGGAAAATATGGCAGGGGAATTAAAGCAGGAGGGGGAGAGGCCACCACATCCCAGAGATGCTCATCCAGGGGTGTGGTGGGCGAGTCCTGCCCATTCTGTGCCCCCAGTGGCATTTCCACATGGTCCAGACCCTGCCACAGGCGTGGAGCCCCGTGCCCCATGTGCACGGGGAGGAGTTTGGGGAGTGGTGTGAGCCACGCTGCTGGGGCAGGGAATCCTTGAAGTGTGGAGAGTGGTCTGTCAGCCACAGCAGGGGCTGCAGGGAGGAGGATCCCGGGAAAGGCGTTGTTCTTCCAGCTGAGCAGACAGGAGCCAGCAGTGGCCTCTCCCTGCCAGACGTAGCTGTTCCAGCTCTCTGCTGGTGCAACACCACGGAGCTATTATTAGACTCCAATTTTCTGTGGGTAGCTCTGAACTCCCCGGTGCCTCCAGCAGCTCGGCAGATGCCAGGGCAGAGTGGGATCTGCTGGCACTGGTGGGGACAAGGGTCCCTGGAGAGTTCAGAAGGGTGTGGATGGCAGTGAGGGGTGGCAGAGCCCCCCAGCGCAGGGACACAGAGAGCTGAGCACCACAGCCAGGTCTGGAGCTGCAGAGCAAAAGGCAATTAGTGGTCTAATGAGAGGTTTGGCTGATGAGGAGGGCACAGAGCCCCTGGAAACACTTTTTGGGTCAGTGGTAGGTGAGAGAGATGCTACCCCAGCAGAGACATGGTCTACAGGGCTCTGCACCTCAAAGCACATCTGGATTCCACAGATCACTCCAAAATGGAGCCACAGCATCCCCATCCCTGCTGTCCATGGCCGGAGGCACGTGGGAGCACAAAAGGGTTGTGGCACACCCACAGGGCAGCCCATCCTGTGCCAGAGGAGGGCTGGGGCTGGCGTGACATGGCATCTCCTTGCTCCCACCCTCTCCCAGCCCGGTTTCCAAGCAGGAGTGTTTAAATGCCTTTTATGTTGTGACTCAAATGATGAAAGGCCTGAAAATGGGACTAACAAAGATGAGTTGTACTTCAGAATAAAAAACCCATGAAAGCAGCAGATGCTGTCATAGGAATAAATTGTATCAACAGCAATCAGATGGGAAGTGAAAAGTCAGAATGGAGTTGCTCTGTCTTTCACGCTTCCAGTGAAAATTTCTGGGTCCATGAATTTAGCCAGAATCAGGTAGGATGAAAGACTTTGTCTGACAAGGCATTTCAAAGGATCTGGGAACCTCCAGAGATGTGGCCACTTGGACAGGGAGATGGGGCCCCTCAGTTTTAATGAGCATTTCAGTTGCCTTCCTTTATCCTTCTGCCAAGATCTCATTTTTGTTTTCTTTTCTTTTCCCTTAAAACTGCCGATTTCCGCTCTTTGCAATTTGTTTTAACTTTGCAAAACGTGCGTTCGAGCAGCACAACACGAGGAGGAGGAGGGTAGAACATCCCCATCACTCCATCCAGCCCAACCTGTTGCTTCTCACCATAAACCCCTCCTTGCTGTGGCCAGCCCGGATGTTTTGGCCGCTGCCGGTCGGCACCACCAACCTTCAGCATCTTCCCGGCCCTGCAACGATTTCCCATCTCACCATCTCCCCTTTCCACAGCGACAGGATCCTGCACAGGCCGTAATTAATAGAAATTAGACTGTCACGACCTTGCAGCCCCATCCCGTAATTACTTGGCCTTGCTGTGTTGGAGGCACAGGGATCGGTGGCGGGCTCGAGAGCCGCCGGTGATGGGAACACATCCCCTTATCAAGCTATTTTTATTAAGCTTTTAATGCAGGCATTTGCCTGGTGCTGGGGGATGTGCAGCATCTCCACAAAGTCCACTCCCGGAGGGATGTTCAGGGGGATATTTTGGGATGGAATACCGGCACTGGAGCGAGACAAAGCAGGATATTAGCAGAGTGCTGTGTCCTGACCATGCTCATCACTTGCGCATTAATTCCCAGCACCCAACTGCTCCAAACATTCAGATTTTAGGGGTTGGCAAAGCATTGCTGCTCAGTCCTCAGGGCTCCCACATCCCCACACACCCCAAGAGCTGTGTGGGAGAGTGACAATGCCCAACATCCAGCTGGGCACATGGCATTTCCTACTGCCTCATTAAGCCTCCGAACGGCCCCGGATGCCGGCCAGAGGAGCAGCACAGCTCAGCTATTCACACAGCTCTGCTTTTATCACTGCCTTTTTCACGAGCTGGTAAAAAGTTCAGTGCAAAGCACAGGAGAGGTCTCTGAAAGGCAGCCGTGCTCATGACCCAGCATGCTGGCTCCAGTGGGGATGGGGTTTTGCTGGAATCTGCAGTGCTCACTCAGCTGCTGACCCGCAGGGATGTTCACTTGGAGTGCTCGTGGCATCGCCCTGAGAGGAGACCAAGGGCACAGGGAAAGGTGCTGCTGCCCTTTTTGGGTGTGGGAGAGAGACCTGAGCCTGTGGGCTGGGCTCCAAATGACGCCAACACTTCTTTTTTGGTTGGGGGGAAGAAAATGTGACAGAGCCAGCAGCTTTGATGCCTGCCTGTCCGTCTCCTTCCCCCCTGCTGCAGGCAGAATGATGTGCTGCTGAATGAGGAAGAAGGTACACGACAGGCTCCAATTTGCCCTCTTCTCCACCAAACACAAGGACATCCAGTAAATCTCAAATGCAGAAAGGCTGAAAAGGGATGATGAAAGGGAGCCCATGCGGCACGGTACAGAATTCGCCTGTGGATCTTGGTGGCACAGGACACTGCTGGGGTCGGGTCCTCAGCAGGATTACAAGTTTATAGGACTAATGCCCTCCCTATTAGCCGTGCTTGCATGAAACCATCTTTGCCTCCCTCTGTTGGGCTGCTGTCCACTCCCGGCTCCAGCCAGGTAAAGATCCATCCAGCACATCCCCGCTTTTCCACAGCCTCCAGTTTTTCCATCTCCTGTGGATGTGTGCTGGATGGGGCAGCCGAGCGTGCACTGAGAGCCCGGGCAGCTGTCACTTTGCTCTTCCATCTCATATTTGCTCCGTTTTGGCTGTATATCTGATCCTAAAGAAACCCTCCGTAGCTCTTGGCCAGCTGCTGGCAGGGAAAGGGGCTGGTGAATCTGCTTTCTCTACACATGAGCTTGTTCAGCGTTTGATACCGATCTGGCTGGTGCTCAGCTGGGGTGGGTTTTGTCATTTCATCTGCAATTGTTTTGCTGTAAAGCACCTCGAAGGGTTCACTCCCCGGCTGCTTTACAAAGGACATCGTTCTTATTACTGCTGTGAATGAACTGCTTTGCATTTCTGTGAATGGGAAGGAAAACTTGTCACCTCAGGACAAAAAGGGAGTGGAAGTATCTGATGATCCCCTGAGACGCCTCAGACAATCCACTAAGCTCAAGTCATCCTCCTGTATTTCTTTCCTCGGGGGCAATTGGAATTATTAGTCCCTTCTCAAGGACCTCGAGATGTCCCTGTCCTTTGCCAAATTCTATCCCTGCTTCACTGCAGGCTGCTGGCAAGTCCTGCCAGAGCCCTGTCCTGTGCTGGGGACCAGCAGAGGCTGCCTGGTGCCTGCTGGGGGTCAGGACAGCAGTGCCAGTAGCTGGTGAAACCCCTATCCATGCCTGGAATCCTGCTCAGGGTGTTCCCTGGTGCATGCCCTTCTCTCCTGGAGAAGCAGGAGCGTCCTGGTGTGCATTGACACCTCCAGCCACAGCAGGACCCAAGGGTTTGACTTATCCATGCACAGAGAGATGTGCCTTTCCCTCCAGCATTCCTGCATTCCAAAAAGGTCCCAGTGGCTTTTGAGATGCACACAGGGGCACAATAAACCCTGCAGCAGACCCAGGAAAAGAGGACGGTCTGTCTCCCCTGATGTCCAGGGACAGGACATGGGGGAATGGTTGCACCAAGGGAGGTTTAGACTGGACATGAGGAAGCATTTCTTCACTGGGAAGGTGGTCAGACCCTGGAGTAGGTTTCCTGGAGAGGTGGCTGATGCCCCAAGCCTGTCAGTGTCTCAGAGGCATCTGGACAGTGCCCTTAATAACAAGCTTTAGCTTTTGGGCAGATGGAGCAGATTATCATTGTAGGTCCCTTCCAACAGAAATAGTCTATCCCATCCCATCCCATTCCATTCCATCCCATCCCATCCCATCCCATCCCATCCCATCCCATCCCATCCCAGATCTGTCTCCAACTGCTGCAAGCAGCAGCCCAGGCTCTGATTTAAACAGTCTTCTCCCGAAGCTGAGGTGCTGGGGTTGTTCCCTGTGCCTGCAGCTACAGGACCAGCAGCATCCCACTGCAGTTTCCCACCAAGGGCATCCCTGCCGTGGAAGGTGTGCTCAGAATTGGGGTTAAGCAGAGCAGATTATTCTGGGAAAACACTCTCTACACTCCCTCTGCTTCTGCGTGTGTTAGTCCTGAAAGAAGCATTTAAATTAAACAAGTTTCTATAGCCAAGTTTCAATCCCACAGCCACTTCTACCATTGACCTCCTTTTTCCCCCTTTTTCTTTAGCTTGAGAGCAGGAGAAGGAGATGCAGACAGAGAGGAGTGCTAATTAAACAGGGAGTTCCACATTAGGGTACAAATCCTGTGGACTAGCACAAACCCTGCCAATTTCTGCATTTATTTATTATTTTTTCAGTAGAATTGTAATTTCCAATGGTGCCTCCAGCACCAGGAGAGAGTTCAGGGGCTGCTCTTGGAGAGGATTAGCACGCTGGAAGCATTATTACTTTCCTTCGCTGTGAATTCAGGAGTGATTCCCTGACGGCTGCACTCTATATAGAAGTGAATCGGTGCTAATTTGTTTTTTGAGGATCACACATCCACCAACATGTGAAAGACAATCCTGCTTCTCGATGTATATTTTGAGCCAGTGCTACAGCAAACAACGGAAAATAAGCAAGCAAAGGAAGCCAGACCTCCCTCGCCCGGAAAGCCAGAGCTGGAAAAGAGCGGACTTACATTATTTTTTGTCTGTGTGAGTTGGTTCTGCATCTTTCCAGAAGTATTTTGGGTTTTGGCCCTGCTGCCCATGGCAATAGAGAGCAGGGGTTTGGGCAGCTCTCACACGGAAAGCCTCAGGGACGCTGTGTTGGACGGGATGTCAGAGAGACTGAGCATAAAAGGCTCCTTATATTTTCCTGTTAAATCATCCTCGGGTTTAACTGCAAGAGAGGAATAAATGAACTAATTGAATCTGTAACTATGGAGGGACTGGGCACCTGGCAGGGGAGCAGCAGCCCCGCCACCCATCGCTCCTCTCTCTTTATTTGTGTGATTCAGAGGGACGTGGTCTGTGGGGAGATATCAGAGCCGGCTGAAATGGAAGACAAAGCTATTGTTTCAAACAGAGTTATTGATTTTTACATTATTACACTATGAAATTTATGGTCTGGTTTCAAACTGCAATAGGAGTTAATGACCACCATCCAGAAACTTCCAGGTGACCTTGGCCTTGACTTTGGTGGGGGAAGGTGAACAGCTCCAGTTACCAGGTCAGCAAATGTAAATTGAGGTTGCAACACCCTAAAGGACTGGATTTTGGGGTGCTGCTGGCCCTGGGCCTCCGCCCTGAGCTTGAGCTCACAGCAAACTCCAAGCTGGTTGACAGCCATGATGGAGTGAGAGAATTGGACTTTCTCAGCTCCAAACAAAAGTTGTTCCTGCTCTTAAGCCACATTTTGCCCCCAGCCAGAAACACCATGATGTCCCCAGAGCTCCTGAGCACGGTTCTCCATCCTCAGCTGACCTTCCAGCACAGCTTGGCTGCCCAAGGGTTTGCTCCTTTCAGTCAGAGCTGGAGAAATGCAAACCAAGGAGCTCTGGGATGGGTGAGGAGCACCAGGGAGAGGAGGCAACACAGCCCAGAGCAGGAAAAACCCTGTGAGAGGGGAGAGCAAAGGGCAGTGCCCAGAGCAGGCGGCTGCCTGCAAAGGCCACGGCCCATTCCTGATTCCAGCTCTCCCATCTCAGTCACAGGAGGAGGATTTGCTTTCGGAGTGACCAAGAGGATGTTTGTACCAGTTAACACATGAGATACTGGTGACACAGAAGGGTTTGCAAAGGCACTCCCCAGTCTACAGCCTTTTCCTGGCTTTTCTTTAAAACGTACCTCCTGATGCATCTTTTGGCACCAGTCCCTTCCCAAAGCTTTCCTTAGCACTATTCCTTCCAAATTTCCTTGTATGCTTCTTCCTGTGGGAACAGTGTTTCCACTTGCCAGCCAAGGAAGGCAATTTCCAGCTGCTGGAGAAGGTTTTTTTTTCCTTGTAGTGCCATCTCCCTGGAACATCCCTGATGCTGCACCCCGAGCTAAAGTCTTGTGAAGCCAGTAGCCTCCAAGCTCATCTTCTGCCTCGGAGGTCATAATTGCCATTAAATCACAGCTTGCCTAACCAAATTATGCAAAACCGAAATTATCTCCAATGATTTTTATGTTGCTGAAATGTTCCAGAACTGCCGGGGTGATGACTGGGGGATTGGGAGCAGCTGTCACTCCATCAGAAACCATAACTCCAAACAGCTGGGATCTGTCAGTTATTTATGACACCGGTCGCAAAAAAAAAAAAAAAATAAAATGATGAAGGTGGATGGGTGGCTGCCACTCTCTGGCTGAAAGGCAGCTCGTGCAGAAGCAAAGCCTCGTGCTGTGTCCTGGTGCTGGGAGCTGCAGCTGATGTTTTGGGAGCAATGCCAGCGAGGATGTTCCTGCTGCAGGACCGTGGGGCAGCACCTAAGGGGCTTTGCACAGAGGCTGAAAGGGAGCTGCTGCTCACTGGGGAATTTAGGCTTTGTGACAGTCAGCATGGGCATGTTTATTTTATCCTCTGTGTTGAAAAAAAAAAAAAAAAAAAAAAAGAGAATAATCGGGAATAAACCCTGCAGCTGCTAAGCAGGGTCTGACACTGCTTTGTTGAACCATCCCAGATCCTGAGTTTGGCTCTTGGCTCATGCCCAGTTGCTTTTGTTACTCTGTCCTTGCCTTTCATCGTCCTTCACTTAGCTGATGAAATTGTGAGCATTTGAGGCTGCTTTTTCTCCCTAAACAACAGTTTCTCTCTATGTGAACATCCAATTCTGAGGTCGTTCCCAAGTTTCAAAGTGTACTTTCCCCCCGGGGGTTGTAGTCATGTCTTTGTGCACCAGCTTGTTAGGGGTGGATTTTGAAAAATCCTTTGATAGATCCAGGGTGGGAACAGGACAGGAAAACCTCTGTCTAGAGCTCAATGAGGTGCTGGTATTAGAGCAGGTGTAAGTTTGGCCTCAAAAGAGGGTGAGCGATGAGGAAGCTTCTCTCTTTTTGATAATCCCGCCTGTGAGCAGATGCTTTCTCCCCACTTGTAGCGCACTCCAGTTAAGTATTATTATTTATATTATGTAGTAGCTATGCATAGTGTTTTATGGCAGTAAAGATACATAAATCAGCAACCAGAAGACGAGGGCTTTGCTTTAAAGAGCTTATAAATCTAACAGCTTGAGCAGCCCTGGTAATGGACACAGTAAGCAGGCAGTCAAGTTGCATGTAGACATGAGCTAAGATGGGTCTCCCAAAGCAGATGGCGGGTTTAGGAGAGATTTGGAAGAGAAGCAACCTGCTCCATCCTCGAGAGCGGATTCTCCTGCTGGAGAATTAGACAGGCTCTGACCCATATAAGCTTGTCCGGGTGGAGAGGTGAAAATATCCATCTGAGAGAAGCAGCTTGCCAAGAGGGAATGGGCAGGGGGTGCTGAAGTTTGTGGCAGGGGTTGTTCTGCAGGTGCATCCCCCCAGGGACAAAGCCATCCTTGTCCTAGGTGATGTCTTGGCCTCGAGTCTGAGCCTCCTAATGGAAGTAAGTGGCATCATGTCCTAAAGAAACTGAGTCCCTGCCTGGCTTAGAGGTACAGTAAAGTGTTCTAAACCTCAAAAAGCAAGAAAACTGCTGGGGCAGGTACACATGGCTCTCTGGAGCAAGTGGCACTGCAGAGTCAAGAGTCCCTGCCGTGGTGGCAGAGAAGTGCTCCAACCCTTCAAACCATCTATCTTTGATCCTGGGTATCAAACCAGGGTTTTTTTTTTCAAATTTCTTCCTGTGCTGGCACCGGCCTGGGAGGAACCCGGTCTGGGCTGGAGAGATGTGCAGTGTCTGGCTGATCATGCTGGCTCCGGGCGTCTGCATTCTTCTGGCTGCCTTCAGCTCTTGCACAAATTGAGGCTTCACACTAAATGCATTACACTGTATAACAATTAATCCCGTGCTACATATAGAAAGTCCTTACTCATCAATAATGCATGTGGGAGGAGTGATTTTCACTCTCAGTAATAAGGCTAAGACAATGGAAACAAGCAGGTAATGGAGAACATTTATAACGATGTTAATCTAATAATGAGTCTAATGCTGTTAAAAGTAAGACTGCAAACTGGACGCATCCAAAGATAAATTATTTCAAGCATTCATTAACTGATGCCTAATTAATGCCCAATTAGAGGGATGTTACATGGGAAATGGTTTGGACAGTCAGACGAATTCATTCCAATCGCTGAAACCTCAGTCAGAAGCAGGAGGCAGCAGAAGGACTCGGCGAGCAGAGGCTGGGGTGACACAGCACATCAGTGGGAGAAAGGCAGGAGATAAACACCCCTTTGCTGGTTTTATCCGTGTCAGCGGGGATTTGGTTTTACTCACTTCACCAGCAGGTTTCTGGAGGATTTTTCTGTGCTGCTTTTGAAGCTCTCCCTCCCCGGTGAGCTCCAACACTCGGGCTGGTGACCCTCTGTGTACCTCACAACCTTTACAAGATGGAAGTTGAAAGGGCTGAGTCAGGATAACAAGTTAGACAGGGTCAAACTCTCAGGAGAGCTGGGCTGGGGCCTCTCAGGAGGCTCCCATGGTGTTTTCCAGTCTGGGAAGCCCAGTGAGACCCAAGTGCTCCTGGCTGTCATGCCCCAGTGGGATTTGGCTGCTGGATATCCCAGTGCTGGTGTTACCAGCCTCAGGGGCTTCATGACCTCTTTGCTTTTTGGGGATCTCATTCCCAGACCTAAACTGGGACCAGTCCCAGAGCATGCCAGGAGCAGCTTCTCACAGCACTAAGCACTCAGCAGGCTTTACAGGCTTGGAGGGAAGGCCTCCTTGATGAGACCACAGGCCTGCTGTGCATCCACTGGGGAGTCCAGACCTTCAGAGAATCACAGATTGCTTTGGGTTGGAAGGGACCTCAAAGAACATCTAGGGCAGGGACACCTTCCAGTAGGACCAAGTTGCTCCAAGCCCCATCCAACCTGGCCTTGGACACTTCCAGGGATGGGGCAGCCACAGTTTTTCTGGGCAGCCTGTGCCAATGCCTCACCACCCTGGCAAGGAAAATTCCTTCATTATACCTAACGTAAACCTACTCCCTATCCAAATCCTGTTCACCTCTTTTTTCCTAAGTACCCATCCTTCTGTTTCCCCATTCTCCTTACTCCCAAGATGCAACAGGGAGAAAGACATCCCTGTCTTCTCTTCCCACCATCCTATTCTCGGGAAGCTGAGAACCAGTAACAACCCCAGCCTATCCTCACCGCCGTCCCTGGCTGCAGGAATCCCATCTCTCTCTCCATAGGAGCTCCAGCCATTAACTCACAGCTGCCTGTTAATTAAAGAGATGGACTCAGTTCCCTCTGACCTTTACCTCCGGAGTTATCCCTGCAGGCAGCGAGCTGTTAAACGCTGCGTTCCCTTTCGGCAGGAGCCTCTACCTTGGCCATGCTCCAGGGAGGCCTGGGCTGCCTTGGTCCATCACCACACGTTGCTAACAGCCTCCTGTCATCACCATCCCTATACGTGAAATCCTGTATGCTCCCAGATCCCTGCCCGGCTCCACCTCCCGTCAGTAATCCCGTTAGCCTGGCAACTGTCGTGTCACGGAAGAGCGCATAAAACTGTTGTTTGGAAGCAATATGTAATCTTCCAACCTGCTGCGTGTAGCTGGGAGATGGTTTATTGATTCAGACCCTTGTGATTTGGTATTTGCAATAACAGACTCTGCATGTGGGAGATCGTCACAGCACTTGTGCCTGGCAGGGTTTTACTAATAAAACGTCAGACCTACGGAAGGCGCCGTGCTCCGGTGCCACCGAGGTAAGACGGGGGACGTGGAGTCGTCCCACCTTGGTGGAGCACATCCTGGAGTTAAAAACCCAGCAGAATATATCTGCAAACATTGCTTTGTCTCTCCCATCGCAGGATAATCACAATATCCTCAGGATACCGCTGTTTCCCAGGCTGTGAGTGGCAGCCAGGGCTCCCGTTTTGGCAGGGAGCGCTGGGTACTCAGCACGATGCTCCCACCAGCGCAGCCCCTCGCTCATCGTGCAGAGGCACGACAGCAAAGCCAAAATGCTACGGCAGTGACTTGGAGAATGTTCCTTTTCCTACACAGCCGTAGGAGTTGTCGCGAATTCAGCGTTCCCGACTCACCAGCCCTTTTTGGCAGTGGTGCAGGGATGAGACATCCCTCCTGGTAGCCCATGCTTCGTTTCTGAAGGGCAGTGCCTGGAAGTCATCCCCCTCATTCCCATTCCCAGGCAAGGCTCAATCCGATGCTTTGGGCAGCAATGCTATTTTTTTTCCTATTAACCGCCCAGTCAGTGATGACTGGCTCTTGCTGGTGATTTATGGAGAGCCTGAATAACCCAGTTTATCTAAAATATGTGGCAACTTTGCCTTGAAAGGATGGGTCTAGATGGACAGGTCACTGCTGTTAACTAAATGGCAGTAGATCTCCATACCAGGGAAAAGGTAACAGCAATCACGCAGTTACATTTCAAACACAATTAATAAGAAAACAGTGAGGGTTTTGTGCCTCCAACTTGTATTAGGCTGTAGGCACTGAAAAGAGGGACTGTAAAAGCCCAAGGGGTCCTGGCTCTTGGACTAGCTGGTGATAACGACGTGGAGTAATTAGAGATGAACTCCACTTCCACTCTCGTTTTTCAGATTAGTACAAGCTGAGTAGGACTCGTGGGCAGGATGGCACCGGCAGCTGTGCGCTGCTCCGCTGTTACTCCTTTTCCCTGTAAAGTCCAGAGGCAGAATTCATTAGACATGAGCAAATTTTGCATGTAAGAGGAAAAAGCCAAATCTAGGAGGAAAATCTGAATGAGAAATGACAAGTCTGGTGCAATGAGTCTGAAAAGCCACTCGGCGCAGAAGGAATAGCCTGAAAGCAAGCCTGGTGCGAGGAGTGGGAGCGAGACGGGAGCGGGGCGGCGAAAGCGGAGCTCTGAGGAGCTGAGCAGAGGGAGGGGATGATTCTGCCTCGTTCTCTGCCTCTCTGCTGCGAGAAAGCCCCAGTCACAGGCACATACTGTAGCATTAGAGGATGCAATATGCTTTGCCACAGGACATCCATTTAAAAATATGTCTGAGCATCCCACTTCCAAACGGAGTTTTCGGCTCAGCCTTTTCCACCAACTGCTGACAACATATTTCCCTGTAAATCACTCGGGTTTCGGGGTGGATGGTGGTGTCTAACAACTGTAGTGAAAGGAGACGGTGGGGATGGGTCTGTGCCTTTGGGGGGAGTGGGATGCACTGCACACGTGTAATTTTGGGTGGTTCACTGGGAATTGCTGAATCTCTGCAGCTTCTCCTCTCCCGATATGTGCAGGCGATTTAACAGATGCATTTCAAGAGGAGTGGGGGGCACCTGCGAGGGTTTGAATTTCCTCTGTTTGCTCTCACACCGCGGCGTTTCCTTGCCTGCAGGCCAGGGGCTCTGCTGCCTGCGCTGCCAGCGTGAATTCTCACCGAGAAAGTTTCTCCTGGCTGTTCCGGGCTGGGAACACAACCAGCCGCCTGTTGCAGGCAGGGAGAGGAGGCAGGGAGTACTCCATACATCACGTTTTAACTGCCGTGGGTGATGAGCCTACTCATCACAGCCGCGTGGGTAATTCATGAGCAGAGAGGAGGGCTGAGCTAATTGGGGGCGTTTTTCACCCGGAATAGTCTCCACAGCAGCGATGGGTGGGCGGGAGGTGCCCGGTTCCCGCTGACGCCGCTCTCCCCTCTCTCCGCACAGGGGGGTTTGCGGAGCTGCTGCTGGTGCTGCTGGGGCTGAAGGTGCCCGGTGCCCTGGGCTGCCCCACCGACTGCGTGTGCTACCCCTCCCCGATGACTGTCAGCTGCCAGGCTCACAACTTCGTCACCATCCCCGAGGGCATCCCCGAGGACAGCGAGAGGATCTTCCTCCAAAACAACCAGATCACCTTGCTGCTGCGGGGCCACTTCAGCCCTTCCATGGTCACTCTCTGGATCTACTCCAACAACATCACCTTCATCGACCCCAACACCTTCGATGGGTTCATCAACCTGGAAGAGCTGGACCTGGGGGACAACCGCTACTTAAGGGCTTTAGCTGCAGACACTTTCCAAGGGCTGGTGAAACTCCATGCCTTGTATCTGTACAAGTGCGGGCTGAGCTCTCTCCCCAGCGGGATTTTCGGTGGCCTCCACAACCTGCAATACCTTTACCTGCAAGACAACCACATTGAGTTCCTTCAGGATGATATTTTTGTTGACTTGGTTAACCTCAGCCATCTTTTTCTCCATGGAAACAAGCTCTGGAGCCTCCATCAGAACACGTTCAGGGGACTAATAAACCTGGATCGGCTGCTCATCCATCAAAATCAGCTGCAGTGGATTCATAGGCGGGCTTTTCATGACCTCCGAAGATTGACCACCCTTTTCCTGTTCAATAACAGCCTCTCGGAGCTGCACGGGGACTGCCTGGCCCACCTGGCAGCCCTGGAGTTTCTCAGGCTGAATGGGAACCCATGGAGCTGCGACTGCAAAGCCCGTTCCCTCTGGGAATGGCTGCACAGGTTCAGAGGCTCCAGCTCCAGCGTCATCTGCGAGTCCCCCGAGCAGATGCACGGCAAGGACCTCAAGGTGCTAAGAGCAGAAGACTTTAGGAACTGTTCAGGCTCCGAGTCGCTCCACCAGATGAAAACACACACCTTCTCTACGATGGACAGAGGAGCCTCCAAATCCCACCACCCTCACCACTCCTCCAAGGAGAAGGGCAAGGAGCGAGGGGCTGAGAACAGTTTGCACAGCAACCAGCCCGCCGGCTCCCGGCCGGGCTACCGCAAACCCGGCAAGAACTGCACCAGCCACAAAAGCCGTAACCGAACCTCCAAACCGGTGTCCTTGGGGCCGCGCAAAAACGGGCAGGAGGTCCCAGACTATGTGCCTGATTATCAGCACAAATACAGCTTTGGGGCCATGCCCACGCTGTCCCCCAAGCGCAAGGGTAAGTGCACCCGGCGGACGCCCATCCGCCCGCCCAGCGGGGTCCAGCAGGCCGCCGGCTGCCCGGGGCTCAGGGCGTCGCTCCTGGTTTTTATGGTGGTGTTGGCGGCCGTCATCCGCTGAGCCCCCCAGCCCCGGCCGCGGACGGAGCGGAGCTGTACTGCCACCAATCTACAAAGGACCAGAGTTTCTTTTCTTCTTCTTTTTTTGTACGTGGCTCAGCGTTGGCCTGGCGAAGGGAAGAACGTTGTCTCGGCTTCTGAGGGTTGTCTCCGTGCCCGGCCGGACTGTGCCGAGCGCAGCGGGAGCAGATTAAAAGGCATTATCACACCTTGTCACAAACAGCCTAACCGAGCACCTACAACAATGGCAACAAAAAAGCCAACCTTACAAAAAGCAGATAACAGGGATGGTAACCAATGCGTCGGTGACAACACCCGGACAAATGGACTGTATCCATGCTCTTGTGAAATCCCGTTCGTTTGAGAGCGCTCCGAACGACCCCTCCAATTACCTGAAGGAACATAATTGCTGTAAAAACCATCACCGATTAAGCCTACACTGTTTCTCTCTGAAAGTGAGTGCAAGGACACTGATACCGATGTAATAAGGACATTTGGTTCTCCCACGTTTTAGCCCTTTTGGCTCCAAACCCAGAGGCCAAAGTTGGCTGGGAATCTCTTGGAAGACAATCTCAAACCCCTGAATATCTCAGGCATTACAGCAGAACAGGGCTTGCCTGCTGGGCTTGGAGTAGCCGACAACCAAAGGAAAGACTGATTAGAGGTGGAATAAAAAAAAAATAAAAAACCCAAACAAACCCAACACAGAAAGAAATGAGGTACCTGCAGGAGGTGTGTTTTTTGTAACCATGTTCACACATCTGAGAAAAAAACCCCAACAATTGCACAGGCTCCCCCTCTTCCCCTCAATTATCCATATGTATGTCTTACAATGTTTATAAACTATATGGAAACTGTATCTTCAGAACTAAGGATTGTATTATTGAATTTATAGCAGACCAGTATATGATTTTTTTTTTTCCTTGAGAAAACAAACCGGCAGCAGTGCCTACAGATGCTGAAAGCCATCGGGCGGGCTCAGTACACGCGGGGGAACCACAACGGACCAATGTTCTCAGCAATTCAGAGCACTAAACTTTGGGAGGGGTTGGGGGGTGGTTGTGTGCGATGCAGCAAAGTCTCCATACCCAGAGAGCCAAAATTCACCCTTACACCCTAATTTGTAACCGGCGGAGGGGAGAGAGAGAGATTAATTAGCCCAAATAAATAGAGCCGTAGGGCTCTGTCTCCGGAGAGCACTCGAGGCCCCGGGGACGAAAGGGGATGGTTTTGGGGCTGGAGGCAGAGAGAGGCTTCCCAGCCGTGGCAGTGGACCTTCATAGCTGGACTAAGGTTTTCACTGGGGCAGCAAGGAGCAGCTCCCAGGCTGCAGATAGACCTGACAGAGTCAGGCGGGGTTTTGTTTCTTAAAAGGAACAGATTCTGGAAGAGTCAGAGTAGGGAGAAACTACAGCTTGTAGAGGACCGGCGAGAAGCGCGGTGCCCGAGGTTTCTGGTCCATGGCAGGAGAGAGAAATCGGTGGTCCAAGAGAGCTGTACAAAGGGGGTTGTGGGGAGGTGGAGGAGAGGGAGCAGGGCATCCTGTTCCCCTCTTCCTGGGTAAAACCATGTGCTGGAAGGATGTGTTTGCTGGTCGGGGGCATGGCAGAGCCGGCAGCTCCACCCACAGCAACCCGTGGGCTCGGGGAGGTGCTGCCCAAATTCTGCAGTTGGTGTGAATTCCTTGTCAGCGTGGATATGTGAGACCAAACAGACACTGAAGTTAATGAAACAAGGGAAATAAAAGTGGTCTTGGACAAGAAAAGGCTTCTGTTCTTTCCATAACTGTATCTCAGTGGTGGTATTTTGGGCCTGTGGCTCAGGTGTGGGGCTGGAAATCCTAAAAAAAAACCAGCTGCAGTTTTCCATCAGACACACAATTAGCTCCAGGAAGGATGGGCCAGCTGGGGAAATCTGCCCTCCCAACCACTTTGAGGAAGGGGAGAGGGTATTTACACAGTGGCAGATCCCTTGGAGGTATCTGGAAATGGAAAGGGAAACTCCCACTGAAAAGAGAAGCAGAAAATTCCCCGATGCAGTTGTGTTTACGAGCAGTTGGATGGTGAGAGTGGGAAGCTGGAGGGGCACGGCCTCCTCTGTCCATCTTGCAAGCGAGGAAAGCCAGAGGCTTGGATGCTTCTCTTTTAGACACCCTTCTTGGGGAATAGCAAGAGTAATTCTGGGAGGAGAAAGGAAGAGGTTACTTCATCAAGCCCTCTGCCTTCCAGCTCCTACCCAAACTTTCCTGTCTACAGGGCTCTAAAGCTCCACTAAAGGGATGTCCAATGCAGCCAGAACAAATAATCCGTGATCTGAAATAGCTCCCTCATGTCCTACTCTCTATAACCAATAGCAACTGAATGAGTCTGGCACTGTCCCTCAGAAGTGGAGCATGTTGTTATGTTGGTTATTTCGTTTCATACTCTGGAAATCAAAGCTCTCAGTGGGAGAATGAAGAAGAGAAGCACTTTATTAATTTTTTTTTAAGTCTGTGTGTAACTCCTGTAATATAGGAGTGAAATGTCAGCACAGGAGATGCTAATGTTTTATAAATGATTTGGGTGCAGCAGGCATGGTGGATAGTCTTTGAGATGAATTATATTAGAACAGACTACGCCTGGCTCAAAACCATAATTGTATTTTTAGTATCTTTTCCTTTAACATGTAGGAAAAATAAAGGCAACTCCATGGTGTATTACAAGCCTTGTCAATCAAGTGCTCTAACTCCTAGTGATAAAGGCAACTGTTTAAAAACCAGAAGGCAGACATGATACACTGCTAAATAGGAGAAGTCTCTTGACATGGCATTGTGGTTTAACCTGGCAGGCAGCTGCTGAACACCACACGGCCATGCTGGAATGGGGGAGAGGATTGGGAAAAATACTAGTGACATTCATGGCTTGAGATAAGGCTGGTTTAATAGGACAGAAATGGGAGAAATAATAATAGCAACAATAGAATTGGAATATGCTAACCAAGTGATGCACAACACAGTTCCTCACCACCTGCCGATGCCCAGCCAGTGACCCTCAGTTTATATATTGGCCATGATTCCATTTGGTTTAGGATATCCCTTTGGCCAACTGGGATCAGCTGTCCCTTCCCAGTTTATTGTGCCCCACAGCATCCTCAGAGGAGCAGAAAAGTCCTTGACTCAGGGCAAGCACTGCTGAGCAACATCAAAAAATCCATGTGTTATCTACATTATTCTCATCCGAAACCCAACCACAGCTCCTAGAGAGAAAATCTACTAACCCAGCCCAAACCAGGACACACAGGTTCCTGATATTCCTCCTGTCTCCTCCTTAGCTGCCATCCCTCCCTGCTCCCATCCTTCTTCCACGACCACAGCTCTTTGAGGATAAACTAAATTTTTATGGCATGCTCTGACACTCAGGCTCGATAACGAACTTCCCAGCTGCGTGGTTCAGCTCACCACGGCCCTGGGTTCGTGCTCATGTGTCTTTTCCCCAGCTCCTTCCTACAGCATGTCTTCATGCATTTTGAATGTTGTTCTGAGGCCTGGCAGAAATCCCCTCTCCTCTGAAGCAGCAGCTCTCCAGTTGAGTGGACATAGGTACAACCCAGACTTGCCAGAGATTGTCTGACTCAGGCTGGAGATAAATTGGAGAAACTTGGGATCTCAGAGTTGCTCCCAGTCGCCCAAGGTGTCTGGCAGGAATAGAGAGCTGATCCCCAAAGTGGTGGGAAGCACCAGGGCCACTTTGAGGTGATGCTGGGCTGGAACGATGGGCTGAGGCCAGTGGGATGAGGTCCCACAAGGCCACGAGGCAGGTGCTGCACTCGGGTCACAACAACCCCTACAGGTCTGGGGCAGTGTCTGGAGAGCTGCCCAGTGGGAAAGGACCTGGAGGTGCTGGTCAACAGTGGCTGAACATGAGCCCAGGTGGGCAAGAAGGCCAAGGGCATCTGGCTTGGAGTCCCCATTCCTGGAGGGATTTAACAAACCTGTGGATGTCCTTGGGGACATGGTTTACTGGTGGCCTTGGCTGTGCTGGGTTAACTTTTGGACTTTATCACCACAGAGGTCTTTCCCAACCTAAATGATTCCGTGATTCTATACATTCTAAACCCTTCCATGCTCCTATCACAAGCCCATCCTTTGCATGTGCCCTGATCCCCTCTCAGGGTGGGGGCAGACAGGCCCTGTTGCCTGGGCAGACACTGCCAGCAGCTCCCCACAGCTCAGCTGTGAGCTCCACACACCTCCCCTGGGAAAAATGTCACCTGAGCCTTTATTTGCTCACCAATTTGCCTTTCCTTTAGTGTTCTCCAGCCTGTGCTGCTCTGGAAGATGAGACCTGTCCCTGTTGCTGTGGCTGCTTTCCCCTTCCTTCCGTCAGTGAGCTTTAATGCTCTGACTTTGGGCTGCTCATGCAAATCCTTTCCATTAAAAAAAATAAACACCAGAGAACCCAGAAGAGACCCCAAACTGTGCCTCTGGAAACTCACTCCCAGCGGCAGAATCCCGTTTCCTGAGTCGGAGCCAATTTTCTCTCCTTTGTACCACTTTTCCACAGTTTCATCCCATAATTGCTAATATAGAGCTTTTCGTAGATGCTTTGAAATCAGAAACCACGCAACACTGCATCTCTTTTATCCTCCCAGGCAGGATGAAAAACCAAACACCTCTTGGATACTGAGAATAAATTTTTAGTTTATCAGCCTAAACCAACACCATGAGACCACAGTTTCTCCTGTATTCCCCCTCACTTCCCAGACCACGCTTGTGCCCCCCTGCACCAATTCCAAACTATTTCCTTTGTCTCAGAAAGTTGCTTTGTGACATGTTCCCCTTCAGAGGGACAGAGCGGAACAAAAGCACCACTTCACATTTCTTGCAGCTAAATAACACTTTTTTTGCAGTCCTTCAAGTTCATCCTTCCCTAAATCCCCTGCCTGTGTATTCTTTCCCTGTCTTAGCTTCAACCACTCCCCCAGGAACACTTCCCAAGAGCCCATTTCCCATTACCAAGATTATTTCCCTTTTCCTCACTATCTCCTTGAGCTCCTGCTGGTTAGCACCAACCCCCTGTGCCCCCAGCCCCCCTTACCACATCCAGCAGCCCCTGAGCTCACCCCTGCTTTGGAGAAACACGAGATACCGGCACCAGTGCTGGTGGGAGCAGTGATTCCAGGGATGCTGTTGTATTCCTGACTGCGTTGGAGTTTGTGGGTTACGGATGGAAGCAAAAGCAACTCTGAAAGCAGGACACAGGTGCTCACGCTCTGCAGTGTGTGTTTTTGGGGAAGGTGTCACGCTGACGAGCCAAAAACATCTCTGCCCACATAAAAGCAGCCCCAGAGCAGCACCCCTCCAGGGTCCCCATCCATCTCTGTCCTCCCCTTTGCCAGAGAAGCAGCCTTGAGCAGGGAGAAGGACGTGTCAGCTCAGTGACCACCTCTCTGGTCCCCACTCAAAGGAAGCCGATTTGGTGAACAACACAAGTCCCTCGTTACCCAGCTCCCTGCTGGAAATAGCTGCTCAGTAAATCCATTTTTCCCCCCCACCCTGTGAACACGGGTGAAATTCTCCCCACGCCCAGCCACTCTGCAGATGCATCTTTATCTCTCTGCAGGCTCATCCCCACCCTCATCCGCACAGCCTGAGTCCTTTCTGGAGCTGCCCCTCCATCCTCTTCCTCCTTTGTGAAAACAGAATCAAAATAACTGTTTAACAAATCAGCCATTACCTTCTCTCATGTCACCAATTCCCTGCTATCATTTCGTAATTGGCCAATTTTCTCTTTTACCTTCTCTCTGCTCTGAATACGTCTCGGGGAGCTCTGATTGTGTGTTAAAATATCCTCCCTAATTCACTGCTCAATATCTCTTTCTGCTCTTCTAATTGCCCTTTTAACTTCCTTCTAATTTTTTTATAAATCTCCTAATCCTCCTCCTGCACAGGTTGTTTACATGCACCGGAGAATGTATATGTATTAGCAGATGTTCCTGGGTAAATAATGCACAAAAGAATATTACTGCTTCACACAAGCTGCAATTACTGCTTCCCTCAGAATAAGCCCTGTTTAACCCTCCTATTTAGGGCACACGCCCCTGCTCTTGCTGCACATCTCCAGGCTATTTCACTCCTGCTGCAGAACATTAACACCACCAGCTCCACCACAGCTCCCTCGCTATCTTCTGGGGGAAAAAAAATTCAGAAAAAGAGAGAAAGAATCTAAGGATAAAGGGAATGGTGTAGTTATGCACCAACATTTTTTTGGGGTTATTTTTTTTAGGGAACACAGCTAAAAGAAACTAAGCAAGATAGCCACATGAGTCAAACACAGCAAGTAATACCCTAAGTAATAAACAAATTTGATATTCTTGGTACTTTTGATTTATGGACAGCTTCCTGCACTCCCAGCTCGCAGGGAGTCGGCTGTCACAGCCCCGGTGGCTGCAGACAGGCACAGGGTCAGGCAGGCGTTGTTTGCCAGCTGCTTTGTGAAACACTTCCTAACATTACTCAACATTTCCTTCCTCTTCTCCATTTCTCCTCTCCATTTGTTTGTGGTCTCCTTTTGCCAACACGCTGCAGCACCCGCCAGATGCTCTGAATCCTGCTAAAAGGGGGATGCTAAAGCATGGGTTTAAAGTTACGGGTCTCGTTTGGATGACAAGAGTCAAGTTCTCTTCTCTGGGGATCCAGGCAGAAATCAGTGTTTTGCAGCCCAAGCCATGATCTTGTTGAGGGACCAAAGGCATTGCTGGAAGCTTCAGGAGGTGGGGGTTATTTTGTACTTACAGCTGACACTTACAGAGTCTCAAAATCTAAGTACCAAATTGTGATTGGCAATGATGTCCTGGCTAACAGAACATCTCTGGTGTCTCACACATCCATCCTGCCAAAACTATATCCTGCTACACCCTGCAAGGCTCCAGTATCTCACCTGCCTGGGGGACAGGAGATTTAAACAAATGGAGCTGAAGGATACCCAAAATGTGATGGAAACAGTGAAAACTCTCCTGCTTTTCAGGGGCTGCTCTGCCACACACGGTCAAAAGCAAAACACTTCTATTAAAATACAGAATTGTTCATATGACAGGCTGAGGATTGCTGAGGCTGTTATGGAATAATGAAACTCTTGGCTATTTGCTGACTTGCCCAGGAAGATTTCCATTTCTCCCCCACATCCACACACTTTGTTCCCCAGAGAAGCAGATCCCACTCCCAGCAAGGCTTGCCATCCCTAGAGATGGATTTGTCTGCTTCAATCTGAGCTGCACCAGGTGATCCCTCTCCACCTGGGCAGGTGCCACAGCACCCCCAGCACAGGACTTGTCTCCACCTTCCCCATCCCTTAGATGAGATTTAACACCTCCACTTTGAGCCTACCAGCATGACTTGGTTATTTCTTTTTTCCTCCAGACCTTGCGAAACTTCTCTCAGGCCTGATTTCTCAATAGTGCATACAAATTGCTCTCCTTGGAAAAGGTTTTCATCATGATTCCCCCAGTCAATCCTTCTACAGCTAAAATATCCCATAATCAAAGGTGTTGGCTCCTCACACATCTTCTCTGAGGAAGCGTTTCTGCGTGTTCTGTCTCATGAAGTGCCTTGCATGCCCTCATGTCCTCAGAATAAGCCCTCCTGGAACCCCTCCTGGGAATCACAGGCTATCTGTGTGATTTTCAACTCATGCCTTAACCTCCCTCTGAAATATAAAAATGTAAAAGGTAATAATTTAAGAGAAAAAGCACTGACTACTTTGGCTCCAAAGGAACCTGGGGAGGACCAAATGTGCAAAATCTGCTTGGCTGCATGTAGGATCCTGTTCCACGGCGCCGTGTGCCCTGCCCCCAGGAGAATCCTATCCCTTTCCACTTTTTCAGGGATCCCTGATAGAAGGAGTCCCTGTGCCACTTGTTCCTCTCCAGCTCCTAAAGGCACAGCCTGGGGAAGCAGCCCAGCAAAGGAGAGCAGAACACAAAGCAGTGAAACCTCACCCTCGCTGTCACGGGAAGACTTCTCCACTCTTCCCTGCATCTACTTAGCACGTAGAAAGCAAAAGGAAACAAGAGAACACACACATATGGAGCCCCTGTTAAACCTGAACTAAATATACCACAGGATGTTAACAGCCTGCCTCAACTCCCTGGCACTCCAGCTGGCACGGCAGGACCCCGGCCACCGGCTTCGTTGGGTAGCTGGAAGGGTTTTCTCTGGAGCAAAGATGGGAAACCTCCAAAATCCCTCTCCACATGTGCTGCTGACACAGCACTGCCCTGAAATGTCGGTGCCAGCATCCAGAGAGCAGAGAGGCACAGAGCAGCCCTGCCTGACAGCATCTCCTCCTGTGAGGCTCCATCTCCCTGTGTGCCTGTAGGATCCCCTTCCTGCAGGCAGGCGAGGAGCAGAGCTGGGACCAGCCAAGGACATCTGCATGAGGGGGCTGCACAGCACACCAAGCCACCAGCTGAGTGGATCTCCGGGAAGGAAGATGGGAATTTTCGAGATTAGAGCAGGGAGAGAGAAGGGAAGGGCTCGGGAGAGGCAGGAGCAGCAGGAAGGAGGGCATACGTGCTGGCAGGAGTGGGTGTGTGCAGCCCTGCGAGGGGAAAGGTGGACATATTTGTCTTGAGAGCTGAGAAATTATTAGAGCCAATTATGTGAGCAGAGTATGTGAAAAGTAATCCCAGCTGCAGGGAGCTGGGGGGGGAAAGAAAATCATGATGTGATTCAAGGGGGCCCAAGAGAAAAAGCACAAGAGCGGCGATGACCTGGTTTGCAGATGGATCCATTTCTATTTCTGCTCAGATGCTGAAGCTGAGCCTCACCCAGAGCTCTCGGCTCTCCGATGCCTTGCGTGACTCCTTCCCTGCCTGGTGCAAGTGTCAGGCACATGCATGTACCACACGTCATCTGGGAATCATATTTGCCTTAACAGTCTGCACAAATGTAAGGGCAAACAAGAATTCACTATTAACATGAGCTCTTCCTCTTCCAGCAGAACAATGTTTTTTAGTCCAATACAATAGTCTGTTCCCAGGTGTCAATATTTGGGACATAGGCTGCTCACTTTATTTCTATTTTCTCTCTTTTTACAGCTTTGGAAATAAAAGCTAATTCATTATGCAGATTCTGGCAATTCCTAGTCATGCACTAAATACAGCATTTTTTTTTCCTTTTCCCCCCACTTTGTAACTTCCCCCAAGTAACACTGTACACAGAGAAACCAACACCAGGGAAAGAAAACAAAAAGCAGCTCCTACATCAAGGCAGATCCCAGCTCCTCAGGCTTCCAGCACATCTCAACCCAGAACTAGAGCAAAAGGGCAGATTATTTAAAGCCATTGCATGTAGGCCAATTTTCACTGCAGTTCCTTTTGGCTCTGATTTTCAGGCCCCAGTGGAGTGGTGAAGTCATGAATAAATGCAAGTAAACTGAGCTTATCCACTCTTATTTTGAGCAGTGGAGTTTACTCACCTCATGCTGCTTCAGATGGAACACCAAAGGGTAAGTTTAAAGGGAAAAAAAATTCCAGGGGGGAGCGGGGGATAATCTACTGCTGCCTTCACCTACTGGCTCAGCGAGTCCAGCACGGAGCAAAGGCAGGGCTGGGAAGCTGCAGACCCACAGAGATTCCTGCTCTGGATATTGAACACACACAGTTATCCCCTGGTGCTCTGGAAGGGCTGGAATTGCTCCCCTGATGGGCAGGGGGAAGCTCCCCGTGCCCCTGCCAAGTGGGAACGCATCCGAACGGGATTTCCTGCCTCAGCCACTGCGCACAGAAAGCTCCACTGGAGGAGGAGGAGAAGACACCCTCAGCTGATGTTCTCCATCAGAAAGGCAGTGTCTGGAGGAGGAGGCCTGGATTTTGACTGGAAACATTACAGCCTTCCCAACTGAAGATAACTAGAGCAAATATTTGAGAGTTGAAGAGAATATCCCTAGTCTCGGAGCACATCACCTGCCCAGTGGTGTCCAATGGGACCAACAAGCAAATGCTGCTCACCTGGGATGTGCCCCAGGGACAAGGCAAGCTGGAGACACTCTCAGAGCTGTCCAACAACAGCACTGCAAAGGGTGTGTAATTAATTAAATACACTAAACACCATATTTTGCTCCTTGGAGCCAGGACCACACTTGCCCACTCACCTGGTTTGTACAGAACTTCCCCTGAGCTCTGCCTAGGAGTGGCAGAAGCTGAATCTCCCATAGACATGATCTGAAATCTCCAGAGATAAATCCATTATGGTTATCACATTAAGTTCAAATAAAAAAAAGAAGAAGAAACACCCTGCAATTTTATCTCCCTGCAAGCATCCCTCCCGCTCAGCTCTGACCATGGTGGAGAGATGGCCACACTTGTCTCCTTGTGGTCTGGGCAGCAGAGAGAGCCAGCTTCCTCAAAGTTAAAAGAAAATAGTAATAATGGAGTCCCCACATTCCTGCTGTGTTTATAAAGAGATGTTTTCTTCCTGAGCTCTACAGCATGGCGGGCTTAATCTGAAATTTCTTTTTAATCATAGCGGGAGTCCCAATTAACGTGCCGGGTAATCGTTCAAGTAGAACTGGAGTTTCATGGCTGCAGCAAGGCAACGAGAGGCTCAGCATCAGGCTACCAGAACGTGGGCAGGGACCAGGAGCACACCCAGGTGCCTCACCCCTCCCCAAACCAGGGGGCAGCTCCCCCCAGAACTTTAGTACACAAATAGGTCCCCGAGCTCCTCAGGCATCGGGAATGCAGCAGCTCCACGAAAAAACCTCACGGTGGGAGCGACAGCACCGCGCTGCTTTCACAAGCACCTTCCCGAAGGAAAAACACCCATCACACTCACTCCTGCCTCAATCTGCAGGCGTGTAATCCAACACATGTGCTTCCAGCGCGCAGGCGGCGAGGGGGACCTGCCTCTGACCTACTTTCTTTTGTTGCTGGAAGTGCTGATCTCTATGCAGAATTCTGCGAGCAGGCAGAAGCTGTCATTAGGGTCTGGCTTCACCTCTGCCTTACACCGCTCCTTACATCACCGCAGCCGCCAATTCCAGCCCGGGTGCTCCCGATTTGCGGCGGCGCCGGCACCAGGACGCTCTGACCTCGTCCTGCCTGAGAGCACACAAAATGTTCTGCGAGCACACAAAATGTTCTGCGAGCACACAAAATGTTCTGCGAGCACACACAATTGCCGCCTGTCACGCGGCAGATTTTGGCCAGGCAAGGGGGTTACCTGCAGCCTCGGATGAGCACTGTACTTACCCAGAGGAGCATGCTGCAGTCAGCACACCCGCACCAGAGCAGCACACACAACGCCTTACTCTGCTTTTTTTTTTTTTTTTTAATTTTTCATTCACAAGAAAGCTGGGTCTGAGTTAGGCACCGTGCTGACCTGGAAAGCAAAGCTCTTAAAATTCAAATGTGTACACCCAGGGCGGATCTCATCAGGAAGTATTATGGAAAACACGGGCATGCAGGCTCTTAAAACAAGCTCTTAAACACACAGGCTTCCATCTCGAAGTATAAAAAAACCTGGCGTGAGTGTGACCCTCCTCCAGCTCTCCTCCGGTGCCTCAATATCTCCTTTTAGGATGTTGAGCCACAGCCCGGAGGTTTGGGAGTTCCAGGCTCACTGCAGTCACTGGGGCTTGTGTAAATTGGTCTTCAGAGAAAACCAACTCCGCTGCCTTATGCAAAACCACTCTTTAGTAACCTACTAAAGAGCTTCCCCAGAATCTGTCTTCCCTGCGCTGCCAGGTACCCGGGTGTAACACAGCGCCTTGATGTTGCAGATCTGGAGATAAAAGGCTGTTGTGTTAAACCCGCATCCTTCAGACCTTGCAAGGCAGTTACTAGAAACAAGCCTTCCCTTCTGCAATGGCTTAAGAGCAGACCATTTTAATTGATTAGTTTGCCCATTATGGGTAAGCAGAAGAACAGCCTTGCAATTGAACCTCAGTCCTTGAAATGCAGAGAGACATCAGCCTGCAGTGCATTTGCAAACCTCAGAGGCTAATTTCTACCCTTTCTGCTGTTCCACTCCCTCAGTCTGGGATTTTCCTAAGCACACAGGATGCATCTCTACACCAGGCAGGGGGGAATTGCTTTGCATTGACGTTCAGTCAACAGATTCTAACGATAAAACAATTTCAAATCCGCACTTTGATTAAAATCAGAGCCATGGAAAAATCATGCTAAGGTTCATCTAATGAATTTTACTTTCCGAGACTTTAGCAGAAGCCTGCCAGGGACTAAATCCAAGGGGGTAAAGCTAAAATTGACAGTCTGATAGTTGTCTTCACCCCAACTCCTCATGCAGATTTAGCAGTATAAATAAATCTGGCGTGGCCACCAAGAAAATAATCCCATCTATTTAGCAGCAACAGTCTACTGGGGAGAGGATAAGAGGCATTTGAAGACAAAAACAACAATCTCAAACTGTATATATATGAAATTAAAGGATGTGGGTAATTAATTCTTTGATAAAATCTGCGCTAAGTTAGGGCCATGAGTCAGAGAAATGAGAGATAGAAAATATGTTCATCACTCAGTCCACCTCTTTACCAACACATATTTTCTAGCATTTGTCCAGTGTAGGCTTTGTTTTGTTTTTTCAAGTCAATGAATCAACTTTCTTGATATTCAGCCCAATGCCAAACAGGAGCTACTGGCATTTGCCGAGGATGAATAAATAACTAGTAATGGCACAGTCTCGTGAGATGGTCCAGGAAAATCCTGGGCGAGGTTTCCCCAGGACATGGCTGGCTCGATCACACTCCCCTGTGCTTTCTAAAAGAGCAGATATACCTACATATGCACAGATCTGTGTTGTTACACCAACCGCCAACGAGCGCCGCCCAGCCCGCACCTCTCCACGGATGCGTTTTTGCCTGCTGCTCCCAGATCCCCGAAATACCAAGTGACTTGTTTTGAGAAAGCTCGTTTCTCCCGGCACCCTTACCTCACTCTTAGCAACCTTCTATTTAAAGTCACAATCTGTTGCAGCAAGCCAGCTTAGGAGTGTATAAACAAGCTGTTATGACCCCGCTGCAGGAAGGGGAGGAAATGGCCTATGCTTTAAAGTCAGCTGCCTTCAATAATTAGAAGCAAGTAGACAAACATGAAAGCAATGACACTTCAATGTTCTGTTATTTAAAGGGTACAGCCGCCACTCAGTCCCTCGTTACCACCCAGGTATGTAGCCCTGCTGCAATTAGTCAAGCAAAGAAGAGCGTCACCTACCACAGGAGGGGGTCACAAACTCTTTCCCTGTCCCTGTTACTGGGAGAAGTACGTGGGGCTTTTTATTTTAATCAGTCTTTTTCTCTTAGCATGCAATGGCAGCTGCTTCTCACATCAGAAACCCTGAAAGGTTTTTATTAGTCCTAATGCTCCACAGAAGAATTAAGAGGTAACAGCACATATGTTCTGCTGTGCCCCGAAGAGTGGGAAAGGGAAGAAAATTAGCTCTTCTGCAGCAGCACAGCCCAGGCTGTAGGACTTGCTTATTACCAGAATCAGCTGCTGATGGAGTGAACACATCCATGCACAAAGCATTCCCTTTGCAAAAGGAGCAGGGTCTGCATTCCTGGCCTGAGAGGGGGGAGGCAAAGGTCCCACAGAGCAGCAGGAAGGTTTCTTCTGGAGCTGTCAGTAGAGGAGACAGTCTCCTTGCGAAAGGCAACGCGGGATTTTGCTCTATTCCATCTCCCAAATGGAAAGTGGAGAAAAAGGCAAAATCAGCACTAAGATCACACCTGGGAAACTCACAGTGCTGCGTGGTTTAAACCTGAGCGGGGCTCATATCTCCCATTAGGCTGTCTTGACATTACACTCACAAATAACCCTCAAGTGCTTTTAGTGTAAAAGCCTGAAACTTGTTTGCTGAGGGACTCATTCGCATCAGCATCCTGAGCAGGGAGCCGACTTCTTCAAAGCAGCTTTCTTTAGGGAAACACAACGCCAAGGAGAGCAGGCACTCAGCTCTTCCAGGAGAGATTAAAGAGGAAAATTAGAGAAGCTGCAGCTTATGCCCATACCAATAAGAGTAGGCGTTTACCACCAGTTAAATAATTAAAAAGATTTTTCACCAGTGACCAGGTTGTCAGCGACTCATCTCCCTGCCACCCATGGATGCAGGCAGCAGAGTGACAGCAGGGCTCTGCTCTGAGGGATTCTGCCACCCCAGTAATCCCAGCACAGTGAACTGCAGGGAAGAGGAAAGAGAGAGGAGGAAAACCCCCTTTTTTCCCAGGAAGCTCTGCTATGATTTCTTTTGGGATAGAACCCAAGGTTTGCTTAGAACAATTTTTAGCCAGACCATGTAATACTGACTACATTAAAATGCTGAGACTTTGGGAGCAATTATCCCAAAAAATAGCATTCCAGGCAGAGCAGTGCAATTAGGCTGCATGCTAAGAGGCAGGATCCAGGCATTAGCACCCAAACCAGCACACACAGGACACAATCCACATTTAGTGTATTTACAACACATGACCTAATAGTAAAAGCAATAATTAGCTACTATTAATACCAGTGGATGAAAATAGAGGGGAAGGGAAGCTGCATAACAGAAGTTATTTATACAGAGGTGGCGCCACAAGCCAGGAGTAAAGATGGCAATGGTTTACAGCATGCTCATCCTGAGCCCCAGGAAGGGACAGGATGGCCCAGGGATGAGGGACAGCCTTTGGAAAGCTCTGTGGCTGTGCCATGGGCGTTCCAGCTTGCAGGGAGGATGGGTACTCCAGGTTGAAGGAGGTGGATTTGAATCCCACCTCCGTCGCCTCGCCACGTACGGAGCTCGCACGCAGCAGCCACAGAATCTCTCCCAGAATCTGCACATGGGATTAAATAACACACAACCTGTGGAGGGTAAACCAGAAGGATGACACCCCCTCTCTTCTTACTTATCCAAAAGATTCCCAGGCAGTCAGGCAAGGCAACAACTGCAGTGATACAAAGCAACACCACAACGTCTCCTAGAGAAGGAAACAGGACTTGGCTCAAAGCTTTTGTTAGGGAGAAGAGGGTCCTTTCATAATACAGCCCTTTGTTCTGCTGGAGGAATTCAAATGCTATAAATTCATCCCCCTGGTAAATGCAGCAGTTATCAGGCATTTTACCACAGGATTCCTGGTCTCCTAGTGAAGTTAAATGCAGCGCCATTACAGCAGCACTTTAAGGTGTAAATATTACATTCCTGGTTCTTTAGGAGATGTTCATTTAGTGAAATAAAATCCTGCTAGTAAAACACCTGATCAAACCCTTCAGCTGAACTGGCCCAGTAATTGCTCTAGGACTGGAGGGAGTCCAATGACTGGTTGCAATTTATGACCACTTTAGGGAAAAAATCTACCTTGAAGCATCCGCTGCTAAGGACTGAGTTGTAGATGAGATCATGGAGTACATTTACATCACAGCTTTCTGTAACATTAAGTGGCCACTAATTCGTGCTGAATTCCTTTGTAATTCTGATGGAATCACATCTGACAATCACATAAACAGCAAAAAATTCCTCAGGAATAATGTTACTACAACAAGGAGTAAAAGGCAAAGGAATGATTCATCTTTCATGGTGAGACGTGCCCTTTTCTATCATCTCTACTCACCCAAAATAATTTGCCCAGCCCAAATTTCACAGCCAGAGCTGACAGACACCAAGTTGTAAAGGGGTCACTCTCCTGAGCCACAAAACTCAGCCACAGTTACAGTTTGAGGGAAATACAGTTAAAATCTGAAGCTGTGAGAAAGCTTAAAGACAATTAAACAACAAGATGAGCTGCCTGAGGGAGGCGGCAGGAAAACCTTGATGAAGATTTTGCTGCAGGCAGGGGGCTGCATTAAATGACCATAATCTCCACTGCTATTAAAAATCCAGGGGTCGTGGTAGGAACTGGACAGAGAGAAGGGATGCAAAACCCAACCATTTTAACCCTTTCCGTTCAGCAGAGAGAATCAGGGTTAGGAAAGGGTGTAACAAAAATACCAGAACGCAGGAAAAAGCAGAGTCATAAACGTATCGGAAGACTAAGATCCAGCTGGAGAGCTGTAAAATGGCAGAGCAGAGTCAGAATCCTGTCAAAGACATGGAGGGGAGGGATAATCACAGATTTCAAGGAGTTTGGTGTTTTTTTCCTTCCTGCAGTGAGGGTAAATCCTCTCCATATTCTGGAACCAGGGAGGAAAGGAAGGTTTAGGCTTTCTGCATCCCCCAGCTCCAGAAAGCAAACACTGGTTCTGCCCTAGAAGAAAACTGGTTTTATCACCTTCAGTCCTGCTCCAAAAGGGCTGTGTTAGAAAAGCCACAATCCTTTGGCACTTGAATAGCACTGAAATCAAGACACCAGCTCAACTCCTGCCTCCACATCCTCCCTAGGAGGAAAAACACCTGGAAAAACCATCAGGACACCTCTTCCTCTTGCTCCATGGACCTGAGAAACTTGGAGATAATCCAAAAAAAGCAGTATTTTGACTGTCTCAATTAACCAAATAGCTAAAAACTTTGTTATTTGCCTGCCACCAGTAGAAGCAGGGTCCATATGCTGAACTAGAACAAGAACTTGCTCGAGGAATTGCTGCCTGCACCGTGAGATGCCAGAAGCCAGATGGGGGATTTATAACAGCACAAGGCTGGCTCAATGGGCAGGGGCTGCTCCAGCACAGCGTGTTCCTGGAAGAAAGCAACAATCACCAAAGTTAGGGGAAAGGGTTAAAAATAAAAGTGAGCAACTTTCTTATCATGCACACCTTGCCTTCCACTGAATTAACATCAGAATCAGAAATCAGATGATGCTCCAGGCTGCCTGAAAATTGTTTTTATACTTTCAGTATGCCCATGGCCAAAACCTAGACAATACATGTTCATGTGAGGTGATTATTTAATGAATTTTAAGGGTGCAGATAGATTAGGAGGAGCTGATGCTCCCTTGTGCTGTTCTCCTGAGCAAAGACTTTGGGACCAACTCCACAAAACAGCCCTGGAAAGGTGACTGGCTGATGCCTCAACTCTTTTGGACAGCAAACACATTCCCCATCTCTCGTGGAAGTTACAGGGCCTGGGTGTGATGTGAGGCAGAGGGAGGCACAACATGAAGTTACAGCTTTAGCTTCCCATTGGGTGCAATAATTACAGGTAGGGAGTAACAGCAGCATCTCTCCATAAGGCTGTTAATAAAGTTCACCTTCACTAGCTAAACCCATTCCTCTTTCCTAAAGACTGGAAGAGATTTTATAGCAGATTCATCACCTCCACCCTTTAATTCTATTTTTGGAGTCTATTGAACTTTTGCATATGTTGAAATGAAAAGAGTCTATATTAATACAACCACTTTTTTGTTACTGTAATGAGAGCCTTGAAACCACCACAAAGAGAAACATGCCTTTTAACAGCTGAAACAAATTATTACAGCAACTGAGTCTTAAAAGGAATTTCAAGTAAAAATATAGTATTGCATGAAGTTGTTATGGCAACTGATGTTGTAGAGTAACTGCACTGGGGCAACTTTTCCTCCTTCATCCTGCTCAGCAAAAGTCTGGGAAAAACTTTATGATAAAATTGTGCCTTAATTAGTCAAATAAGTCATAAATATAGCTTATCCCAAAATCCTTAACATTCCAGCCTCATGCAGTCTGTGTACAGTTACTCTACTAATGAGAAAATATATCTACTAAAGCCCCACTTACCATTAAAAATCCTATCCAATATTTTTCTAATACAATTTATCAATTTAAACACATTGCACAATGTAATATTCTGCAGCATTCCATTAAAATGATAAATAGCTATGGAAAAAACAAGGGATTAAACATACTGTAATGTAATCTAACAGTATTTAAACATAAATAAAAAAAACTTAAATATGGATGGGAAATGTACCGTATTTGCGAGCAAAAAGAGCCCAAATGACTCCCTGGGTTGGAGTATTAATAGGCCAGAGGAAGCAGAGCAATGAGAAATGACAGTCAACTTCAGAGGATATAAAATGTCCATTAGGCTTTGTTATAAGATTACATCAAAGCAGTTCATATGTTTTAATCTGGGGAAAGAGAAAGCAGCTACTTGGGGTCTGTGCCTGGGGGCTGCCTCTGTGTACTGAACCAGACAGTTTGCATAATGAACAATTTTTATTCAATCAGGATTTCAGCACAGATAGTTCCCACTCAATGGGCTCTAGCACAAATGGGGTTGGATATTGATGCTATTCTTCAAGCTCCACCTGCTGGCTCCGGAAGAAGTGCTGGTGGCTTTCTGAAGGGCCAGTTTGTGGAGGGACATCAAGTTATTGGGATAAAAATCCAAGCCCAGGCTCTGTGCTTCTTGCCTTTCTCAGTTACAAAAACAAAAACCAAAAAACAAAAAAAACCAACAAACCATAAAAAACAACCACCACCAACCAAAAAAAAAAAAAAAAAAAAACAAGCCAGAACCCTCCCAAAAAATAAAATCAAACCAAAAAATCCTCCAGACTTTAGACTTTTCCCCGGGTTGCACCAATAATTTGGCTGATTTGCTTAGGCAGATGTTGAGCTGCAGACGAGCTCCCGCAGCAGAGGTGCATAAGCTGCCAAAACCTGCCTGGTCGAACCCACCTGATTACCAAGGGAGTTGCCTTGTGCTCAGAGTGCAGCCAAAAGGGCAGAGCAGCCAGGGAAATCATTCCATTTAGCGTGCGCCTTCTGCACAATAATTACTTATTTAAATTTTACTCTGCTGCTCGAGCCATTAGAAAAATGCACTATAAACAAAGGTGATTTTATGCAGACAATAGCTGAGCCAGTCATTTTTTAAAGACAGGCACACCATGACTTATCTCCCAGGATGAGCAGCTCTTATGAGATAGCTGAAACAAGGTTTATAGCCTAAACCCTATTTCCAAGGGTTATTCCAGTGGCTGCACTGCTGGATCACCTTCAGCTTTAGCAGCAGCATGGAGCTCACTTACCCCACAAATGCAAGC